>NC_134117.1:55877794-56181764 GCF_040939455.1 Microcebus murinus | reverse complement strand
TGCAGGCGCTGGCTATGGGCGCCTGGAAGCACTTGGAAAACAGAGCCTATGTGCAGCTATAGGCTCAGCCCTTGTTTCCTGACATGTTTTGGCTGTTGCCACCCAGTGGAAAAGGAGGTGGCAGAGAGGAAAGCCTGGAGTAGGGGGGTGACCTGCCAGTGGAGGTGCCAGCAAGACCCAGGAAGGGGGTCAGGGCCCCATCCCGCAGCTGCAGCTCTGCTGGCAGCTGAGGCAGCTCCAGGTCCAGGGACCCCTGACACTCCATTGCAGGGATGAGGCCACAAGCCTGGTCTTTGGCCCCCACTTAGTCTGGGCCAGCTTGGCAGTGAGTGCAATCTGGGGACAGCCCTGCCCGCTAGGTTACAGGGCCGATGCTGAGCCTCAGGGCCCCGGGGCCTGACATGCACGAGAGAAGAAGGCTGCGGGACCAGTGCTACCCAAGGACAGCTCCTCCCAGATCCCTGGTCCAGTGCTGCCTCCAGCTCCCTGGGTGTCCTTGGCAGGTTAGTGACTAACTGTGTCTGAAGGGGCTTTGCCATTGGGTGAAACCCACAACAAGGTCTGTGCCTCCCCAGATTCACACACGCAGGCACGCACACACACACACGCACACGTATGCACACACAGGCACACACACACACACGCGCGTGCATGCCCAGTGCAGGCTCCATGCAGGCGGGCGCGCTGCAGGAAGGGCTGGCGAGGCCGCCAGGCAGCCTGCCCTGCGCAGAGGCGGGGTGTTGGCAGCGCAGCAGTGGGGGAGGGCTGCGAGGCTGTGGCTTGGAGCCTAACAGGCCACCAGCAGCCGCGGCATCTGCTTTTTCTCACCTCTAAAGGGAATCGATTTGTCTCTGACTGATTTCCCTGACGTCTAGTTTTCTTCTCCGCCCGGCTGTCAGCCCAGCCACTGTGTGCGGGGAAGTGGGGGGAAGGCCCTGGCCGCCTGCCCGCCCGCCCGCCCGCCGCTCTCCCCCTCACCTCCCGGCATGCGCGCTCACACCACGGCCTGCACACAAGCTCGCACGCCCGACAAAGAAACCCACACCCGCACCGCAGCCCCCCTACCTGGCACCCACACGCCCACGCGACAGACAGACCTGCCCCACGTGGTACAGGCAGAGGCGCACACACCCAGACTGACAGACACGCACAGCCTCCCCACGCACACCCGCAGGCACGCAGAGGCACCGCCACAGCGCACACCCTCGCAAGGTCAGGCACACTCGCCCACACACGCGCACACACTGCATGGCCACCCTCGGGCGCCACGCAACCATGCATTCCTCCTCTCGGCAGGCAGCTCTTTGAGCAAATCCCACGGGCCACACACAGTCCTCACACTCCCAGATGGCACCCACACTCACACACCCCACACGTTCACGCAGCCACACAGACCTACACACCACACACACACACACACACATGCACACGTATGCTCCCTGACTCCCACCTACACCCTGCGCCCCACACGGGCACCCACACTCCCACACTGCATCTGCTCTCCCACTGCTGTCCCCACCTCGGCCCCAGCGGCAGCCGCCTGCCCCACCGAGCTGCTCATGGACCCCTGAGTGTGGTGCCAGTCCCCTGGTCCTGCCCACACTCGTGCTCAGCAGGAGAATCTGTGGGGGGAATAGGAACACACTAGAAACCCACCTTGTGCCCAGAGTCTTGGTGGAGGGAGACATGGTGTGGACCGAGGAGGGGCAGGACCTGGCTGGGCGGGACTGAGGCTGCCACTGTGCTCCGGCCTGGCAGGTGTGCTGCAGGATGTCCAGGGAGAGCAGCCACATCCTGGCAGGGCTCGAGTGACCTGGGGCAGGGCTGGAGGGTGTCGGTCCTTGAGATTACCAGGATTGTGCTGGGTTGTCCTGCTCACAGCACACAAGCAGGGCTCCCGCACTGCAAAGGACACCCGCCAGTCAACAAGACAGATGGCAGCGAGCAGAGCAGTAACGACACAAAGGGACCCTCTCTGTGTCCGAAAAGCATGTTCACATCCACGGTGGCATTTGACTGGATCCCGGAAGCACCCCCTGGGGTTGGCATTATTCCCGCCCCACAGATGAGGAAACTGAGATCTGAATCTGGGAAGGGGCTCACCCAGGGTTCCATGTGATCACTGAATTTCAACCTCTGACTCGAATGAATCCAGGTCTCCTGATGCCCTGGCCAAAAACGCAGACCAAACCAACCGGCTCCAGATAACGGTCCGTCTGTCCTCAGAAACCTCGCAAGGCCATCCACACTGGCACCACTCCTACCCGGGGGACATGGGGGAGGCCCCCAGCCTGGGCACTGGCAGGGCATGTGCACGTGTGCGCACCAGGTGTGTGGAGGTGCGTGTGGTTTGAAGGCACGGGCAGGTGTGGGCGGACTCTGGGAGAGGGTGTGTCCACATCGGGCGCAGGTGACCCACACGGTCACCTGCGCCCGATGTGGGGAGCTGCATGTGTGGGGATGAGCAGCCAGAGGGACCCAGGTGTGGTTGTGCCTTCGTGTGCTCGGGAGGGTGCGTGTAGGAGGGCCTGTGAGGGTGCGGGCTGGATGTAAGCGTGGGAGGGGTGGTGCGTGTGCCTGGTATGTGTGACCGTGGCGGTGCGCAGCCGTCACGGGCCTGCCCACTGTGGCGCACGCTCCAGACAAGGGGGCGGTTCCCCTCGTGCACCTGTCTGTCTCCTGGTCCCCTCCCCCCATCTCACCCCTTTATCTGGCCCGACAGCCCTGCTCCCAGCACAGGCAGCAGATTGATTAATAGAACTGGTTCTTGGCTCTTCAAGGTCTGGCCAGAGATAAGAGGAGACGCGAGTACCGGCGAGAGGGGGTGCCAAGGATGCAGGGCTGAACTCCGAGGCCACAGACCACAGATACCCCTGTCCTGAGCCTTTCCCCTCCTCCTCTCATGCCTGTGGTCCACACACGGGCACAGCGACACGCGCACTGCAGGAGCTGCACAGCCACCCCTGGAGGGCAGAGAGGGGCCGGCCCCTCCCATCTGCCCGCTGTGGAGCGGAGCTGAGCACCCGTTGCTGGGCTGGGCGTCCACCCATTGCCTGCTTCCTTCACGCATCCATGCATTCCCACACCTGACCTAGCACCTGCTAGACACCGGCTGGGGATGTCACCTGGAGGCCAATCACACACAAATCCTGTCCACGGCCATCCCAACCTGTGTGGCCTCTGAGCAACAGATTTGGGGAGACAGTAACATCAGCCCCAAGGCCCCACTATATACGGAGAGGCTGTGAGCTCAGACATGCAGTTATTTTGGGCCGGGGTCCCCGGCGAGTGTCAGGGGGAACGGGTATTTGAGAATTAGTGAAGGTGGCATGTCCAGGGTAGCACCAATAGGAAGGTCACCCCCCACCACTGATTGTCTGTTGTGTCCCAGACACTGTGCCCTGGAGCAGTATAGAGTGATCGTCATGCCACCGGTCAACAGCCCTGTGAGGCAAGCCCTGTTGCCACCCAAGTTAAGGACCTCCTCGGTAAGATCTGCGGGAGAAGAGGGAGGTGGGCAGATGAGGTTCTAGAAAGATGTGGCTGCTGCCTGCCCTTAAGAGTACAAGAGAAATGGGCCGGGCGTGGTGGCTCACGCCTGTAATCCTAGCACTCTGGGAGGCCGAGGCAGGAAGATTGTTTGAGCTCAGGAGTTCAAGACCAGCCTGAGCAAGAGCGAGATCCCGTCTCTACTAAAATAGAAATTCATTGGCCAACTAAAAATATATAGAAAAAATTAGCCGGGCATGGTGACGCATGTCTGTAGTCCCTGCTACTTGGGAGGCCGAGGCAGGAGGATTGCTTGAGCCCAGGAGTTTGAGGCTGCTGTGAGCTAGGCTGACGCCACGGCACTCTAGCCCAGGCAACAGAGTGAGACTTTGTCTCAAAAAAAAAAAAAAAGGGGGTACAAGAGAAAGATACCATGATTCTTAGCAGAGAACATCCGGCCTCTTCCAGGGCTCCAGCCAAGCTGCCAGGAAAACCCCAGGGCCACACGCCCAGGATGGCTGGGGATTCCAGGGGGAGGGCAAGAAGGCGGAGTTGCAGGGAAAGGCGCTTGCCCCTAACTCCAGCAGAAGGGGGCAAACCCACAGCCCCTTGCAGTTTGGGTCACGGGCATGTATCTGGACCTTCTCGGCTCCACAGTCCTCCCCTCAAGGGGCAGCAGTGGCAGCCGGCCTCTGGGGAGGCTACCTCCGCCCCACCAGGCAGCCCTTCTGGAACATTCCCACTGTCATAGCCTGGCCCCAGCACAGTGGGGCCTCCCTCAATGTGGTCCACTGGAGACCCGTACTTTGGAGAACTACCACAGGCCAGGGCCAGTGGGCCATAGGACCTCCTTTCACCAGTGGAGAACCTGAAGCCAGAGAGGCAGCGGCAGGCTGCCCCGGCCACCCAGCTGGCACGGCAGGCCCGGGCTTCGAGCTCAGGCTCAGAGAGCGCAGGGGCTAAAGCTCCGTGATAAGAGACCTAATTCGACTCTCCACCCTCCCTCCTCCTCTCTCTTCTGCTCCTCCTCTTCCTGCCCCATTTCCTCTCCCTCTGTCCTCCCCCAAGCCCTGCCTCCTCTTCCTCCTCTTCCTTGGACCTCATCCTGCTTAAGCAAAGCAATAAAGCGCCCTGCTCTGGCTGCAGATGGGAGAACCTGCCTGGTGAGGGAGACCCCGAGGCCGTGCTGGCCACTGCAGCAGGAGGACAACAGCCCCCCCCCAAAGACGTCCACAGCCCGGTCCCCAGAGCCTGGAAAGATGTCAGGTTACAGGAAAGGAGGATCAAGGCTGCAGATGGAGTTGGAGCCGCCAACCAGCTGACCCTGCGGTGGGGAGATTGCCCGGGGTTGTCTGCGTGGGGCTGACGTGACCACAGAGGCACATGCAGAAGAAGAGGGAGGCCGCCACGAGCCCCAAGGGGTGCGGCGTGACCGGGACGTGGGCTGGTGCCACTGCTGGCTTTGGAGGTGGAGGAAGGGTGAGTCAAGGAACGCAGGAGGCCTCAAGAAGCTGGAAAAGGCGAAGAACTGGATTGTCCCCGAGAGTCCCCAGGAAGAATGCAGCCGTGCTGACACCGTGGTGAAGTCAACCCAAGGGGACCCACTGGGAGTGCTGGCCGCCGTGACTGTAAGACAGTAAATTTGTATTACTTTGAGTCACGGCTTCTGTGGCCATGCGTGACAGCAGCTATAGGAAACTGACACACCATGCCATGTCCCCAAAACCCCCGTTGCAATCCGCCGGTGATGGGGAACTCCCCCCAACCTCACCCAGCTCCCATGCTGTCCCCATCCCTCCTCATGGGAGCTGCTGTCCCCAGGCCCCTCTCTGCTCTTTAAAGGCAGTGATCGTGGGATCGGTCCCCCTCCATCCTTTTCTCCTCTTTGCTGGGCAATCCTCAGAATTCTTTTCTGATTGCTCCACCGGAAACTCCTCTCGACGAAGTCTCGTTTCCTGCTACACGCCTTTCTGCGAGTTCCAGGGTCCCTCGTGCCCAGGCCAAAGTTCTCAGAAGCACAGACTCAGTCTCCCTGCCAGGGGGGCTTGGGCAGGATGGAGACCATGGCTTCAGCTGGCTGTGTGGCCTTAGACAAACCCACGCCCTCTCTGGACTTCTGACGCCCCAGCTGTCCAGTGGGATGAAATCCCACGAGTTCTGTGGAGCGCCCTGAGGAAGAGTGGGTCTTACCTGGTCCCTTTGGCAACACAACTCTCAAGCACCTGCCTTCTCCCATGTTGCTTGTCACTAGCAGGAGAGGAAAAAGGAAGAGAGAAGAGACGTTCGTCCCTATAGAAATTGTATTCAAATGTTTTATTATGTGCTCTGGCTCGGGCAGCACCTTAGTTAATGGCGTGTCAGATGATGGTACAAATTTATAGCTGAAGGTTTACATCACAGACAGCTGGAATGAATGACAATAAATTAATTTAAAGTGCTACCAAAGTGTTCCCCAAAGTATATGTGCTTATGAGCTCTGGGCTAATAATTTATAAATGCATGCCTTTTATAATCCCGGTCTTAAGTCTTGAAAGCAGCTAGTTAAAAAGCAGTCACATGACATAAATTATTTTTATTAATATCACAAGTGCATGATCGGGGTGTTGGGAATGGTGGTCACCACCAGCCCATGGTTTCTGCAGATAAGCGACTCTTCTTTGCTCCCCGTGCTCTGGTCCTGAGAGGAGTGGCCCTCACAGTGCCAGGGCCCCAGATTCCAGGCACAGCTGCCAGGGGCAAGGCTGGTGTCCCCAAGTCCTGGTCCCCTTTCCTGGGGGTGGAATGAAAATTCTCATCCATCATAGGTTCCCTCCTCTAAGGAGTTATTATGACATTTTCCTGCTCCTCAGATAGAAGAGAGCAAACATATGTGCAGACAAGCAACTCAGACATTCATACAAACTCAGGGGGAGTGCTGAGCCTCAGTTGCCTCACCTGTAAAATAGGCATTGAGGGCCACTGGGAGAATTGATTAAGTCCACATATTAGCACTCAATAAAATATGCTGTCATTAGAGTTCTCTCTACTACCTAGCCTACAAGGAGAAGGAAAAGTTTGAAGTGGTTTATGCAACCAGAAACCTTGCGGTTGGTTGCCCTGCTCAGACCTTCTTTATAAAATGCAAAACGACCCTATCCTTCTGGAACCCCATTCCAAACCCATCTCTCTGACACTAATCCCACATGTGCCGATTTCTCAGGATCCACACTACGGTAAAGATTGCCCAAATCTTTGCAGCTCCTCCCACCAAGAGATGGAGTATATTCCCCCATTCCTTGATTTGGGGCTGGACTGTGACTCACTTACTTGGACCTGTAGACTGTGGTGGCAGTGGCACTGCCTAACTTCCGAGACTGGGTCTTAAGATAGCTGCAGCTTTTGTTTTAGAGCATTTGAAATACTCCCTCCTGCAACCCGGCTGAGACACCGTGAGAAGCCCAATCAGGGTGGAAAGGCCACATGGAGGAGACACATTGGTGGGCAGGCCCCCTCGAGCTCCCGGGTGACGGCCAGCACCAGCTGCCAGCCTTTGGAGGGGCCGCCATTAACACAGTCAAACCCTTAGGTGACCACAGCCTCAGTCTACACCACGGGAGCCAGAGTGGCCAGCTGAGCCCAGTCAATCCAAGAATTGTGAGAGGTGACACAGCCATCCCTCCTTATCCTCGGCTTCAGTTACCTGAGGTCAACCAGGTCCGACAATATTAAATGGAAAATTCCAGCAATAGACAACTCACGAGTTCTAAATTGCACGCTGTTCTGAGCAGCGTGATGGAATGCTGTGGCTTCCCACTCCCGTCCTGCCCGGAAAGAGAATCATCCCTTTGTCCGGCGTATCCGAGACGTCTGCGCTGCTGCCCCAGAGTCACACCGTGGTGGCCTTCGTGGTTACCAGATCAACCGTCCCGTGCTCGTGCTCTGGGTCACTCCGGCCCAACACCACGTCACAGTGCCCGCGCCATTCGCCTCACCCCGTCTCACCACGTGGGCATTTTACCGTCTCACGACATCACAGGAAGGGTGAGTACAATAAAGTGTCTTGAGAAAGAAAGACCATATTTATGTAAGCTTTATCGTAATATATTGCTATAATTGCTCTATTTTATTATTATTAATAGTTATTATTAATCCCTTACTGTGCCTGATTTTCAAATTAAACTTTGTCACAGGTACGTACGCATAGGACAAAACACAGTGTGCGTGGGGAGCGGTGGTGCCCGCAGCTTCAGGCATCCACTGGGGATGCTGGAACGCACCCCGAGGACAGGGCGGGGCTACTGCGAATGGATGCTGGCTTAAGGCCCCGGTTCTGGGTGGTTTGTTTCACAGCAGTAGGAGCCCGGGACGCCCGCCCTCCCCACTGCTTCTCGGCGGCTCCGAAGCATGCCCAAGCTTCTCTTCTGAAGCCCCCCTTGATCCCGCACCAACTCCAGCCACTCCTCCAAGAGGGTCGTCTCCAAGGTCACCAGGCCTGGC
Source organism: Microcebus murinus (assembly GCF_040939455.1). Classification (NCBI taxonomy): domain Eukaryota; kingdom Metazoa; phylum Chordata; class Mammalia; order Primates; family Cheirogaleidae; genus Microcebus; species Microcebus murinus. The sequence goes on along the minus strand of NC_134117.1, from coordinate 56,173,799 downwards.
TGTGCAGGAGTCCTGTGGCTTATCTGACGGTTGACCCCGGAACGCCTCCCATGCCTCCCCTCAGCACTTCTCCACTGCCCCTCGATGTGACACTCTCTGTCCCGCCTCTGCTTGCCCTCGCCACCTCCTTCCCTGTGCACCTCTGTCCCTCCTCTTTAACTCTTGGGCCTCCACCCTCCGCCCTCTTCACCCATCTCCAGGCCGCTGCTCCGCTGCCTCTCACGTGCCAGTGCCGCCCGGATCCCTTTCCGCGTCAGGCTGAAGTGGCCAGCTGGCCCCTGGGCCTCCCACTAGGTCACCCTGCAGACGCTTCAACCTCCGCAATCCCCACGCTTGCTCGGCACCCCCACACCCCCAGCCCCTCCGGGATGCAGCCTCACTTCATTCTGCGGCTCACGCAGAGTAAGCCACTGGGTGCCAGCAAGTTGGCCTCCATACTGGCCTAAGATCTACTGCCACTGCCCTTGCCCCGGCCACCGCCAGCCCCCACTGGACCCCACCGTGCACGTATACACTCAGCCCTTTCTCCTAACTGTACCACTTTCCAACTTAAGGTCCTTCTGTGGATCCCCACTGTCCTTACAATAAAAGCCAAAACTCATTGATGTGACTTAGGGTCCCCCCCCAATCTATTCTGGGTCCTCCTCTCCAGCCCCAAATCTAATCTGACCACTCCCTGTAGCCACACAGGACTCATCCTTCTAACCTGCTGCACGCCCACATGTGGCCTTTCACACCCTGTTCCTTTGGCCAGGACACCCTTCCCTGCTCCACGGTGCAGCAAACACCACCTCCCGCAGGCCTTGACTTCCCCAGGAAGGCTCCTCTGACCCCCACCCCACCCCAGAGGGGCTGTCCCACTGTGCCCCCTGGGACACCCTCACCCTTCCCTGTTTCCTCTTGCTCCAGCACGCATCTCCCTTGACGTTAGCTGTGTGCTCAGCTATTTGTCTTCTCAGCTGAACAGGCAGCTCTGGGTGGGCAGGAAGCATTTATTATGGCATAGCACAACAGTTGGCATGAAGTGGGTACTCAATAAATATTTGTGTATTAATGAATGATAAACATCATCGCCTTGCCTCCTCCAATCCCCGACAAAGCCTGGATTTAACAGATTTATAGAGGAGTCTCTGCCTTCACCCTCCATTCACCTGCTCAGCCACTCAAAACCCATCTGTCGAGCACCCGTCGTGTGTCCGGCCCTGGGATGGGCAAACAGATGACAAATGACTGGACTAACAATACTATTCGGAAATAGAAGGGACCAAACTGCCGACACACACAGCAACAGGGGTGAAATCTCAAAAGCAATATGCTAAGTGAAAGAGGCCAGGCACAAAGACTGCACACTGGATGATTCCACTTATATGACATTCCTGAAAAGGCAAAACTATGAGGACAGCAAACAGATCAGGGCTCCCAAGGTGTGTGTCACAGGAGGAAGGGCCAGATAGAAGCCGAGTCCCCTTTTCAAAACTAGTCCCAGATGTCATTCAGCATCACCTCTGCCACATTCTACTCACTGGAAGCCAGTCCCCAAGGCCAGCCCATCCTGAAGGGGAGGGGAAGGAATGTCCACCTTTTGATGCAACAGCGTCAAAGAATGTGATCATCACAGACACCATGTGACCGCCCGGCACGCGGTGTCCACCAGGCGCGGCGGCCACACGCACTCACGCTCACGGTGTCTACAGGTTCCGCTGCAGCAGCACAGACACCTGGGGGGCCCAAAGGCGGCTCTTTCTTATTGTAAGAACATTATTACAACAATGTTAAAGAGTGTTTGGGAAGAAGAGAAAATCTGCCCTCCCTCATCGCTACTTATTCCCCGTGTGACTTATAAGTCATTTACCTTCTCCATGCCTCAGTTTCCTGATCTGTAAAATGGGCATAATTATAGTCCCTAACTCATAGTATTATTGTGAGGATTGAATGAGATAATTATAGAAAAGTGCATGGCACATGGAAATTCCTAATGACACTGCCGTCTGTCACGAGCTGGCTGGATGAATCTATGAGACAACCCATTAAAAGAGGTGAGAGCAGTGCCTGGTACCTGAAAATGAAAGAGTTACACGCTATTGTCATCACAGTTAAGATAATAATTACTGGTTATAGCCTCCCTCAAATCTCCAGGATAATGTGCAACCTCCTAGACTGCCATTGAAGGGAGTCACTGCCATTTACCTCTAACCCTCCCTGCCCCATACCACATTTACCATCCTTGAATGTGCCTCGAACACACAACCTTCCCGTCTGCAGCCTGTTCTCCAAAGATGCCCTCTTCCTGGCCTCCCCCTGGTGAACATATATCATCACAAACAGTGGGCGGGGAGGCAAAGAGAGATGGTCAATCATGTCCGCTTCTCATCATGCCATTGTAACTAGCAATCAGAAAATAATTAAACAGGCCGGGCGTGGTGGCTCACGCCTGTAATCCTAGCACTCTAGCAGGCCGAGGCGGGCGGATTGCTTGAGGTCAGGAGTTCGAAACCAGCCTGAGCAAGAGCGAGACCTCGTCTCTACTATAAATAGAAAGAAATTAATTGGCCAACTAATATATATATAGAAAAAATTAGCCGGGCATGGTGGCGCACGCCTATAGTCCCAGCTACCCGGGAGGCTGAGGCAGGAGGATCGCTTGAGCCCAGGAGTCTGAGGTTGCTGTGAGCTAGGCTGACGCCACGGCACTCACTCTAGCCTGGGCAACAAAGTGAGACTCTGTCTCAAAAAAAAAAAAAAAAGAAAGAAAATAATTAAACATAGAAACATCTATTTTCACATAGACACACAAGTCAGTGATTCCTGAAAGTGGGGAAACAGTTGAGGTAAGCTCCACCATGGTCTTGGTTTTCTAACTGGAGACATGGAGACATATTCCAGACCACCGAACAAAGAGAAAGAATCCAAGGGGAGCACGACAGTCTCCCTGAGCTGATGAGACAGAGACTGGAGTCCAGGGAGGCTGAGGCTGCTGGAAGTTGCGGGCAGAGCACCAGAAAGGAGGGAGCCAGGCAGAGGAAGAGCTCGAGAAATCCGCACAGGGGTCCTCTGGAGCCTTGGCCAAACTATAAGCTGTGCATGCCTAGGGTGAGAACCAATGAGGCCAGGCAAAAATCAACTATCAGAGACAAAATGACTACACACAGAGCTGGAAGACTGAGTTCTAACCAGTCAGACTAGAAAAGGCTCATTGATCAACTTAACAAAGCTTACAAATGAGCCACAAAAGGAGCAACATGATCCACATGTAAACTATCTGTTTGTCAAAGCAATATCTTTAATACTCTTTAAAGGAACACAACGAAATCCAAACTCTCAGCAATAAAATATCACAATGTCCAGCATCCAAACAAAAACTACCAGATGTGCAAGAAAGCAGGAAAACTAGAAGAAAAATAATTCAAAGAAATAGACCCAGATGACAGAGATCATGGAATTAGCAAATACATTAAAATAGTTACTATAACAATATTCAAGAATTTAAAAAGAAAGCATGGACATAATGAAGAGATAAATGGAACCATAAAAAGAAACAAACAAAACTTCTAGAGCAGAAAAATACAATATATGAAATGGAAATTTCACAGGAAGGAATAATAGCAGATACACTGCAGACAAAAAGATTTATGAACTTTCCAGTGCGGTGGCTCATGCCTTGTAATCCTAGTACTCCGGGAGGCCGAGGTGAGTGGATCGCTTGAGGTCAGGAGTTGGAGACAAGCCTGAGCAAGAATGAGATCCCCGTCTCTACTAAAAACAGAAAAAATTAGCAGGACGTGGTGGCATGCACCTGTAGTCCCACCTACTCAGGAGGCTGAGGCAGGAGGATCGCTTGAGCCCAGGAGTTTGAAGTTGCTGTGAGCTAGGCTGACACCGCGGCCCCCTAGCGCGGATAACAGAATGAGACTCTTGTCTCCAAAATAAATAAATAAGATTTATGAACTTAAAGACAGGGTGACAGAAATCACAAGGAAAATTAGAAAATATTTTGAACTGAAGGAAAAAAGTGAAAACACAGCATGTTAATAATTGCGAGATGCAGCTGAAAGAGTGGCTAGAGAAAAACATACAGCTGTTAAAGCTTACATTAGGCAAAATAAAACTTTTAAAACATTTGTACAGGAAAGAGAACAGGGCAGGCCTGAGACTGCTATCCTTAGAAAGGCCGGTTTACAAGGCCGGCTTTGACTGGTGCTGTGGTTTGAGTTTGTCCCCCTGGAAACTCACATTGAAATTTGATCTCCAATGTAACAGTGCTGGGAGGTGGGGCCAAGTGGGGGGTGTCTGGGCCATAAAGAGATGAATGCCCTCCCTCCAGAGGGACTTCTCCCTCTCTGGATTAGTTACTGCTGGAGCAGTTGTTAGAAAAGTGGGTGCAGCTTCCTCAGCTCTCTCTTGCTTGCTCTCTCACAGTGAGATCTCTTTGCACACATCCACTCGGCTCACTTTTCCTCTGCTCTGCTATCGTTTGACCCAGTACGTGGTCCTCGCCAGAAGCCAGCGAGATACGGTGTTATGCTCTTGAACTTCCCAGCCTGCAGAATTGTAAGCTAAATAAACATCTTTTCTTTATAAACTACGCAGTCTCAGGTATCCTCTCATAGCAACACTAAACGGACTGATGTAACTGACGTCTGGGAACTTTGATTTCAGGAAGGTTCCCATCATTCCTTGATAGAAGCAGCTTACTGTGCGTAAACTGTTCATGTAAACAATATGCTTATGGCTGAACAATGGCTTTCCTTCTGGTTGTCTGGAATGTTGGCTTAATGCCATGCAGAGAGTGCCCATGTGATGAGCCCGAAATAAAAACCCCAGGCCTGGAGTCTCCAGTGAGCTCCTCTGATAGACAGCATTTTAAATGTGTTGTCACAATTTGTCACCAGAGGAATTAAGTATTAATACCTATTATGTGACTACTCTTCGAAGCTTGTATCTGGCTTCCTTCGAACTTTACCCCATTTGCCTTTTCCCTTTGTAATTTTGTTTTGTATTTTTGCTATGATAATTCTTAACAAAGAGAATGACAATATTCTAAGTCCTATAAGTCCTTCTAGAAAATCATTGAACCTAGGAGCGATCTTGGGGACTCCAACACACCACTGATTCACCTATGAAAATGAAAATGAAGGAAAACCAAAATAAGTAGGAGAATGGAAATAACAAAGAGCAGAAATCAGGCCTGGTGCAGTGGCTGACACCTGTGAGCCTGGCAGTCTGGGGGAGGGGGGCAGGGGGTATTGCTTGAGCTTGGAAGTTCAAGACCAGCCTGACCAAGAACAAGACCCCCTCTCTACTGAAAATAGAAAAATTAGCTGGGTTTCATGGCACGTGCCTGTAATCCCCCTACTCAGGAGGCTGAGTCATGAAGATTGCTTAAGCCCAGGAGTTTGGGGTTGCTGTGAGCTAGGCTGATGCCACTGCATTCTACCGAGGGTGACAGAACAAGACTCTTATCTCAAAAAAAAAAAAGAAAGAAGAAGAAGAAATTAATAAAGTAGAAAAGAAACTCAATAAAATCAATAGTTCATGCTTTTGAAAAGATCAATAAAAATCAATGAATATCTAACTAGACTCATCAAGAAAAAAGAAATAAAAAACAAATTACCAATATCAAAATCAAAGTGGATTCATCACTACAGATCTTACAGATGTTAAAAAGATAATAAATGAATATTATTAACAACTTTAAGATAACAACTTTGGCACCTTAAACAAAGTAGATGAATTCCTTAAAAAATATGAATTATCAAGATTGACACATGAAACACAAAACATAAACAGCTCTGTATCTATCACAGAAGTTTAATTCATAAAACCTTCTCACAAAGGAAATCACCATATATCATCATAGTGAATTTTATCAAACATTTAAGTAAGAAATACCAACCAAACATAAACTCTTTCAAGCCATAGAGGGTGGAATACTTCCCAACCTATTCACAAGGTCAGCATTACCCCAATACCAATACCACACAAATATGTTACAAGAAAACTATTCCACAAGCCAATGAAATATCCCAGCAGACTTTTTTTTTTTTTTTTTTTTTTTTTTTGAGGCAGAGTCTCACTTTGTTGCCCAGGCTAGAGTGAGTGCCGTGCATCAGCCTAGCTCACAGCCACCGCGCCCGGCCAACCCAGCAGACTTTTTTAAAAACAAAAATTGAGGCCGGGCGCAGTGGCTCACGCCTGTAATCCTAGCTCTCTGGGAGGCCGAGGCGGGTGGCTTGCTCGAGGTCAGGAGTTCAAAACCAGCCTGAGCAAGAACGAGACCCAGTCTCTACTATAAATAGAAATTAATTGGCCAACTAATATATATACAAAAAATTAGCCGGGCATGGTGGTGAATGCCTGTAGTCCCAGCTACTTGGGAGGCTGAGGCAGGAGGATTGCTTGAGCCAGGAGTTTGAGGTTGCTGTGAGCTAGGCTGATGCCACGGCACTCACTCTAGCCTGGGCAACAAAGCGAGACTCTGTCTCAAAAAAAAAAAAACAAAAACAAAAATTGACAAGCTGATTCTAAAATTTGTGTGAAAATGAAAAGGACTTCCTAGAACAGCCCACACAATTTTTTAAAAGAATAAATTCAGAGAACTTATACTGCTTGATTTCAAAATTTACTGTACAGCTACAGTAATCAATAGAGTGTGGTATTGGTATAAGAAAAGATATATAGATCAATGGAACAGAATAAAGTCCCAAAATAGGCCTACGCACCTATGCAATTGATTTTTTACTAAGGTGATAAGGTTATTCAGTGGGCGAAGAAGTATATTTGTAAGTAAAGGTATTAAAACAAATGAATATCAGACTTCCAGTTTCCATCTTGGCAGGCAAGGAGTTTAGAAACCATCACTCTCATCCTCACAATGAGAAAAAAAGCTGTTTAGTTTGTTTAAATGGAAAATCAACACCTCTTCTTAGATCCACCAAAGAATTAAGGTCACGGGGCAAACTGCTGCTCCCAAATTACTTGTCTGTCTGTCTGTCTGCCCTGAGACAGACAAGCAAATACAGAGAATTACAACTTACCAGAGCAGAAACCTCTGTGGGAACCAGCACCGGGTTACTTTTTACCCAGTACATCAGATCTGGCTCTCAACAAGAAAAACCACAAGGCACGAAAAAAGGCAAAACAAACAAACAGACACCACCATAGTTGGAAGACACAGAGCAAGTGCCAGACCTAGACCCAAGACACACCAGAGATATTAGAATTATCAAATGAGAAATTTGATTAAAACTATCATTAATATGCTAAGACTCTAAGGGAAAAAGTAGACAACATGCAAGAACACATGGGTGACATAAGCAGAGAGATAGAAATTCTAATGAAGAATCAAAAAGAAATGGCAGAGCCGGGCGCAGTGGTTCACACCTGTAATCCTAGCACTCTGGGAGGCCGAGGCGGGCGGATCACTCAAGGTCAGGAGTTCAAGACCAGCCTGAGCAAGAAGAAGACCCCGTCTCTACTAAAAAAAATTAGCTGGACAACTAAAAATATATAGAAAAAATTAGCCAGGCATGGTGGCACATGCCTTAGATCCCAGCTACTCAGAAGGCTGAGGCAGGAGTTTGCTTGAGTCTAGGAGTTCGAGGTTGCTGTGAGCTAGGCCAGCGCCATGGCACTCTAGCCCGGGCAACAGAGTGAGACTCTGTCTCCAAAAAAAAAAAAAAAGAAATGGCAGAAATAAAAAACACTGTAACGGAAATGAAGAATGCCTTTGATGGGCTCATTAGTAGACTGGACACAGCCAAGGAAAGAAGCAGCGAGCTTGGGGATAGGACAATAGAAACCTCCAAAACTGGAAAGCAAACAGAGAAAAGACTGAAAGAAATGGAACAGAACATCCAAAGACTGTGGGACTACAAAAGGTGTAATAATATACATGTAATAGAAATATCAGAAGGAGAGGAAAGAAAGGAACAGAAGATATATGTGAAGCAATAATGATTGACAATTTCCCAAAATTAAGATCAGACTACAGATCCAGGAGGCTCAGAGAACAGCAAGTAGGATAAATTTCAAAAAAAACTGTACCTAGGCATGTCATAGTGAAACTGCAGAAAATCAAAGATAGAGAAAATCCTTGAAGGAAGCCAGAATAAATTTTTAAAAATCTTATCTATAGAGGAGCAAGGATAAAAATTAGATTGGACTTCTTAGAAACCATTGACAAAAAAAAAAAAAAGAGTTGAGTGAAATATTTAAAGTATTGAGAGTGAAAAAACCCTCATCAACCTAGAATTCTATATTCTGCCAAATTATCTATCCCTCAAAGTAAAGGAGAAATACAGACTTTCTCAGATAAACAGATATTGAGAGAATGTGTTGCCAGTAGATCCGCCTTGCAAGAAATGTTTGTTTTTTTTTTTTTTTTTTTTTTAGGCCACTTAAGGTTCTAGAAACAAGAAATGTTAAAAGAAGTTCTTCAGAGAGAACCAAAATGATACAGAAACTCAGATCTAGGTAAAGAAAAGAGGAGCATCAGAGAAGGAATAAGTGAAGGTCAAAACATAACATTTTTATTTTTTCTTATTTTTAATTGATGTAACAAATAACATGTTTAAAATATACTGGGCATCTACCCAAAAGATCAAAAGTCACTTTATGAAAAAGACACCTGCACTTGAATGTTTATAGCAGCACAATTCACAATCGCAAAGCTGTGGAAACAACCCAAGTGCTCATCAATTCATGAGTGGATTAATAAAATGTGGTATATGTATACCATGGACTACTACTCAGCTTTAAGAAACAATAGTGACATAGCACCTCTTATATATTCCTGGATGCAGCTGGAACCTATTCTACTAACTTAAGTATCTCAAGAATGGAAAAACCAGCACCACACGTACTCACCAGCAAATTGATATTAACAGATCAACACCTAAGTGGACATATAGGAATAACATTTATCAGGTGTCGTGAGGGTGGGAGGGGGGAGGAGAGGATGGGTATATACAACCACAAGGAGTAAGATGTGCAACATTTGGGGAATGGACACGCTTGAAACTCTTACTCAAGGGAGGAGGGGGGCATGGGCAATATATGTAACCTTAACACTTGTACAACCATAATACGCTAAAATAATAATAATAAATAAATAAATAAAATAATAGCAACCATTGGGCAGGTGAAATGAGACAGCAACTATACAAGGGATGGGAAGGAGGAATGAGGAATATTTTGTTATTATAAGGTACTTGCACTACACATGAAACAGTGTAGTGTTCTTTGAAAATGGAGTTGGATTAGTTGCAAATGTATATTGCAAAGCTAAGAGCAACCACTTAACAAAGCAAAAAAAAAGTATAATGATATGCTAAGAAAGAAGACAACATGGAATCATATAAAATGGTCAATTAAAGCCACAAAAGGCAGAAAAAGAGTGAAAGACAAAACTAAGAACAAGGACAATGATAGTAAACAGTTACAAATATGGCAGATAAAACAAATGCATGTCCACGTAGATCTCAACTCTACCTAACACCATTTACAAAAATGAACTCAAGATGAACCATATATCTACATATAAAAAGCTAAAATTACAAAACATCTAGAAGAAAACTTCAGAGAAAATCTTTTGCAACCTTGTCAGCAGACAAAGATTCTTTAAAGAAGTCATAAAAAGCACTAACCATACAAACTAAAACTGATCAATTACAATAGATACCTACTCTTCAAAAGATGCCATTAAGAAAGTGAAAAGAGGCCGGTGCGGTGGCTCACGCCTGTAATACTAGCTCTCTGGGAGGCCGAGGCAGGAGGATTGCGCAAGGTCGGGAGTTCGAAACCAGCCTGAGCAAGAGCGAGACCCCATCTCTACCATAAATAGAAAGAAATTAATTGGCCAACTAATATATATAGAAAAAATTAGCCGGGCATGGTGGCCCATGCCTGTAGTCCCAGCTACTTGGGAGGCTGAGGCAGGAGGATTGCTTGAGCCCGGAGTTTGAGGTTGCTGTGAGCTAGGCTGACGCCACGGCACTCACTCTAGCCTGGGCAACAAAGTGAGACCCTGTCTCAAAAAAAAAAAAAAGAAAGAAAGAAAGAAAGTAAAAAGACAAGCCACCAACTGTGGAAAAATTTTTGTGACACAAATATCTGACAAAGGACTTGTGTCAAGAATTTATACAAAGAATCCTTACAGCTCAATAAGAAGAAAACAAACCACCAATAAAACTGGGCAGAAGATTCAAAGAGATGTTTTTACAGAAAAAGACATAAGAGCCTCAACGTTTTCAACATCGTTAGTTGTCATGGAATTATAAATTAAAACTACAAAGAGTTACCATTACATACTCACCAGAATAGCTCAAAGTTAAGACTGACAAAACCAAGTGTTGACAAGATATAGACCAAGTGGAACTCCTGGTGGCTAAAATTGTACAAATACTTTGGAAAAGAATTTGGCAGTTTCTTATAAAGTAAGATATCTATTTACCATACAACTCTACAAGTCCACTGCTAGGCACTGACCCAAGAGAAATGAAAACATGTTCATTCAAAGATTTGCACATGTGGGTTCATAACAACTTTATTGATAGAATCCTAAAACTGGCAACAACCCAAGTGTATCCCAATTGGTGAATAGATAAACAAACTGTGGCATGTCCATTCTCTGGAAAAGTACTCCATAATAAAAAGGGCCGAACTTTTTATGCATGATACAACACAGATGCATCTACACAAAACAGGCCATACTGTCTAATTCCATTTATAGAAAGTTCTAGAATGAACAAAACTCATCTGTGTTGGGCCAGGCGTGGTGGCTCATGCCTGTAATCCTAGCGCTCTGGGAGCCGGAGGCGGGCAGATTGCTTGAGATCGGGAGTTTGAGACCAGTCTGAGCAAGAGCAAGATCCAGTCTCTACTATAAATAGAAAGAAATTAGCCAAAACAACTAAAGATAAAAAAAAAAAAATTAGCCAGGCACGGTGGCACGTGCCTGTAGTCCCAGCTACCCAGGAGACTGAGGCAGGAGGATCGCTTGAGCCCAGGAGTTTGAGGTTGTCGCCACGGCACTCTAGCCCAGGCAAGAGAGTGAGACTGTGTCTTAAGAAAAACTTATCTGTGTTGATAGAATTCAAATCATGTCTGGGGTAGGGAGAGGGATTGATTGGGAAGAGGCATGAGGAAATATGTGCTATCTCAAGTGCAGAGCTGTTTATAACACTGTATACCTCTGTCAAAACTCATTGAACTGTACAATTACTATGGGTGCAGTTTGTAAATTATTCCTCAGTAATGCTGACTTTTTTTTAAAAAAAAAGAAAGGGCTGGAAGATGAAATGCAGTGGTGGGGGGGAGGGCTGCGAGGTGGGAGGGTGGGGTCTGGAGACTGCAGGAGACCCTCCAAAAGGTCGGCGCAATCTTCAAAGCTGTCCCCGGGGCTACCTTTAGCATAGGAAGCCCGTGGAAACAACAAAGCTGGAACCACAGGACCCGAAGACCTGATCCCTTTGTGGGTTTTTTTTCTTTCAGTTCAATTCAGCAATTATTTATTGAGCACCTACTGTATACCATCTCCTCTGTGCCAGGAGAGTGATTCACATCGTCTCTTATAAACTCTGAAGTCAGACCTTCCTCGATTCCAACCCTGGCTCCTGACAAAGTAGCCAGATGACCTTGCCCAAGTTCCTCAACTTGCCTCAATTTCCTTCTCTGTAAAGCAGCGATAATAACCAGGTCTCCTAGCAGGTTTGTCATAGGAATTAAATGAGGTGGTTCTTGTACAGCCCTTGGCTGTGACAATCTACAAATATTAGCACTTGCAGTGTCGTGGTCACAGTTTCGCCTGCACACCTGCACGCGCTCCACAGGACTCCAAGCACCCAGCAGTCAGGACCACGCGGCCCTCGCCTCTTCCCGCATGGGTGGTCGGGAGACGGTCCTCCGCCCGCCTGCGCCTCCACTCCCCATAGAGTGGGCATGGCTCCCAGGCTCCCTCGCAAGGCGTGAGGATTAAAGGAGCTAAAGGAAGTAAAGTGCTCGGCTCAGCGCCTGGCACTCCATAAGTGCTTAAGAAATGCTGACTGTTCCTCCTCTTGGTGTGACCATCTCACTTTAGTAAAGAAAACTGAAGCCAATAGATGCTGGGCCAGTTGGCCCAGGTCACATAGCAAGTCAGCCAGGTGAGAGCACATGTGACCAGGAGTCTGGTCAGTGTCCCTGTTTCCTCCCCCCACACCACACAAAGGCGTCCTAGGCACTGTCCTCATCCATGCCTTCGGGTAAATAGGGAAAAGGTGGCCCTCCCCTGTCCCCTCTCCTGTCCCCTCCCCTGTCCCCTCCCCAAAGGGCAATTGGCTGGAGTCTCAGGAGATCCAAAGTGGCAGGTGGGCCATGGGAGAGTACATTTCTCCCCAGCTCTCCATGGGACACTGGTGGAAGGCTTGTCGAGGACACGAAGGCTGCTACCAGGAGAGAAACTGAGGCAGAACCCCCTCCCCCAATACACACATACATGTACACACATAGCCAAGGCCAGAAGCACACACAGTGCCCAGTAAGAAGTCACTGTAAATCCCTGTATTCTGAGGGAGAAACTGGAGCCCGTGTAGGGTTGGAAGCAGGCAGTAGCAGGCAGGCTAGTGCCCCGTCTACACAGTGCCAGGCATTGCGGGAGGTGGGGAGGTGGCTTCTGGAGCAGTGTGTCCAGGGGAGCAAACAGTTTGCAAGATGGTTCGACCCCCGCCAGGAGTTCTGCAGCTCAGAGCAGGGCCACCTGCCTCACACCCATCTCCCCACTCTCATACTCCAGCGAGATGCCAGTGTCTGCTTTCACAACAAAAACTGCTTAAGTGCCACTTGAGAGCCAGGCAAAGGGCGGGGAGCTTTCTCAGAGAACCTCACAGACCTGGGTTCCAGCCTGGCTCTGCCCCTGATCCCCGGGGTGGCCTTGGACAAATCACTGGGAATACAATGTCAAGGGTGCAGGCCCAGGCCCCAAAGCAGGGCTCTTTGGTGGCCAGGTCAAATATGTGACTGTTACAGCAGGCCAGAGACTGTTACCTGCAAGAGGCGACAATGGCCAGAGGCCTGGAGTATCCAGAAAGGCTTCCCGGAGGAGGAGACTTTTGTGCTGGCCCTGCAGAATGAGTAGGAGAGCACCAGGACTAGATGAGCCAGAGGCATTTGGAGCCGAGGGCATAGCATGTGCACGGGGACAAGGGCGCAAAGAGTGGGCACTGAAGCAGGCAAGCAGGGAGTTCGCAGAGCTGTTAGCCAGCTCAGGAAAAGCCATGGCCACGAACCCAGGGAGGCTGGGGCTGGCTGTGGCAGCTCAGCTGAGCAAAGCTCCAGCACCTGTTTCTCCGGACATCGGGGAAACCAAGGTGCACCCAGGGGTGCATCCAGAGGCCAGGACTCTGATCTCTCCTGACCACAGACCAGGGGTTTCACTCTATCCTTCTAGTCGCAGACCAAGTGCCACCTTCTCCAGGGAGCCATCCAGGACTGCGCCCCTAGACTCTCAGACCAGGAGGGGAATGCAAAGAGACATTGCATGAAAGACCAAAACCAAAACATTTCATTTCATATTTGGATGGATGAGGAGTTCAAGAGAGAAAATGCTTCGGGAAGCATCTTGCACAAGGCTGAGCCTTAGGACTATTGGGAAAATGTTAGTTTCCTTAAGGGTCAGAAGGAACAGACTTCATTATCCTCATTTTACACAGGAGGAAACTGAGGGGCTCAAAAACCCTAAGCGGCAGGCCTACGGACCCAGCTTGCAAGCGGGAGAGCCCAGGTGTCTCTGTTTCTCCACACCTGCCCGCCTCCCGGGACCATATGACCACGGGACCGGAAAACTGAGGCCCAGAGAGGTCAAAGGGCTGTCCAAGGTCACACAGGCACCATCAGAGCCCAGACCTGACTCTGAGTCTCCTGATGCCAAACCTGACCTCTCCCAGTGAGCCGTGGCCTGGGCCCATGGGCATCGCTCTGAGGCCCAGACCCCAAGGGGAGAAGGAGCCCGGGCAGGGCCAGGGCCACGCCCACTGCCACCTTCGAGATTGACACACAGCTTCGGCAGGCCCAGGGCAGGCTCTGCACCGAGGGAAGCTGGTGAGGGGGGCCGAAGTTTCTCCACACTGAGCAGAGGCCCTGGAGCCCGGCATGGCTGGTCCTAAACAGAAGGAGGGATGCGGGATGGGCAGTGGCCACTGGGACTAAGAGGAGGGCTGCTTGGTGTCTCAGGCATGGACTTGGAGGCCTCCTTCACTTCCTAGCTGTGTGACTTGCCCAGTGTGGCCTAAGTTGTCCCATCTGTCCCCTAAGTGAGATGGTCAAGTCAAGGAGGCATTGAAAAAGGCAAAAAACTGCAGGGGCTTTGACATCTGCAAACCAGGGTTCTTTTTTTTTTTTTTGAGACAGAGTCTCGCTCTGTCTGTCAGCCCAGCTAGAGTGCCGTGGCGTCAGCCTAGCTCACAGCAACCTCAAACTCCTGGGCTCAAGCGATCCTCCTGCCTCAGCCTCCCGAGTAGCTGGGACTACATGCATGCGCCACCACACCCAGTTAAGTTTTCTATTTTTAGTAGAGACAGGGTGCTCAGGCTGGTCTTGAACTCCTGAGCTCAAGCGATCCTCCCGCCTCAGTCCACTAAGTGCTAGGATTACAGGCGTGAGCCACTGTGCACAGCCAAAACCAGGGTTCTTATCCCTGATCCATCAGTTCCCAGAAAGATATCTTTGGACAAACACAAATTCTCCGAGCCTCAGTTTCCTCACCTGTCAAATGGAGCTAATAGTACTATTACCAGGCCACAATGCTGTACCAAGATGTACAAGCATAAGAAGTATCACATTCTTGATTTTTCTTTAAAGAAAAATCTGGCCATCCGACCTCCGACCTCCACTATCGGGCTTTCATTCCAGCCTCACTCAGGAAGCGGGGAGGCTCCACAGGGCCTAGGGAGTAGGGCCAGGGACTTCATTCTCCAGCCTGCCTTGGCCACCACTGAGGCCCTCATGGTCTGAGACCAAGTGGCCCTGATGTCCTGTGGTGTCCTGCTCCTCCAGGCCAAGGTCAGAGCCGAGGCTAGGTGTGGCCTCCCAGGCGTGGCTGAGGCCGGGTCCCGCGCAGGCCAGGGTCTCTCGCGGTCCTGGGTCCTCTCTCGCCGGCCTTTCTCCCCAGTCTGCCCCTCGTCCACTCCCAGCCCCCAGAGACTCCCCGGGGCCTCACTCCTCAAGGTGAGGCCTCACCTGTGGCATCTTGTCTGCGCGGAGGACAGCCCTGGACTGCGACAGCCCCCGGATCCCCCAGGGAAGGAAACAGGCCGCAGGGGAGCGGCCAGCATCACCATCTGTAAACCCTTCTGCCCTGAACCCCGCTCCCAGGGTGGTGGGTAGTGAGTGGGTGCGTGAAGCCCAGCTCCGCGTCAGGGCCGCCGTGAAGACTAGGTGAGAACCACACGTGGGAACAGGCGCAGGGCTGACGGGCAGCGTCCCTTCTCCTGTGCGAGGGACTCTGCCCTGGCTGGAAATGGAGTAAGGAAGCTTGGGGTCTCACTCCCGGCCTTAGTTTACCTATCTGGGAAATGGGTATAATGGCCACAGAGTGACCGGCGAGCCTGAAACTCTCTGCTATTAAAGACCCTTTTGGGCCGGGCGCGGTGGCTCACGCCTGTAATCCTAGCCCTCTGGGAGGCCGAGGCGAGTGGATTGCTCAAGGCCAGGAGTTCAAAACCAGCCTGAGCAAGACCCTGTCTCTACTAAAAATAGAAAGAAATTAATTGGACAACTAAAAATATATATACAAAAAAAAATTAGCCGGGCATGGTGGCATATGCCTGTAGTCCCAGCTACTCGGGAGGCTGAGACAGAAGGATCGCCTGAGCTCAGGAGTTGGAGGTTGCTATGAGCTAGGCTGATGCCACGGCACTCACTCTAGCCTGGACAACAAAGTGAGACTCTGTCTCAAAAAAAAAAAAGACCCTTTTGGAGAACGAGGTGGGCCCACTCTCCATCCCTTCCATCCAACAACCTCGGGAAAAGGGGGCCTCTTCGACTACTACCCTGGGTTGTCCCCAGGGAAACCCAATGCAGGCCGCAAAGGATAGCTCGTTTTTGAAAACGCCTATGACATGTCAGGGGGACACGGAGAGGAACTGCTCGCTTCACAAAAAAAGGCGCCTTGCTCGCTCCTGTCACAGAGGACGTGGCCCTCCGCGTGCCCTGACGTCCTGAGCTGCCGTCCTTGCCGGCACCCCCGGGGGCACTGAGACCGCCTGGACGGGCAGAGGAGGAGGAGGCCCCCAGACCACCTCTGGTGCCGAGGTGTCCACGGCCCAGGTCTCTGTCTGGGCAGGAGCCTGGGCTGCCCAGGGGGGACAGTCTGGCCTGGGGGACAGACGACCCTTGCTCCTGGTGGGAGACGGCCACCTTATTTTTCTGGAAAGGAAGTCAAAGTCCTCTTCAACGGCCTTTCAGCCCCACCTCTCCCCGTCGGCCCTCACCCCTCTGCTGCCTACAGGATCTCAATCCGAGCTCTCCCTTGTTCACACACCTTCCTTAGCTCCCTATTCCCTCGGCCAGTGACCCTAACCGGGCCGATGACTGGAACTCCCCGAAGCCCCTGTTATGCTCACGGCAGCCCCAGCCCCTGCCTCATAGCGCCCAGAGTCCACCAGCTCTTGGAGACGTCCCTGTGCCTCTCACTTGACAGTTAAGGCATCCAACGCTCAGAGAGGCTATGTGACTTGCTCAAGGTCACACAGCTGGAGGACTTGAAAATCAGATCCAGCTCACAGAGCTCATGCCCTATCTACGCAGGGGCCGAGGCCCCAGGACAGAGGCCTTGGGCAGCCGTGTTCCTTGGCTGGGTAGAGCCTGGCCCTCGTGTGGGTAGAGACAACGTAGAGAAGGAACGGGGAGGTGGAATGGTGACCTTTGAAGACAGCAGCCCAGAGGAGGCACACAGGAGGTGTCGAGTCCTCATTCCTTGCCTTTGCATGGGCCCCGGACGCCTCCACCAAGCCAGCCCCGCCAGGCCCCAGCTGCGGCCCACAGCTCGGCCTGGCAGCAGGGCCCCGTAAACAACCCCTCACCCACCCCCCCAGAAAGAAACTTTTAAAAGCAACAGAAATAAACATCTCTGGGTGCTGCATGTGTTGGTGACAGGAAAAGCAGCGTCACTTGAGAGAGGAAAGGGCCACAAGGCGGCAGGGGGCGGGGGCGGGGGCCGGGCCGAGGCCGGGAGGGGAGAGGAAGCGCAGGTGCAAGATCTGATAAGGGAGCCCTGCTAGCGCCAGCCCCCGCAGCCCCCTCCAACCGCTGAGCTCGGGCCGGGGGTCTGGGGTGGCGCAGGGTGGCACTCAGCGCACAGATGCCAAGGCCCAGCAAGTCCCCGTGTCTTGGAGGAGGCCGTTTCCCAGGTGTCGCCCGCTCTGGGCTCTGTCCAAGGGAAGTAACAGACCTGGACCCAGGAACTATCCAGAGGCTAAAAAGGCTGGCAGCTCCCTTCTCAGCTCTGACTTACCCGTGGCCTTGGCCAGTCTCTGCCGCTCTGGGCCTCAGTGTCCCCCGCGAGAGAGCGTTGGTGACGCCATCGGGACATGGTGCTGGCCTGGGAATCTGGAGGTCCAGGGTCGTGGGCTCGCACTGCGGAACGAGCGGCTCCAGTTAGGGTGACCAGGGCTGTCCCGGCTCACACTGAAACGCCCAGGCCTGCGAAGATGGTGCCAGGTGGGCCTCGCATGGCTCTCTCCACCACGGGGGCTGGGCCCGTCCTCTTGGACGGAGAGGAGAGCCCGGACTAAACCTCTCCTGGGGAGCCCAGAGACCGGACCCAGGCAGGGGGCAGAGCCAGGCGCTGGGGCAGGGGCCAGGGCCGGCAGGGAGTGGGCTCAAGGGCCTGCACCCCACAGGAGGGGTCTGAGCAGCCGAGCAGGGAACAGCATTCCGGTGGAAGCGACAGCTTAGGCGAAGGCCGAGAGGCCGATGGTGGCGCCCACTATGCCAAGCCCTGTTCCGGACACTCACTAGGTGGCAGGGCCCACGTGGCCCCTAATAGCCTCACAGTTGAACTTCCAAATCTACTGTCTCCACCCTCTGAATTCCCCTGGCCGTGTCCACTGCCAGACAATTTGCATGAAAACAAACACATAAAAAAGAAAAACTAAACAATTTTTTTTTCACATGAAGATAGACTTTTCCCAGAAATTAAAATCCCCCAAGGAGGGGCTCTAAAAGTGGCTCTCTGTGCCTCCCAGGCTTCCCTGCCTCTCTGCAGCCCACCCCAGCAGGGGCAGAGCACCCAGAGAGAGCAACTGGGGGCCTCTGCAGCGGGCCTGCCTAAGACGTCCCTGGCCCACCCCACCTGAGGGTTCAGGCTGGCTTCTCCTGGCACTGCCCACGGGCTGAACCTCACCCTTTAGGATCATCTTACCTACTACTTCACATGCCCGAAAGGCCTTGTCCACAGGCCTCCACTTCCTAGCTGGGCTGCCCTAAACAAGTCGCTTACCCTCTCTGGGGCTCAGTTACCTCATCTGCTAAAGGAGGGTTAGTGGGGATTTGTCCCCACCAGCAAGCAAGCAGTTCTGCTGCAGACACAGCCAGGAGTCCTGCGATTCACTTCAAAGCAGACACTGTCTACCTGGCGGTAGTGTTGATCACGCAGGTTCAGGGCTCAGTCCCACAAGACCGGCCTCCACTTCAGAGGCCCATCACAATCCCCAGGTTTGTGCTTCTGACCCACCGGCTGTAAATCAGGGTTCAATTTATTACTAGAGTGGCTCGCAGTAATTGCCTAAAAAAAAAAGAAAAAAAAAAATAGAGTGGCTCGCAGAACTCAGAGAAACACTTACGGTACTTATATTTCTTATATTTACTGGTTTCTTTTCTCACTCCGTTGCCCTAAGTGCTGTGGCATCAGCCATCAGCCTGGCTCACAGCAACCTCAAATTCTTGGGCTCAAGGGATCCTCCTGCCTCAGCCTCCTGAGCCACCACACCTGGCTGATTTTTCTATTTTTAGTAGAGACTGGGTCTACTCGCTCTTGCTCAGGCTGGTCTCGAACTCCTGAGCTCGAGGGATCCTCCCACTCTGGCCTCCCAGAGTGCTAGGATTACAGGTGTGAGCCACCACTTTATTATAAAGAGTATTTTAAAGGATACAAAGGAACAGCCAGATGAAGATGTACACACGCTTAGGTCTGGAAGGAGTGTGAAGTTTTGATGTCCTTCCTGGGCTCTGGTCCATCCAGGAACCTCCAACTGGTCAGCAATCCAGAAGTTCCCTCCACCTAGTGGTTTGGGTTTTTATGAAAGCCTCATTAAGTAGACGTGATGGATTGAATTATGGGCCATTGGTGATCCATTCAACCTTCAACCCTTCTTCTATGGAGCCTGGGGGGTAGGGCTGAAGCCCAACCATCTAATCCTTCCTTGGTCTCTCTGGTGACCCTCTCCGCCCACTCCCAAGCTGCCTGGGGGCTGCCAGCCCTCAGTCAACTCATTAGCACACAAAAGACAGCTAGCACTTTGGAGATTCCAAGGATTGTAGGAGTTGTATGCCAGGAAATGGAGGGAGGTGCAAATGTAGGTGCCAAGGACAGTCTGGAGCAGGCGGTGGGCTGGGGGTGGGGGCGTGGGGAGGCTACTCCAGGAAGCCCAGCAAACACATTTCTGACCCTATTATGGAAACTGTAAGCACCCCCAGAAAGGCATCTAGAGGCTGGTGAACCGCTGGCCTTCCTCCAGCACAGGGAGGGGGAAGGGGCTGCCTCTGCCAGCCAGCGGGGACTCGGGGGAAACCTGTCCTGCCCCAGTGGCTCCCTCCCAAGCACTGCTGAGCTCATCCAGCTCCTCCAGGCAGGCGCACAGGACCGGGTTCCACCTTCTCACCTTCTCCGTACAGGTACTCGTACTCACCTGCTCACTCTCCTCTCTCAGGGACCCTATGGAAGGTCTGGTGTTCCCATTACTTTAATCAGTAAACTGAGACCTGGTGCAGGCCCAAGGCCACTCTACCCGTATCTCGCCACGTAAGACGATGCAAGCCCTGGAAGCGGGTCTCACGGAGAGGTCTGGGTTCTCTCCACTGCATGCAAAGGAACCCAAAGCAAAAAGCCCTTGGCAAGGAAGAGGTCTTTGGGAGCCACCCCGGTTCCTGGCAGGGGGGTGGCATGATTAGCTGGGCCATGGGAAACTGGACTGAAGGCCTGGAGCCTGACTAGAAGTTCAGGGAACTGGGGGTGCAGAAGGGAGCATGGGCGTGAAGCATGCTAGGTCAGACACCCATGAGGCTCAGAGGGGACCGGGGAGGACAGAGTGGGAGGAGGAGCGGGTTGGGGTAGGGAGGGCATCCAGGAGGTGCTCACAAGCCTTCCCAGCTCACTGCCAGCTTTCACCCCACGGTGGGCCCCCTGCCCCAGGCGGGAGCAGCTGGAGGCTCAGAGGCAGCCGGGCGACTCCCCAGTTCGAGGCGAGCCCGGAGCCCGCCACGGGGCTGTGCCCACTCCCCGCCACATGCCAGGCTCCTGCGCCCACCGCTTCTTTCTAGGCCGATTCCCCATGCCAGCTTGATGAACAACGTAATAAAGGGGGCAATCACATTATTCCTGAATGCATTTTAATAAAAATCAAATAAAAGCAATTATGTGAATTTCCAAGAGGATCACCTCTCCTCCTTTCCCCGAGGTAGGAAGCGGAATGAATTCAGGAAATCATTAAAATCAGAAACCCGAGCCGTGTGTGCCACTGCCGCGCTGGCGGCTGCCACACAAAGGCAGCCGGGAAACCCAGTCCCCGGCGGCAGCACGGGTGCCTTCCTTAGCTCTTTCAGTGGAAATCCCACCTATGGGTGAAGAAGGGTAATTAAGGGCCAGGAGACAGGCTTTGAATCCAGGCTGCCTTTGCCCCCGCTGAACAAACTTCCCAGCTTCAAAGTGGCCTCAGACTCCCCGAGCGAGAGGTCGGCAGCCTGGCAGCTTGTGGCCTGGCAGGGCGGGAGGGTACGGGGCTCGGATGAGGGTCCCCACATGAACACAGCTCTCTCTCGTGTGGGGGACCTGCAGCTCTCAGCCTGACTGGACACCAGGATGCCGGGTCTGGGTGCACAAGGACAGGGACTCACTGAGAGTCCAGAGGTACCGCTTCCTTCCTCCTAGCATCCCCCAAAAGGGGCTCCAGCCTTGTGATGTGCAAGGCCCTTCTGATGTCCCATTGGTCACTCTTGCCCCACATATGCTCCTTTGGGACTGAGGCTGCTGCAGCCAGAGTGGGCCAGTGACATACCCAAAGCCACCTGGCTGGTGAGGCAATGCTGGGACAGGAACTCAGGTTCTCCCAGGGCCGTGAGGCAGGCCCACGTGCAGGTGGTCTGGACACGACCTGGCTTGGCCACACACGGCACTTACAAGAACAAGCACTGACCAACTGCCGCTTCCTGGACCCTGGCCTGAGCCAGCACCCTTGTCTCCAAACACCGCAAAGTGAGTGTATTCATCCTCTCTGTGCAGTTAGGGACAAGATTCATGGAGGTGAAGCCTCCTGCCCACAGCGCTCCAGCCAGAAGCGAGGAATCCTGGACTCTGCCCTGGGCTGCCAGAGACGGCAGACGCTCACTGTCAAGCCACGGTGCCATCCTTGTCACAGAAAGAAGCCTTCGCTCAGGGCCTCCCAAGTTGCACAGGGATCCTCCAGCCCTCATGCTCACCCTACTACCCACGTCACCCTGCCACCTGAAGGGTAGGCCAATGGCGGCCCAGATAGGAGCACCTGATCATGCCTCAGATCATCTCTCTTAGCCACCAGGGTCCTCATCTCAGATTAGGGGGTCGGATGGCGGGGTCCCCTTTGGGGACATCCTGAGCTAAAGGACAAACTGGGCCTGGGAGGCAGAGGGCCAGCACTTGCGCTGTGTGTCCTTAGGCAGTTCCCATTGCCTCTCTGGCTGCATGCACTGGAGGGAGGGGCGACCCAGACCCCAGTGCAGACTCTGGGTGGTGTCGTCCCACACTGTCCCGTCGAAACTCAGCTCGTGGAGCTGCCCCTAATCCCTGCAGCTCGGGCGCCCTCCTACAGGACGATCCAGGAAATGTCCCCCCAAAAGTGTGGTTTCCATCACAGGGAAAGCAGAGTAACAGGGAAGCTCCTGGGGGCCCCTCCCAATGCCAGCTTTCTCCTGGAAGCAGAGGTTGCTAGGTGGCCAGGTCCCATCTGGATGGGGACTCAGGATGGGGAATTGAGCACTGGCCACAGGACTGCTGGTCTCACTGTCTCATCCCCAGGGGTGACTCAAGGCCATCTCTGGCCTTGGGACCTCAGGGTTTCCCGGCTTACAAATAGTCTTTGATACATACGAGGTATAATGTAATAAGAGCTTTAATGTGGGAGGCAGAGGCAGTGGCGCCTGGGCCGTGGGGCTGGTGTGCAGGGCACCGAGGCGGGAAGACAGAACAGGCACCCTCAGTCATTCCTGTCCCCTCCCGGGGCCTGCTGTGCGCTGTGTGATGCTCAGAGGGAACACAGGCCTGTCTGGGAAGGAGAGTTGAAAGCAGGACAAGGCAGTTCCCCTGCACGCCCCTCAGGGACTGGGGACTGGGGACCCTGGCCTGGCAATGCACACGTGTAAGGACATGTATGAATGTGTGCATCCCTGCGACCACGCCCACTGACCTGGACAAGTGTCTCGCAAGCTAACACGTCAGCACAGCAGGTGGGGAAAGGGCAGCCACAAGCCCTAGGCAGTCTCCTGGCAGGCTTGCCTCCCAACCCCAGTCCAGAGAGGTCGTGGAGCAAACTGCCTGGGATGCTGGAGGTCCAGGCTCACGGGGTAACACAGGGATGTCCCCCTGCTGTCACCTGCACTCAGAGTCTATGCTGGTCACTCTGGGAGCATCCACTGCAGGTCTGGCGCTGAGCTACGCCTGGGCTCTGGGGTAAAGGCTGCTCTTTCTGCCCTGGGGTAGGGCTGATAGAGGGATGCCCAGGGACTCTGACAGGGAAGAGGATGACAGACTCAACTGGGCTGGAGGGTGAGGGGCAAGGGGCTGCAGGGAGGGCATCCCCAAATGAAACCCTGGAGTTGAGCCTGGAAGAAAGAGCCAGTTCCCTGTCGTCTAGGTGGGAAGGGAGTTCCGGGTGGAGGGAACAGCCTATGCAGCCTAAGCAGCTAAAGGCCTTGTTCAGAGAACGCCCTGCAGCCAGGGCCCCCACCCTCCTCCTGCTGGCTACGCCAGGGAGAAGTGTCCTGTTTCAGATCACTCGCTAGAGTCGGGGGTCAAACGGGGCACCCACAGCATATGGGGTGCAAGTTGCTCCTCAAAGTTCCCCCTCTTGCCCTTGAAGGCAGGCACTTCCCCTAGGAATGCAGCATAGAACTCAATGTCTCAAAAGTGCCTTTAGCAGGGCCCCCACACAGGTGCTCAGCCTGATTGTTAAAAAGAAGTAATTAATCTGGTAGTGGTTCCCCCTGGGAGGTAGGGGGCTGGGACGGGGGAGCTTCACCAGTGTCCACGATACTCTAGTTCTTAGGTGGAGTGGGCATGAGCATTCATTTTAATGTTTCATGGCTTACAGTCTTTTATATGCATGAAATATCATGCAATAAAAACTTTAATTGTGTTTATGCCCGAGTTTACGGGGTTGTTCCGAGGCCCAGTTGGCTGGGATGCCTCTGTGTGATTGCCTGAGCTTGGCATCCTCGCCTGTGGGGGGCAGGTAGGGGCCTGGGCTCTTGTCCCAGCTCCACTGGGTCCACAGAAGATTCCAGTCCTTCCCAGAACAAGACGGGGTGCGGACAGGAAGGTAGGGGATGCATGCCCAGCCAGGTCCCTGTGCGGGCTTGGGCACGTCCCCTCTCCTGTCTGGGTCTCGGGGTCCCCTCGGTACGGTGAGGGACCCGGTCAGGTGGCACGGGTTTGGCCAGACTTCACCGCTCACTTCATAGTTACATGGCACGGTGTCCCCACCTGTAAAGCGGGACTAATGACAAAGTTGCTGAGGACTGTATGAGACGATGCATGTTAAGGCACAGTCCCTGGCGTGGAGTGGATACTCCGTAAGTGCTAGTTAAAAATGAAAATCACCAAGCAAACAAAGAGCCTCCATGGAAACAGGGCGGGATGGGAGGTTGGAAGATCTGTGTCGGGCCAGTAACCTGGGCTATAATCCCCAAGACCCCTCCCAGGGGGGCAAAACCTCAATCTGCCACATGGGGGATATTCCTATAGGGGGACACCTCACCCAGGGCAGCCCTACTCTGGGGCCAGGCAGGCCCCTATTCTGGCTGGAGCTAGAAGCCAGGGCTTGGGGGCTAGAATCAAAGGCAGAGGGAATTAGCATCACAGTGAGCCTGCAGAAGGAGAGGCCAGGGTGAATTCACTCTTCTCTTCCTGCTGTTCCTGACATAGCCCAGGGACAGCTGCCTGGGTTGGGGGAAGGGTCACCTTCCACCCCCAATCCCCCACCACACACCTGAGGCCCAGTTCTTCCAGGATGTGACAGAGCAAGCAGAGCCCTGCAGTTAAGAAGGGATCCACGGTGCACACGTTCTGCAGCCCCGGGCTGGAATAGGGGTGGGGGGGATGTCTGCAGAGGCTGGAGCCTGGGCAGGGGCAGGGGCATGGGACGCGGTGTGCAGTACAGGTCCACAGCCCCCGCCATGTCATTTCAGGTACACAGGAGCCTGTGTGGGTGTGTAGATGCATGTCTGTCATCATGAGAAAAGTGTGCACTTGGGTGTGAGTCTGAGGCCCAAAGCCCACGTGTGCTGTGTGTGTGAGTGCAGCAGGGTGGGCTTGGTGCCCGCACGTGTGTTTGTGGCTCTGAATCTAAGATTGAACGTGCACAAGCGCGAGCCTTGTGTGCAGCTGTGACACCCTGAGAGACCGCGGTGTTGAGCGTGTGGACATATGGGCACCTGTGTGGGCAGAGCAACACAAACTGTGGGCCTTGGGCTACCTGAGAACTTTGAAATGAGCAAGGAGAAGTGTGAGTGGGACTCAGAACTGTCGTATTTCCCAGAGAGAAATAGCTCGAGGGAGGTCCAGACCATCCTGTCTAAGGTGCTCCTTCCAGGCTCCCTGGCTGTCCCCGCCCCTCGGGCTTCACCTTCCTGCCATGGAAACTCTGTGGGACCAACCGGCTTAACCTCTCTGTGCCTCAGTTTCCTTATGTGAAAGGAGGGTCCTCGTGGTGCGGCTGCGAGGGAAGATTTAAGTCGTCCGTGGCACACAATGAGTGCATTCTGAGGATTTGTCGTTATGGTCAGCGCTGCCTGGAGTCGGATGCAGGTGGGCTGAACCCGGTTGGCTGGAGGAACGGGGTCTGGCCCAGCTGTCCTTGCAGAAGGCTGCGAGGAAGACTGATCTGAGCCAGCAGCCCCAGGCAGCCTCTGGCTGTGCTGGGAAACGGAGTACACGGTGCCTGAGGAGCCCCGAGGCACAGCAGGGGCCGTGCACATGGGGCTCCTCCCACCCCACCCCTCCTTCCAGCTCTTCCCACTCTCCCTCCCCACCAGGACCTCCCACCCTCCTGCCCCAGCAGGGTCAGGCACGTCCACCACCCCCAACGGGTTCAAAAGGTCCACCCTTCATGCCCATTCTGCAAATGGGGAAACCGATCTCAGAATCATGGAGGGATGTGACCGGCAGAGCTTGACTCAGAAACGAGGATTCTGGGGTCTCAGAGTAGCTGACAGAGCAGCAAAATGTCAATCTGGCCCCTAGAGCAGACAGCTGGCTCTGAGCTCTTCAGGGTCTGCACTGGCTTTCAAAGCCCCCAGACAGTCCTCTCAGCCTTTCCTGAATCCCAGGAACAGCCTCTGTCCCCTTCCACTCATCGGAACAGTGCAAATGTCTAGCCTAACACCTGGTTGAACCCCTAACATATCTTCCACCCCTTCTACACCTTTGCTCCTGCTTTCTGTCTGTCTTGTCCATCTGGCCCAAATCATCATTCAATAGCAAACGCCACCTTTTCCATGAAGCTTCCTTTGATTGCCTTGTCCATTAGTGGCATCTCAGTCTCCAGGCCCCCAGGGACCTAGAGACTTTCCTCTTTACGGGTTACCATTGAAGGTGAGGTGCTAGAGTGCAGACCAGGGTCTTCTCCCCCTCACCCCACAGGTCAGGGCTAAGATGTCCGAAGGCTGCCGTGCGCCGTGGGCACACAAACACACAGACACACACGACACTCCATAAGCCCCCAGGAGCTTTTGTACTGTGGACACACAACATAACGTTCAATAGCCGAGGCTCCAGAGTGGATATTCGTGGATTCAAATCTCAGCTCTCCCACTCATTAGCTCCTTGGGCTTGTTGTTTAACCTCTCTGTGCCTCAGATTGCTCATCTGTTAATGGGAATAATAATAGTTCCAATGCCACAAGGTTGCTGTGAAGATGAAACAAGTGAACATCTGTAAGTTCTTAAAACAATACCCAGTAGATAGTATTGCTATGTAAGTGTTTGTCATTGTTATTAATATTGCTACTGTTAACTGTTATTACCAGGAGACTACAAAGAGGTACTGGACACGCAGGAACAGGAAATGGGGTTAACATTTCTAATCCTGATTATTGATCAAAACCACCCCAGAAGTACCACCGGCTCCTCATTTGACAGCTAAGGAAACTGAGGCTCCTAAAGGTGGTGCAAGCTCCCCAGGGCTCAGCCCCCTACGTCATGGGGCTGGGTTTGAGGGCCAGGCCTTGCAGCTCCAAAGTCCATGCTCTTTCAACAGGCCTGTGCTGCCTCTCAGTCTGGCATGGAGATAAGCCATGTACACAAATAGCTGTGATCCCAGGTAGAAAGTGATAAGTGCCAAACCGGGAGATAAAGGCTGGGGAGGGCGGGCGCCTGCAGCTGCAGGAAGGGAAAGAGCGAGGCCAGGGCAGGCTTCCAGAGCCAGCGGCAGCATCTGAGCACAGCCTTGAAGACGGGCAGTCAGAGTGGGAGGGGCCGGTGAGAGCTTAGACATGGGTCCCTGAATCCACAGTACCTAGCGTGGTGTCTGACATGTCCCAGGGGCCCAGTAAATACTTGTGAACAGAAGGAAGGAAGAAAGGGAGATAAAGAGGGAGAGGTAGAAAGGGAGTGCGGATATACCCTAAGCCCACCAGGCCCAGGAGCAGCAGTTGCCTCCAATTCTCTGAAGAGCTTCATGGTGTCCCCCTTGTCCTGTGACACCCCCCCCGCCCCCCCAGGGAATTAGCTCGGGACTTTCAGGCCGGAGTGCCGGACAATCAGAAGTTTTGCTCTATACCAGAAAGAACGTCCCAGCAAGTGAGGCTGGACAAGGCCTCCCTGCGGGGCAGGGCCGAGGTGTGTGGGAGCCTGCTTGTACTGGCTCACCAGAGCCACTGTTCGAGTCTCAGAAACCGCGTGTGCGAGCTGGGGGGTGTTAAGTTGGTAGCTTGACACTGGCCACGGTGGGGGTATTTACACCATGGAAATCGGCACCTACTACAAATCGGGTGTTCCCCACTTTGGAGAGCCAGTTGTTAAACAGTTACCAGCACACCACTGGGCAGAGGTCTGCTCAGCCAGGGAGCAAGCACCCCATCCCTCAAGGGTGCAAGCCAACACAGTCACCTCCTGAGAGGAATGAGGCTATGGGGTGCTTGCTTAGTGAGGGGCTCAGATCAGATGACCTCAGGAGCCTCTTTCTGGCTCTGAGAGCCTATGAAAAGTTGGGTTTAAGAAAAAACTAAATAGGCTGGGCGTGGTGGCTCACGCCTGTAATCCTAGTACTCTGGGAGGCTGAGGGGGGTGGATCGCTCAAGGTCAGGAGTTTGAAACCAGCCAGAGCAAGAGTGAGACCCTGTCTCTACTAAAAATAGAAATTCATTGGCCAACTAAAAATATATAGAAAAAATTACTCCGCATGGTGGCGCGTGCCTATAGTCCCAGCTACTAGGGAGGCTGAGGCAGGAGGATCGGGAGACTGAGCCCAGGAGTTTGAGGTTGCTGTGAGCTAGGCTGACACCAGGGCACTCTAGCCTGGGCAATAGAGTGAGACTCTGTCTCAAAAAAAAAAAAAAAGGAAAGAAAAAACTAAATAAAGGTAATTATTCATGCCAGGAAATTATTAACCACTTGACCCAGAGGCTGGGAGTAGGAGAGGGACCAGAGAAAACGTGTGAGGAGCCACATGCTTGCAGATTTTCCGGGTGGAAAACCTTATCCAAAGTCACACAGAGAGTTAGGAGCAAGCCCAGGACTAGGACCAATGTCTCTAGCCCCCTTACCCAGAGCTCTTTCTAGGGCATGCAGCTGGGCCACTGCAGTGGGTGGGTGGGTGGGTGGAGGGGGGGGCAGGACACTTTTTGCACAAAGCCTGGTTGGTATCTACCTCCTTCCCTGGAACATAAGCTGAGTGGCAGCATGGACTAAATCTGTCTTGTTCACGGGTGGACACCCAGTGCCTAGTTTTGTGCCGGGCATATAGCAAGTATACAATAAATATTTGTTGAATGAATCCATGTGTATGAGATCCTGTCTCCTGGCAGCATTTGGGGGCTGGGAATGCTATCTTCAGAGACCATCACCACCCGGGTCCCCACTCCTGCTTAGTGACATGGAATCAAAAGACCAGAGTTCAAATCCCAATTCTCCCTCTCTTGTATGACCTTGACCAAACCACTAGGTCTCCTGAACCCTCAGTTTATTCCTCTGCAAAGTGGGTTGTGCAGTCCCTGCCTGTCTCTTGAGGCTGCTGGCACTCATGTGAGATGTGAAGTGCTTTTTACAAACCCTAAAGCATTGTGCCCATAGGATGAAGAAAGGAGCTTGGAAACCTGGCTCTGGTGGCCAGGCCAAGCCAAGGGTCCCTGGTGGATGCTGGATAGTGGCCTGGCTGCTGCTTGGGGTGACCTGGGTCAGACCAGCTCATAACCTGGGGAGAGGGGGTCTGAGTGGGGACAGAGCTCAGGAAAGAGGCAGAGAGGGGAGGATGAACTACAGAAGGTGGCAAGGGAGAGTCTGAGGAATCCTGTCCCTCCAGCAGGAGAAGGCAGTCTTTTTATCTCCGTAGAGCTGTTTATTGTGCCCCCCCTTCCCTCTGCTCTAAGGCCTTCACTATTGGAAATGGCCTTAACGTGTGGGCTGAGGATTGGCACCTGCCAAGTCAGGTGGGGGGTGGGCTAGAAAACCCTCGTTTGTCTTAGAATCAAACCAGTGTTCCAGATGATTTTGCAGGGGGGGTTTATGTAGCTCTCCCAGACAAGCACCCAAAGTCCCCTCCTGGTAGGGTGGAGGGACAGGCTGGCAGAGAGGGAGGCTCAGCTCACCCCAGGCTGTGAGTGGATAAGGAAAGAAAGCGGGCAGTGACAGTTCTCCTCCAGCCCTCCCAAATGGCATCTGATTTCTGCAAAGAGGGTGGAGGCAGTAGGAGGCTCAGAGCCAGGGCCAGGGAGGCAGGTGGAGAGGGTGTCCGTGGAGGGGCTGCGACGTCAGCCTGGGCCCCCAGTGGAAAGCAAAATAGAAAGGCCCTGTGTCAGCAGCCAGGCCCCTGGGCGGCCGGGCTCCCGGCTCCATTCTGTTCGGCGAGATTCTGGTTGGCACCAGCTGCAGTCAGGAACAATGCCTGGATTTCTTTCTTTCTTCTTCTTCTTTTTTTTTTTTTTTTCATTTTAATAGAGGGGGGAGAAGGACCAGATCCACTCACTGAACAGCTCAGCATCGTGGAGGCGTCTAGGACTGTGTGTCCTTGAAAAATAGCTCAGTTGCGGGGGCCCCACAGCTGGCTGCAAGGTGCAAGAAGGCACGTCACGCTGGGAGCCCTGGGTCCCAGCCCCGCTGCTGTCCCACACTTGCTGTGTGACCTTGGGCAGGCCCACGCCCTACTCTGGTCTGTCTCCCTGTAGCCCCCACCAGAGCTTGCTTGCCAGGCCCCTCTGAACGCCAACTCCTCTTCTTCCCCCACTCTTAGAGCAGCATTTGGAGTGGGCAGTCCTTCCTGAGAGCCTGTGAGCCCCTGGAGGGCTGGGCCCGGTCATCCATGTGTGCCCCCGCCCCACCTCCCGCCCTGGACCCCCTGACAGCCCCTCGGGTGCCCCGCTGGCTGATGGGGGAGCAGTGAGCCATCCCATGACCTGCAGCCTCGAGAGGAGATGGGTGCGTAACAAGTAACTCCCTAACCCATGAGGCGTCACGCTGGGGAATGAAACCCCCTGTGCCTCAGTGTCCCCATCTGTAAAACAGTAAGTTGATACTAATGCTCAGCTCCGATGAGGCTCAGAGGAGTTCATGGATGTGAACTACTCAGTGCCTGCACACAGCAGGCACTTGGCCAGCGCTGACCGTGCAGACTCTGATGCTGGAGGCCGCGGCAGCAGCATGTGGGGTGGAGACCAGGTAGACGCACACCTGGTGGCGGTATCAGGGTAGGCTTCTGTGGAGATGGCTGTAGACCTGGCCTTGAAGGCTGGCAGGGGTGTGTCCCAGGAGGCAGGATGAGCAAGAGCAAAAGCATGGAGGTGAGAGTGTGTACGCAATGCTGGCAATCCTGGAAGTCACCAGCATGGCCACAGGGCAAGGTCAAGGCAAGGGGGTCTGAACCTCGAGGAGCTGGAAGACTGCATGTCCAGGTGAGGAGAGGAAATGCTCAGGGTCTGAGACCTTCGCCTACCCTCAGGGCACGGGAGCTATCGGGAAGGAGGTGGGAGGCACAGTCCTCCTCTGGTCACTTGTCCCAGATGCGCCCATCAGTGCTAGGTGCACTCACCCCCAGACTGCCCCCCTGGGGGAGCACCGGTGCAGTGAGAGGCCCTGGATGAGGAGTCCCGGCACTCCCTCGTCCCAGCTCCCGCACTTCCCAGCGGGGCAGCCCTAGGAAAGCCGCCCCCTCTCTTTGGGGCTCAGTTTAGTCACCTAGAAAAGGCCCTGAAGGGAGAAGTGAGGCTCATTACCTATTCACAGTCCCAAGTAGTCAATCCCTGACAGCTGCCTCCCTGTATTTTCCTGTCTCTCCCCCACTAACGGGCCCCTCTGAAAGTGCTCCCAACTCAGAGCCCCACCAAGCCCCGAAGTGGATTCTAGCCCAGTCTCCAAGGGTGTATGGCCCAGGCATGCAGAATTCCAGGACAATTAGAGGCAAAAATGCCATCAGACAGCCCCTGTGCCTCCTATACTCTCTCACTTTGCAGGTGGGGAAACAGAGGCACAGAGAGAGTCTGTGATGTGCTCAGGCCACAGAGTGAGTCAGGCACTGGCGGGCTGGGCACATAGGTGTCCCCGCCCCCAAGGCAAGCTCCCAGTCTGTTCTCGGGGGCCTCACGTCAGAAGGAAGGGGTGGTGGGTGAGCTGGGGTGAGAAGGCAGCTTGGCTGGTGGAAGGGCTGTGCAGAGCCAAGCCTGGGGCGGGGAGGGCGTGGGCTCAGGGAATGGAGGGGCCACCAGACTGCAACACAAGGAGGCGTCAGAGCAGGGGAGCCCAGTGTGCTGAAGGACACAGTCCCTCCATGCCAGACCCCACCACCACCACCTACAGGCACGGGGCTCAGGGCTGGGCAGGGCCCAAATGCTTCCTGGATTCACCACTTGAGGACCAAACGTCCTCCCTGTTACCCCACGGCCACAGGAGGAGCCCTAATCAGTCTCTGGCAGATAGTTGAGTCTTTCTCTACCCCTACCCACCTGGTAGGTCACTTTATCTGTACCACAGCATGGTGGTGAGGGGGGGCAAGTGCCCATTCTCAAGCTCAAGGTCCAGCCCAGACCTGAAGCCCAATCCTGGCTCCACTCACTCAGCAGCTGTAAGGTCTCAAAGCAGGTCACTTGACCTCTCCCAGCCTCTTTCCTTACCGGGGATGACACCTGGCTGGTGGGGAGAATGGAACCAGAGAATGTCTCCAAAGGACTGGGCGCATAGTAAGCACTCAAGAAATGTGACTTTTGGCTGGGCGTGGTGGCTCATACCTGTAATTCTAGCTCTCTGGGAGGCCAAAGCGGGAGGATGGCTCAAGGTCAGGAGTTTGAGACCAGCCTGAGCAAGAGCAAGACCCTGTCTCTACTAAAAATAGAAAGAAATTAATTGGCCAACTAAAAATATATGGAAAAAATTAGCCGGCTAAGGCAAGAAGGATCGCTTAAGCCCAGGAATTTGAGGTTGCTGTGAGCTAGGCTGATGCCACGGCACTCTAGCTGGGACAACAGAGACTCTGCCTCAAAAAAAACTAACCAAACATACATACATACATATATATATATATATAAATTAGCCGGGCATGGTGGCACATGCCTGTAGTCCCAGCTACTTGAGAGGCTGAGGCAGGAGGATGGCTTAAGCCCAGGAGTTTGAGGTTGCTGTGAGCTAGGCTGATGCCACGGCACTCATTCTAGCCTGGGCAACACAGTGAGACTCTGTCTCACACACAAAAAAAATGAAATGTGACTTTTCTCCCACCTCTCTATTCCCAATTTTAGATGCTCCCTGACTTCCTTATGGGAAGGGGGTTCAGAGAGCAGATGCACAGAAGGAAGCTGGAGAGGGAGGAATTCCCCCTCCCAACAGGTACCTGAACACTCCCAGCCCACTGAGGACCCCCTGGCCTAGAAGGCCATAGTCACTGCACCCTTCACAGGTCCTTTGTATCATCCCTCAGGGACCTCAAACCTCCTACCACCGCCTTCCTCTTGCCCTCCTGAATCCTAGGCTCAGGCCTGAGCAATGGCGCTCTCCCCCAGTCTGTTGATGGCTCCCATAGGGCAGGGAAATGAATACACTTGAGTCTGCTCTGAAAATGGGTCTGAGCCGGCCCCACACAGCCCATATCCTCCTACCGGACACTGAGGCTGCCTCTGGAGCCAGGTGATGTATGGATCTGCACTGGCTAAGCAGGATGTATCCTCCCCCTCTCAGCGGCTGGGATGGGAAGGCACCTTCCTCTCTGCCTCAGCCCCAGAGCTCCAGGTTCAGAGAGGCTGAGGCCAGAGGTAGGGCTTGGACACATAATCCCTAAGGAGGTCTGACTGCCACCATGAGACACCTAGCCCTTAGTTCAGAGAGGCCCAGAGAGGGAAGGCAAACTTGCTTAGGGCCACCCACAGATGCAGAGGTGGGGTAAGTGGGAACAACAGGAAACTTTGTTAATAAGGGTCTGAGTTCCCTTCTTGACCGGCCTTGGGCAAGTCATTCACAGCCCAGTCTCCTCTGAAGCAGGGATGGTAATGGCATCTAACCCAAGGCAAGGTGAGAATCAAATAAGCTAATTGAATTCTCAATGTCCAGGAAGCCCTCCCCATCGTAGTCAGCACACAGTAGGCACTAAATAAGTCATAGGTTCTTCCAAGACCCCAGAGGTATCCAATCTGCCCAGTTATCTCCCTGGAAGATGGAGACTGATGGCAAAGGCTTCAGAGTTCCAAGGACGGGAGTCTAGGGACCCCAGGAGGCCTTTTCAGACTTGCTGCCATGCTTGCACAAAAGGGGAGGGCTGAAGTTACCCCTGGTTCCTTGCTACTAAGAGTCGGGCCTGCTGGGCTCCTCTCTGCTCTGTAGCCAGTTCATACTGGTGGGAGGAGATAGAGGGTGGGATGAGGGGTGGAGAGTAGGGGCTGCTGGACAGGCGACGGTGAACACGAGTGGTCATCCCCGAGGTCACCTGCACCCCCTACTTCCTGGAAGTGGCCAGCCCTGGTTACTCACTGAGTGATTTGGACAGAAATGTTGAGAGGGCTGGGTGTCCTGAACCAGGTGGTCATTGAGGCACAAGAACTGGGCTAATTGTTGGCTGGGGCTGGATTCTTGCCTCCCAAGTCCTTAAACACTCAGAAACTCTGTGCTGGGATTGTGGACCGTGGGGTGGGGGTGGCTTTCTGGCTGTTGCAATGCTGTGGATTGCTGGGGGTGGGACAGCTGTGGTTACAGCCACCATTCAGCAAGCTGAATTCCCACCTTCCAAGCCAGAGTCAGGCCTTCAAGGGTTTCTCACCCTTGTCCCCTAGTTGACACCTGTGAACTTGGGCCACACACAGGCTGAGGAGGGGCTCCCTCCCACAGGAATGTGCTGGGACAGAGACTCCCTAGTGTCCATAGAGGTATGGAAGTGCTTTTAGGCCACCTACCCTCCTCCCCAGAGATGCTCAGCTGCCACCTGTGGTGGAGGGAGCTGCAGTGGTAACAGTTCGTGTCCACGTGAACAGGTAGGAAGACTGAGGCCCTAAAGGAGCACCTTACCTAGAGTCCAGTGGCACAGGGAGGAAGAATTTCCCCTGGGAAAACCAAACAGGCTCCCGCCCCCTCCCACCCCCCTCCCCACGCCCCGTGGACCTGAGCTGCAGTTTTCTGAGCCCTCAGGAATTCCAGGCTGAGTTCACCGGCTGTCAGACTAGCAGAGCCTGGAGAATGAATTCAAAGCTGGCAAATGCATTTTTCCTCCTCTCCCTCGGTGATGGAAGGAGTGATCTCTCCGGCTCTGAAGGAGTTCAAGCCGAGGTCAGAGGAGCCCTCTGAAGCATGCTCTAAAATGGGGTCTGTGGTCGGGGGCAGTGCTCCGACCTGCTCCCGGGGCTGGCCCCCGGGGGTCTGCGTAGATCACCGCCCACCGGGCGGCTCGCAAGTCTGCGTGGCACGTCCGCGCTCCCATGCGGGCCTCGTCAATCAGGTAGCCGCTCCCGCTAGGCCAGGGCATCTTCGGCCAGCGCCAGGCCTCGGGGGAGACCCCAGCCCCGGCCGCCACCCGGTGCCCCCCTCCCCCGCCCCCGGCAGTGTCATTGTTCTCTGACGTCACTTCACAGCCCCGCCCCTCGCCCCCCACTCATCCTCCCCACCTCCGGCTCCCCGAGCCCACGACCCTGCAGCCTCCGGAGCCCCGGCCGAGCAGGGCTCCCCCCGCGGCCCGGCCGGGGCTGCGCCCCCTTGCGCTCTCCCCAACTTGCCTTTGTTATTCCAGCTCCCTTCCTCGCTTCGCCTCCGACACTGCGGCGGCCTGCAAAACGTGGAGCGCGGAATCGCCGCCACACCTGGAATTCTAAGCGGGCTCCGGGCCGAAGCCTCCCCCGCCTGCCCGGGGAGGGGAGTGCGTGCCTGCGCGCGGGAGCGCGCGCGTGTCCAACGGGGGCTGAGAGGGTGCTGATTATGATTGGGACTGGGGGTGCCGAAAATCAGGAGTTGGGGGCTTTGAGGAAGGCTTTGGGGAAGGGGCGTGTGTTTGTATTTGTACGTGAACGTGAGGATTTAGTGCACAGGGGAACGTTTTATGTTTTGTTTTCTGAGTGTATGTGGGGTTGTGTACAGCGATGTGTGTGTGCAATTGTGTGTATGCTTACGGCGGCCTCGTATGCGGGTATTTGTGAGTGAAAGTGTGAACGCGTAGGGGGCGCTTGTGCGTGGGGCGCGGTGAGCGTGTTTGCAGTGCTGAGGGTGGGAGCGAGTGTGTGTGCCGTTGGTGTAGGAGTTTCCGTGAGAGTAGCAGTGGACGTGAGCCAAAGTGGGCGAGCACTGGGATGCTCTCGGGGGTGGGTCTGCAAGGAGAACCCCGAGAGTAGGCGCACCCAACTGCACCTGGAGAGTGCCGTCGCTCTGCGCCGCTCCGGAGGCAGTGCCTAGCCCGGGGCTGGGGGCTGGCCGCTCTCGTGGCCCCGTGCGGCCCGCGCACACGGCGCCCCGAGTCTCCCCGCGGGGCCTGGGAGAAGCCCCGCGTCTCTGGACCGTACAGAGTGCAGCGGGCCAAGTGTGCGCACCGCACCCCCGCTCCCTCCCTCACCGTCGGGGGTACCGAGCTTTAACCTCTCCCACTGTGGCCCTAAGTGGTGGTGGTATGGTGGTAGGGTCCTCTTCGCGCCCTAGCCACCCGTCCCCGGGCTTTAGGAACAGCCCCAGAGTCTCCTTCAGGGGAAGGCTTTGGAGATCTTGTTAGCAACTCGCTCGCCCCCAATTCTGGTGCCTGACAGCGCCCGAGGCCCCGAGTGCACTCCAGGCGGGGGCGTGCGAGCGCGCGGGGTGGGGGCACTCGGGTGAACCCGGTGATTTTGGTCTCCTTCCCAATGTGTTCCCTTCTTAAGCTCAGCGTGTCTCCGCTTCTCCAAACTTACTGGGGGTGGGGGCGAGCTGGGGGGGCGTCAGGGAGTAGCGAAGGGAGTGGGGAGAAAGAGGGAAGTGAGTGAACCGGCAGCGTATGGGGAGAAGGTGACAAGGAGCTGGTTCCTAGAGGGGAAAAGCTTAGGGAGCGCAGGGACAGTGGAGCGGGGAAGAAAGAGGAAAAGAAGGGAGAGGAAAAGCGAGGGAGAGAGCGAGGGGAGGCGGAAGGAAAGGGAAAGCGAGAGCGCGGCGAGAGCGCAGAGCGCCAGCCAAGCCGAGCCCAGCAGAGCGCTGGCGGCGGCGGCGCTGCGCTCCGCTCCGGCCGTGACTCCGCGCCGGCTTTTGCGGGCGGCCGGCGGCGCGGGGCCCTTTGGAAATAGAATAGCCAATGTAATCTGACACTTCAACTTGCTCGGCTCCGGGCGAGTTGATTCACTTACTCACCCCCTAACGCCGAGTTCCTTTTCACTGTCTGTGGACATTAAAAAAGCGAGCGGCGGCGGCGGGCGCCCGGGAGAGCGAGCGGCCGGGCGACGGGCGGGCGAGCAGCGACCGGGCGGCCGAGCGAGCGAGCGAGCACCGCCGGCGCAGCGCGGTGACCCCAGCCCCAGCCGGCGCGGAGCGGAGACGGAGCCGAGCGATCTCGGCGCCCTCGCCGCGCTCCTCCCGGCCCGAGCCGGCCCTGCCCGGCGGTGGCGGCGGCGCGTCCTCCAGCGGCGGCAGTAGCGCTCGCAGCGCCCGGTAAGTTTGGGGCCAGAACCAGGCGCCCGCTGGCCCCGGGGCTTCCTCCTGCTCCCCGCTGACTCGCGGGGTGCAAGCGTGGGGTGCTGGGGCTTTTCCCTTAAAGGGTCTGCCAGAGCGGGGCGAGTGGCCGGCCGCTCGGGCTGCGCTCCGCTCCCCTTGGCGGCCGGGGGCGGAGGCCCAGGCGGCCGGCGAGCTCCGAGCTGCGCGGAGCCGGCTTGGGCTGCGCGCAGGGGCCGGGGTTCGTCGGGTGTGCGGGGCGTAAGTGCGGCCGTGCGCGCGCGGACCCGGTGCCCGC
This sequence comes from Microcebus murinus, assembly GCF_040939455.1. NCBI lineage: Eukaryota > Metazoa > Chordata > Mammalia > Primates > Cheirogaleidae > Microcebus > Microcebus murinus. Next base: position 56,136,787 of record NC_134117.1, on the reverse strand, counting down.
CTTCTGCCGGCGCGCCTCCAGCCCTCGCTCTGGACACCCGGGGGCCGGGCAGGACCGGGAGTCGGAGGAGGGAGGGAAGGACCGGGGAAGGACCGCCTCGGTCTCCCTCGCCTCCTGTGGGGAGATGCGAAGTTGTGCTCCAGTGTGTGTACGAGAACCGCCGGGGAAGGCGCCGGATTTCGGGGTGGCAGGGGGTGGTGGCGTTAAGTTGTGCACCCGAATTTCCAGGGAAAACACACACTTTTGTAAACGGGAGGTGGGGGAGCGGTTAAGTTGTTTGTGTGGGAGTTGCCCGGGGAAAGGCGGCGCGGTACACGCGAGGAACGCCGAGGCGTGTGGCTGTGTGGGGGCTTCTTGTGGTGCCTCGGGAGCCCGAGGGGCGCTCGGGCCACCGCCTGGACCGGGCTGCCCCGGCCAGGAGGGGAGCCCAGAGGGAAGATGTGCGAGTGTGTGTGTGCGCGCGCGCGCTGCAAATACGAAAGTAATTTCCCCGTGTTCTTTCTTCCTCTCCGTCTCCGGCGGCGGTTGCCCCGGGGGAGTGGGAGGCCAGCCCGGACGGAGGTTGGGAGGCCGGCCCGGGCCGGGGCTGGAGCTGGGGTCGAGGGGGGAGGGTGGCGGGCTTCTTTCACATTCCTGGCGTTGGGGTTAGAGAGAAAACAGTGGGGAGCGCGGCCTCGGCGTCTGGGGCGCCGGCAGCGGGCGCGCGTCGCCCCCTCGCCGGGGACATCTGTCCAGGAAGCCGGCCTGGCGGGGAGAGGGCGCGGTGCGGAGGGCAGGCTCCCTGCCCCGGAGCGGTGGGGGCGCGGGCGAGGGGCGGCCGCCTTCCCGGCCATTGTGCGCCAGCAGATTTTCACGGGAGACTGCCCCGGAGCCGCCGGAGAAGGCCGGGAGCCGGCCTCAGCCCCGGGTTTAAAAGACACTCCAGGAATGTAAACAACCCGGGCGGGAGGGCGGGCGGGAGCGCGCCAGGGCAGCCGGCCCGGGCCCCCACCCCGCCCCGGGGGACTGCCTGTCGGCCGGGCCGCCCTGCCCTACCCCTCTACCTGCCGCAAACTTTTTCGTCCTCTGCCTTTCCTTCGCACCTCGCCCCTCCAGCGAGGCACGGAGCGACCGCCTCTCCGGGCGGGGGCCCACGGCGCCTGGCACCCGCGCCTGACCCGGGAGGCCGGGCCGCCCAGTCCCGGCTTCGGCGCCCGGAGCCCCGGCTGAGCCCCAGAGCCGCCGGCTTCCTGGGCAGGCAGTGCCTGAGTAACTGGGGTTCCGAGCCTGCCCGCCCGCCCGCCTCCCTCCCTTCCTCCCTCCCTCCCGCTGCTCCTTCCCCCGCTCGCTCTCCCCCTTCTCCTCTCCCCTGACTGCTTTTCCAATGCCCTGACATGAGGGAGGAAGATTTAACTTGGCAGCCCAAACAAATGTTCTCTCAGAGGTCCTCCAAGAAGCTGGCGGCTGGGCTGGCGGGGTGAGGGCACTGCTGGGCCAGCCTTTCCCTTCCCTCTGCTCTGCCACGGACGTTCGGAGCCCCCGGGTGGACAGCCCAGGCCTGGGAGAGCAGAGCCCAACCCCAGAGGTTTAAAAGGGCAGTGGGCAGCTGCTATGAGAGGCCCTGCCTGGCCTGGCGCCGCGAGCAGAGCCGCTCCGAGCTGCCTGCTGGTGCCAAGGGTTTTCTGAAGGATTTTCTTGAGCAACAGTTTGTCTCCCTGCTGAAACCTGGGATCCGGGCCTGATGGACCAGAGGGTTAACCAGTGCCCTCTCCTCCTCCCTTGTGGGTGTGAGGACGGGCTGGTTACACAGGGCAGGGCAGGAGGCCAGAGGCTGTTCCCAGAGGTGCCTGGGTTTGCTTATTATTGTGTTTTGAAGGTACAGATAGAGCAGCCAGCGCTGGGGCTGGGGAACCGCTGGGTTCGGATGGTCCCTGGAGTGTGAACGCTGCCTGTGAGCCATCAGGGAAGTTTAGGCTAGAGAGCAAGCCCCTCGCTTTCACTGTCCCGCTGGTTTTTGAGGGGGTCCAGAGTGGGGGCAATTCTGGCCCCTCCCTTGGTGGCTCCTGGCCCTGGTGCAGGGCCGGGTGGGTTTGTGAATACCCCAAGCCTCGTGCTGACCTTTCCTTCTTCAAGTTGAGGATGTTGAAACGCCAGCATCAAACAAAAGACACATTGAAGGCTGTATCTGCCACAGAGCACGTGTGACTTGGGAGCCCAGGGAATGCATTTGGAGGGAGATGGTGTTTTCTTCTGAGTTTTATGATTTCAGTTGGGTTTTGTTTTCCCCAAAAGGACAGAAGCATCTCCTTGTCCCAAATCACGAGGTTATGAAGAGCTGTTTTCACATGTAAATCTCAAAAGTTGAGACTTGTGAGAGTTGGTGGCAGTGACCAGGGGGTGGGGGCAAGCAGGGAGTTTGCAAGAGTTGGCCTGGGCATTTCGGGTATGGCTGGCCGAGAAGAATTAGGAATAAGAAATTGCTGGACTTATGGGAAACTTTGAATAAATAGCCTTGTCTATGCAGAAAAGGGTTGCTGGCTCCTTTGTGTGGACAAAATGTCCCTTTTCTCTCCCAAGAAAAGGGGGGAGGAAGATTCTTGTTCCACTCACAGCCGGGAGCAAAGTGAAGAAAGATCTAGAAACTGAGGGTCTGGCCATAGAACCAGTTTCTCTCCCTCTCTGTCTCACACTCACACACACACACACACACATACACACACTCCTCCCTGGCTTCAATAACACAACATTGTCCCCATCCCTGGCTCCCATAGATATGCGTCCAACACAGGACAGGTGTCCAGGGTTGACCCATTCCAGAAAATTGCAGGGGCAAGGACCCAGCTGAGAAGAGCTGCAAACTTCACTTTTTTTCCTGATTGGGGGAGGGGGGGAGGCAATTAAGGAAGGAAGACACTTTGAGGCCTGCCATGTTCTGAGAGTTTTGTCACGAGAGTACCTGCGTATGAAGCCACGGGCACAGGGGGTCCAATGAGTGTCAGTGACCCTGGCCTCAGGGTAAGACATGCTGTAAGAAATTTGGGCTCCAACAAGTTAATTTCCGGAAGCTTCTGTGGGTACTCGGTCATGGAACCAGGAAGCAGGGCCTGCCAGGTCGTGACTGGGTCCCCTACGTTTTTATTCATAACTTTGCTCCCGAGGGCCCTTGCCCGGCTCCTATCGCTGCCTCATCTTTATGAGGTTCCTGAGATTTTGTGTGGACAACAAAGGCCGGGCTGCCGTAATCACCCCTACACCGCGGCAGCCTGGCCTGGTGGCTGCCCTGACCGCTCAGCGGGACACAGTGCCCTCTGCCTGCGCCCTCTGAGGGGGGCTCTTTGTCCTCAAGAGTCCCTGAGGATGGGAACTCAGCAGTCCGCTTGGGCTCCAGGGGTGAGTCTGAGGTTGGGCTCTACCTTCAGAGAGAACGAAGGCAGGTTGAGAAAACCAATCTCAGGCATAGGCTCCAGGGAGAGTCCAGAAACGCGTCATGGTTATGTGGGTCTTCCCGCTACCCAAGGAGATGGTGGAGAGCAAGAAGGTGTCAGCTTGCTGGCCCCTTTGGGCCAGTAACTTCCTTCCTCTGCTGGGCCTCAGTTTTCTGATCTGTAAAATGGGTACAGTGATAGGAGTCCTCCCATCCCAACTGGCTGCTGGGTGGATGAGGCAGACGTAAGCACAAGAACTCTGAGCATGTGCCCCTGGAAGGCCTGGCAGGCTCTGGGTGCAGAATGAATAGAACACAAAGCGGTTGGATTGGGGGGTGCTAGAAGCATTTTCCAGAAGCTGCTCTCTCATCGAAGTCTACCACCCTGGCAGCTTATTGTCCAGCCGCTTCAGCTTGCATGCCCCTTAGGACAGGGTGCTCGCCACTTCCAGGAAGCCTCAGCCTTTCGTGCATGTCTTCTGGAAATCCACAGCTCCTCACCCTCGTTCTGGGCTTGAGGTGCAGAGGGCTCTCCAGACCACAGACTCGTTATTTTCTGAATGATCATGTGTTCAAGACCAGTGCCCAGGCAGGCCGTACTGACACGGGGAAGGGCCCCCCTCCGAATGGCTGCTTCCAGCCCTTACTGGGAGTGAGCTCTGGGGGTGGGAACGGCCTGCCTGAGGAGCTCCCTGTCACTTGCTTTGCCTTCGCATGCCCGGCCTGCCTCTTGGCGCTTTCTCTCCGTGCAGCTGGGCATGAGAGGGAAGGGGGTGCAAACTGAGGGGTGGGGTCGGTCAGGGGCCCAGCTTTGATGCCACAGGCGTTTACCGAGAGTCCACAGTGCAAAGCCTGTGCCTGTGTGAGACCCAGAGCTGTGTGAGACGGTTCCTGCTCCTTAGGTGCTTACGGGCCAGTAAGGGCAGCAACATCAGTCCAAATAAATAATTAACCACTACCGGCTGGCTGCCTGCCATGGGGCACATGATGACAGCAATAACCGCGGCCCCTCTCCTTTGTGCAGTTGGTGGATTTAGACGTATCCTCCAACTTTGTTTAACCCCAGGAGCAGCAGTGTAAGCTGGTTACTGTTTGGAATTACCCCCATGAACAGGAAAACCAAGGTTCAGAGAGGTCCGACGACTTGTGGCAAGGCCAGGACTCAACGTAAGGCATTGCTGCGCCAATACTCTGTGCTGCCTCCTTCCCAGTCCCCTGAGTGAGAGCCCCAACCAGGCTGGGCAGGGGCGCAGAAGTCCTGTGGATTGCAACAATGGGGACCGGGGGAGCGAGGGTGAGGAGGAGCTGTTCCCAGGAAGGGTCACAGCTATGCCTCCTCTGTCCTCCTTCCTCCCATTGGGCAGCACAGGGCCATGCCCCTGCAGCCGGGCCCCTTTCTTTTAGCAGTGTCTGACAGCCAGAGCTTGCTCTGACTCCAAATCCTGCCTTGACTGCCCCAGGCACACACCCCAGGGGGACTTTGGGTTCCTGCTGCCCTCTGCAGCCTGCAAAACCTCCTGGTTTTCTGGAGCTCAGCTGAGCGCTACCCTAGGACAAGGCTGCAGCTGGTGGGGTTCAGGGCAGGGAGCAGCCGGGCAGGCTGAGCTGGCACCTCCCCAGGAAGCCTGGCCCAGCCTGGCACACCTGTGCAGGTAATGACTGTAGCTTTGGAGGGCCTGGCCCCGCCTGTCAGGCCCAGCTGCCGGGGTTACTGCAGGCTTGTGCTGGGGGAGGCCGGGGTGTCTGAGCTAATTAGATTTCTTGGATTTCAATGCTCCCCTAATCCTGTTAGCCGGGTTGTAATTGTAACCACTTGAAGGTTTCGGCTGTGGCAGGCTGTTGAGGACAGACGGCATGGGGACTCTGCTCTGCCCCGGCCCTAGCCCTAGACAGCCAGCTGGGGACTGGGGAGTGGCTTCCTAGGCCTCCAGGGTAAGGGTCTGAGTGACGGTGGGCGTTGTGGTTTTCTATAGAGTCTCAGCTTCGGGGACTGTCAGAACACACATGGACCTTTGAGATCATCTGGCTCACTGTACAAATGGGGAAACTGAGGCCCACAGAGGAACAGGGACTGGCCCAGGACCTCAGTGGCTGGTAGCGGCAGAGCATCAGGGACTTGTGATCTTTGCCTCTGGAGTCTTCAGGGCAGGTCTGGAATCCCCAGAGGTTTCTGTCGCCAGACATAGGGATTGGGGGCATTCATTTGTCCCCAGTCCCCTAGTTGGCATTACCTATTCTATATCCCCCTACCCTGTGTGCACGTGTGCCTGCCCGCCCACACTGGCACACATGCGCACACGCAGCCCTGCTGGCCAGGGCTTCGGCTAGGAACTGAGGTCTGCCTTGCCCGGGACCCTGAGGCAAGGGACCTCCCCCTCCTCCACTAGCCCTTCCCAGATGCTTGCCCTCTTGGAGTGTCCATTTCAGTGCACATCAGGAAATGGCCAAGCTATTCTGATGGGGAGGGTGTTAAAATATATACGGTCTCTTTGTACTTTCCCTGGCTTTTGCTTCCAGAGTTCTTTTTTGGTGTCTGGCTTAAATGGAAACTGCACCCACTCCTTGTCTTCTCTCCCCGCACCCTATTCCCACTCGGGTCACCCACCCCCAGGGGTTGGCGCTGGCAGGGGGAGGTGGAACTCCTTCCCCCAGCAGTCCCCTGCTGTCATCCTCCTCTTGGCTCTGGAGCAGCAGGGAGCGATGTCTGGAAACCTCCTTCCACTTCTGAAGCTCCCTGGCTCTGGGTTTGAACCCCTAGACAGGTAGCCTAGAATCAGGGGAGACCGATTGGGTTGCCTGGTCTGACCTTTCCTTTTCTAGCCCAGGAAACTGAACCGTGGAAAGAAACGACTGGCCTCATCCAAGGTCAGCTGTGAATGGGTGACTGAGTTGAGCCTGGAACCCGGCCTCAACCAGCCCATTAGCTCATGAAACATTTATTGCAGGTGTGCCACTGGCCCCTGTTGGCCCCACACAGCCCCTTAGCCACGCTTGCGCTCGTGAATAAATGCTTTTCAGCTCTCAGTCAACCTGGGGGTGGGGCGGGCAGGGTTCGCTTCTGAGTGCTCAGGAAAAGGACTAAGGATGGGGCATCTTCAGCAGTAGTCCAGGGCCGGGGGAGCATGGATTGGCATCGGAGCCCCAACCCAGCAGCATGTGTCTTTACAGGGTGATTGTGATGTGGGTTTGAGGGAAGTGAAACCTTTTAGGGAGGGTACAAGGTTTCTCATCTGCTAGGGCCTGTTTAGCCAAGAGGATGGGTGGCTTCCTCTGTCTCCTCCCTACCCTCTCCCCCAGCCTTGCACGGGAGCTGACTTTTGTCCTGTGCAGCGCTAAATGACCCACTCGCTTGCTCCTGCCATCACTTCCTCTGTGGGCAGGGGAGCAGGGAGTCTTCTCACCACGCCCTGGGAGTCGCCAGCTGAGAGTCACCTGTGCGAGGTCCAGGTGAGAGCACAGGAGGAAGAGCCGGCTGGGCCCAGGCTAAGGGGGCAGATGCTGGGTGCCTGGAGCTTGCCCTGTCCGCAGGGCCCCCGCCCAGTCTCCCAGCCCTGCTCCCTGCTGGACCTTGACCCCAGCCGGGAAGCACAGTGCGCAGCTGCAGCCAGCCAGTGACCTGGCCTCGGGACTGACAGGTACCGAGCCCTCTAGGGAAGAGCCCGGAAACTCTTTCCTGGCATTTGCAAGTGGGAAGGGTTCTACAGGGGGTCTCTGTCCAGCCTTCTGGTCTTGCAGGTGGGGAAGCCCAGGGAGGTGGAGGGACTGGCTGCAGCTCACACAGTGGGGTGGTGCCCCAGTGCTGGGGTGTCTCATCCAGCCAGTGGTGCGGCTGTGTGGGGAGGGGTGGAGTTTTCCATTGATGTCTGGCTTTCGTGCCCCTGCTGTTGTTTGTGTCCTTAAAATGACTTTCCAAAGGTCTACCATAAATATCATAATAGCCAGCAATTATTGAGCAACTGCTTTGCTTCAGGCTCTTCTCAGACTGCTTAGGTTCAACCCTCAGCTCCACCCTTTGTGAGCTCTGTAACTTTGGACAGGTTAGGTTTAACTTCTCAGACTTTGGTCTCCACATCTGCAGAGCAGGCTTACTAATAGTGCAATAAGAATTAACATACTGCCTCCCCAGAGGTTGAGAAGATGGAGCGTGCACAGTGCCTGGCACATAGTAGTGCTCAAGAAATGACGGCCTTAGTCTTTGCCGTGCCTTACCTCTGACTTAGGGATGCCTCGGGCCCAGCCAAAGCCGGAACCCTGTCTCCTGATCCCCAGCACCCGCCATGATCCACACTCTCTTCCTTTGTAGCATGAAAGGCTGGTACATCATCTCTGCAATGCCCCAGTAACAACCCAAGGACGTTTTCATTCAGCCTACCACGGAAGCCTGTTCCCCTTGGAGAGGAGTTAGGCAGGCGGAGATTGCATCTGGATTGGGGCTGGGGGCGCTGCTGGGCTTTGCCAACTGTATGCTACTGTGCAGAATCGCTGTGAACAGGAACTGACTGTGGGACCTCCAGCCAGGTACTCACCCCTTTGAGCCTCAGTTTCCTTATCTGAAAATCATGAGCGAAGATCACATCATTGTTTCCCAAAGTGGGTTCTGAGGAACACCAGTCCCAAAAGGGAGGGGTGCATGGTACGCTGCCCCTTTCCTGGGAACCTGTCGACCTATTTGCCTGCAAGGGAAGTTGCGGAGTAGAGAGCCCTTTCTCAGCCCAGCCTTTCTCAAACCTGCAGGACACACTACCTACCCCCCTTCGTAGTGCACAATAACTACTGAAAAGACCAGTGGAACATTTGGGGAAATGCCAGGCTAAATGGTCCCTTCCATCTACTGTTCCCTCCAGCCCAGGATGGTTTACCTGCTGAAGAACTATGTTCCCGGGGGCCTCACAGTGGGCAGGACAGGGAAGGTGTCCACCTGGACAGAAACCCTGCCCCCAAGCTGCTTTCCTGGCAGTTCCAGCTGATTCTACCCACCCTCCAGCCTGCATCTGTGTCACTTTTGCTGGCCTCCTTTTCTTTTCTTTATTTGTTACCAGACCACAAATCTTTTTGTGGTTGGGCAGTCCCAAAAGCAAAGCCAGCTCGGCAGAGGGGTGGGACCTCTGCCACGTCCCTTGAGATGGGCGCAGAGGCTCTCGGGCTGTCAGAGCTGGAAGGGCCTTGTACTCGCCTGCAGGGGCTGGGAGCCCCCTGAACCTGTGTCCACACCTTTGCAAACGTGCATTTTTCTGGAAGGATGGTCCACAGCGTTATTCAGACCCTCCAATCAGTGGGGACACCTGAAAGTGGTATCAAAACCGTGGCCTTAATCCAAGGGGCTACCTACAAGTGCCTGGCTGTGGAGTGGAATGGAACCACCATCCTGCCTTTCTCTCCTTCCTGCCCACACAGCCTTCCCTTCCAGCTCAGTGTTGACAACCCCTGCTTCTAATCCAGCTTGATGACCAAGGTCATGAAAAATGGTAGGCCCCTAGGACACAAGCCTTCCTATAGTGCTAGGGTGGTGGGGGAGTGCCGGGGATGGTGGGGGAGTGGCAGACAGGTATGACCTTCTGTGCCAGGTGACCTCACTGTGGAACCGTCCCATCTGGTCCTGGCTGAAATGCTGGGGATTAGGAAGTTCCCACCCACCCCTTCTTCCAGGAAGGCTGGGCAGGGCTGGTTCAGCACTCACCTCTGGGTCAGGAGTCCAGCTCCAGTCCTGCTGGCCACCTGGTTAAAGGATGGTGTTCATGGGCTGGGGGGCCCACTGGTCTTTATGTGCGCTGCTATCTTCAGAACGCCTGCTGGTGGGAATTGGCTGTGAGCCCTGCTGGGGGCGTCGTGCTGGTGGTGAGGAGGGGAGCCGTGGGCCCATGCTGGGGTTCCGTGCTCATGCTGGCAGGCCCACCGCGTGACCACGGATGGGTCACTTGGCCTCTCTGGCTCATAGTCCTCACGTCCCTGACCCTCTGGGATTTGAGAAGTGGGCTTTGTGGCTGGCAGGGGGTGCGTGAGGGGATTCTTGGCCACCAGCCTCCCTGCCTGGTTTGCCTGGCCCATGTGAGCTCCACAATCTTCTTGTGCCTCAGCTCCTGGGAGAAGAGCAGAAAGCTTTGGGTGTGATCTCTGTTTTGACTTGTATAGATTTAAGGGGTGCGAGTACAATTTTGTTACGTGGACACATCGCATAGTGGGGAATTCTGGGCTCCTGGCGTACCCATCACCCGGATAAGGCACATTGCACCTGTCACACCTGGGTGTGATCTCTTGTTTGGCGTTTGGTGATGGGGCGGTGAGTCCGTGAGTTTGGCATCGACTACCTCCTGCAAGAGGGTGCCCTTCCGATTCCCGCTCCCCAGCCCCAGTCTGGGTCAACACCTCCACCTGCATTTTTGGCCGTGTGTGGGCTTTCTGCCTTGTGGGTGGCCTCCCTCCCAGCCAGCTCCCCAGAGGGGCCCGGGCAGCGTACTCTGCTCCACCTAAGGGCTCTGGACACTACTGTTTCCGGTATTTGGGGAACCTTGATTCCCAAGACCGCAGGACCTTGGCGGCCACCTTGTCTGATGCCTGCTACGCAGGTGACTTGTCCCCCTTCTGTAGCGTCCCCACAGAGCCCCTTCCTGTGTGGGCTTGCATGCCTCCAGGCACAGGCTGCTCCCACCTCCCTGGCAGCCCCTCTGTCTAGGCATGCCACGTGGAGCCTAGAAGGATAGCCTTCCCCTAGTTCTCATCGCGGGACCATGTGGAATACGGAGAATTCGGTTCTCAGGAACTCTCTTCCATACTCTGCATCAGGGATCGTGTCCTCAGAGAACTCTCCTCTTTAGGCTGAGTCCAAGGCTGGAGCAGGCAAAGGGGGCTTCCTGGAGGAGGTGGCCTTCTTATATCCCCTGGGCCTCCTTATTATCTCTGCCTCTGGTAAAAGTCTGGGCAGCTTGGAGACCTCGGGCCTGACCTGGAAATAACCTGGCCCAGGTTGTGAAACCGAGAAGCAGGCTGGGGAGGCTCCGGCAGTGGCTCACTGGGGCCCGAGGGGAAGAAAGCGGCTTGGCATCTGCTCGCCAAGCAGGGTCAGACATGCTGGCAGCTCGAGAAGGCGGTCTGTCTCCCAGCCTCTCCCAGCACGCTCACCTGCACCTGGAGCTGGAGCCCCTCGACAGCCAGGGGCTGGGGTGGCACTTGCGCCTGCCCGCCTGCACCTGGCTCCTTGCTGAACCCCTCTGGGTCCCACTCTGCCCCCTGCCACTCTGACAGGGCACAGAGTATCCTATGAGACCTGGCCTTTCGGCAGGGAGCACTGGATTGGGAGTCAGAACTTCTGGCATTGCCTCCTACCAGTGGCTTCACTGGGGGCTGCTGCCAGAGTCAGATGGGAGAGCCGGCGCCTCGCATGCTCTGCAGTGTCACCGCGTCTGAGAGTGTGGTGTCCTATGGCCGTGTGCAGCGGTGATAATGGCAGCGCAGAAAGGCGTGGGAGGTCATCCAGGCCAGCCCTTTTATTGAGCTGCGGAGCCTGACCCCGGAGGGGACAGGGTCACATGGCAAGTCCCTGGCAGGGTTGGGACTAACACCCAGGTGCTCCCACCATCCGTCCAGGGCCTGGCCCCTGCCTCGTTACTCCACGGAAACCCGTTCCCGGAGCGAGGCACAGGCGAGGTTCCTCTGGCAGGGGCGCTGGCCTGGCCGGAACTGACCAGATTCATCTCACAAAGCTGCTGGGCCTCTGGCTGTGCTCACCAGGACGGCCGGGCCTGGGGGCAGGCAGGCAGGCGGTCACCAGGGTCTCTGTGAGACAGCTGGCCCTCCAGCCCAGGCCCCTGCCTGTGACTGCTGCCCTGTAGCAGGCACTTTCTCTTAATACCTGCCTGATACAGGGCTGCCCTGATCCTGGCAGCCATCACCTTGGGTGGAAACAGTCCCCAGGAGCCTACCAGAGACCACTGCCCAGTTGTCTGGCCCAGCTGGCCACAGGGTGTTGCCCAGGTTTGGACCAGGGCTTATATTTGTGGCCCTAGATCCAGCCCGGTGTGACTCCTCCCAGGCCCCTGAAGACCCAAAGATGCTTGTTGAATTCCCTTCTCACCCATTTCGCAGATTAGAGAACTGAGGCCAGAAAGGATTCCAGCTATAGAGCCGCAAGATCCCAAGTCCACCTGGCCTGGCCCGTCCTGGCCTCCCTCTGCTTCCTGCCCCTGCTCCCCGAGGCTGTCCTTGGCCTGCCCAGGCCTCATGCATGGGACTGAGTGGCAATGGGCACAGTAGCAATGGCTTCTTTTTCCTCGGACAGCCCCAGGCCCCCGGGCCAGGCCCTGCCGGGGTCCTTGTGCCAGCCTGAGAATGAGGTTCTGCCTGGGATCCCTCTATGCCTCCCCTTCCCCAGCGCCCCAAGAAAGATGGACTCACTTATTCCTTCAGCAAGTTTGTCAAGCACCTCCTATGTGCCAGGCACTATCCCAGGCCCTGGGGATACACTGGTGAACCTGACGGAGACCCTGCTTACATCCTAGTAGATGAGACAGTCAACAAGTCAACAACTTAATGCATGATGCCATGCTGAGCTATAAGTGCTTTGAAGAAAAATAAACCAGGATTGGGTGATACAGGGGGACAAGTGGGGGGGGGGGCGCTTAGATGGAGTGGTCAGGGAAGGCTTCTCTGAAGAGGCTGCATTTGAGCAGATACCTCAGGGAGGTGAGGGAGTGAATCCCATGAACAGTTGGGAGAAGAGCTCTCCAGGCAGCAGGAGCAGCCTGTGCAAAGTCCCTGTGGCAGGTGCATGTGTGGCGTGCTCCAGGAAAAGCAGGGAGGCAAGTGTGGCTGGGTGGAGTGAAGGAAGGAGAGAGATAGGAGAGGAAGTCAGCAAGGTGATCAGGGACCAGGTCACAGAGGGCCTCATCAAGCACAGGAAGGGCTTCTGACTTCATGCTCGGTGATTTGGAAGCCACAGGAGGATTTTAAACGAGGTGCCTAGACTATCGGATATGCGTTCTAAGAAGGTCCCCTGACTGGTGAGCTGAGAATAGACTGTCAGGGAACGAGGTGGCAAGGAGGAGACCAGCTGGGCAGCCTTTGCAGGAACCGGAGTGGTCAGTGGGGCAGTGAGACAAGGCCAGATCCTGGGGTATTTGGAAGGTTGTCTGAGACTGTGCCCGGAAGCCCATTGTCCGCTTCTGTAAAGCAGGCTGCAGGGGCCGGCACTGGAGGAACTGGCCCAGGTCTCTGAGTCCTGGAGACCTGAGCCCTTTTCCTCTTATGCTTACCACCTTCCATGCCACAAGCTCCTCTGTCACAGGTGCCCATTTAACAGTTGGAAAAATAGAGGCAGAGTGAAGTGTTCCCGATACTCTGGGCTACACTTGCAGTTGTGACGTTCTGCATCTCGTCTCCATGCCCCTCTCCAGCTGACCCCCTTCCATCCACCCCCCACACTGCCGTATCTTCTACTCTGCGCACCCTAGCTTTCTAACATGCCAGTCACCAGTCAGCCCTGGGGCCTTGGCATATGCTAGCTCCTCCACCCTCATGTTTCGGTCTGGTGAACTCCTACCCATCTGTAAGTGCCCAGTTAAAGAGCCGCCATCTCTGAACTCCCTCCCCTGATGCTCTTAGACACTGAGGATTTCTCCACTGAAAACTCTCCTGTTTCCCTTCCACACTCCAGTGCCTGGGATCAACTTGGACTGGGGCCGGGTCTGTGCCTCCCTTCACACCCCCTCTTTCCGCTCTGTGTCCTCACAGCCTGGCCCAGGGCCGGCACAGAGGAGGGAACAAAAACATTTCAGTGTATTCCTGGAGCAGTAGCTGGTTACTATGGAAACAAGGAAGTGTTGCAACTTCCTGAACTTGAGGTTGGGGTCAAAGAGGGCAGCTGTATGTTGGCCCCAAGGGATCAAGCCAGAATGAGCATCTTGAGGTTCTTATTAATTCAGATCACTTAAGACAGGCCCTTTCCTCTCCCTGAGCCTCAGTGTACCCATCAGCAAGATGGGGGTGTAGGGGTGGCTTGGCTCTGTTCTAATGTTCTATGTCCCTGTGCCTCCAGTCCTGCTGCAGGATCACAGGCAGGCCCTTTGCCCTCTTTGGGCCTCAATTTCCTCATTTTGTTCATCCTTCTCCTCCAAGAAGATACCTCCTGAGTCAAGCAACTCCAGAATCCCAGAGTCCCAGCACTGGGATTCTTGTGACTTACAGAGGCACAAAGAGGGAGGTGGCAATGTGGGGAGCCGGAGGGCGGGTTGGTAGGAGAAGCCAGGCTGGCTCACGCCGGTCTGAGCCTGTGCGGGCCCCTGAGTCTCCTTCCCTCACCTTGAGGGTGGCCAGCGCCAGTGTTTGCCGCGGCTCCTGCCTCCGCTGGACGCTGCCAGCTCCCCGCTCCGGCGCGGCAGCGAGTGGAGCCAGGCCTGCGCTCGGAGGGCGGCAGGTCCCGGGGCAGCCCTAGAGGCTGCTGGTGCCCACGGTGGCAGGACCGAGAGGGTGGGCAGCATGTTCTCGACGTGTCTCTCCTCTCTCCGCTTCACTGCTCGGAAGCCAAGAGCTAGCCAAGCACGGAACTGCAGCCGGGCTGCTGGCTCCTCCTCCACGGCCCTGCGGTACCTGGGCAGGGCGGTTCCGGGGCTCGGCCACAAAGGCCTCCCATCCAGCCTCTCCAAACCAGTGTGGCCAAGGGACCAACCAAGATGCCCAGCGTGGGACCAGGCCCCGAGACGAGTCTGGCCCCCGCCATTGGCACCTGCCATTGGGCAGAGTGGGCAGAGGCCTCAGCCTGCCTGACACCCCCAAAACCCCCACTCCTGCCTGGAACTTGTGAGTGGCTTTTGGCCTTCCCTACCAGACCCGAAAGAGGGACCTGGGATGAGAGGCCCTCGGTGGCTCCCTGGGCCTGCATGCTCATCTGTAAAATGGGTGGGAGTGCCTGCCTCCCAGGGCCACCAGGAGAGGAGGCAGAGAAAGGCAGTTGGTGGTCTCCAGAGCCCAGTAAAAAACACTTGATAGTTTCTCTGGCAGCGGGCAAGCCCAGGCTCCGGCCCAGGAGATGCCCCTGAGAACCGCTTTTGCAGGAAATGACAGCCCAGTCCTTTTCAGAATGAGCATCTCATTCTGGGTATGAGATGTGCCTCTGCCTCTTGATTCCGAGCTGTGCCTGGTGGCCAGGGACCCGAGTAGCCACTGAGTTGTGCCTTCCTGTCCTGCCTACCACTGCTCTCTGTCCTTCCAGGGTTGGGGTGGATGACACCCCCAGGCGGCACCAGGAACTAGGAAGGGAGGGGCCTGGGTGGGCGTCAGGAGACCCACTTCCCGGCTCTACTGTGCATCAGCTTCCTAAGTGGACAAGCCCCTTGCTCTCTCTGCCCCCAGTTTCCCCAGCTGTGCATTGAGGTGGCTTTTAGCTGGAACTCTCCTTTTGGATACCTATTTAAGCATTTTTGCCTCCAAGATAGGTGAGGCACCCTAAACTAGACCCGTAGAATTCAATGTCGAGTATCTTAGCTCAACTCGCAAAGTTCTCAGCAGCCTTGGCCACCGCAGGCAGGGGTTTGTGTTTCAGCGTGTGCGCAAGGACAGAACGGGTCTCCCCACCCCTCCTCACCTTTCAAACTTCGGTTCTGTCATTACCTCCCCCCAGGGGCCTCTCAGGTGCTCCCCTCTGGGCTCTCCAGTCCTGTGAATTCTCCCCCACTGGACTGTGTCCTCCGGGAGGGGACAGCTGGGTACCAGCTGCGTCTCATTCCTGTATCCCCTGACAATACCTGGAGCAGAGAAGGTGCTCAGCAAAGCTTGATGAATTATTGAGTGATCAAATGGAAGCTCCCAGCTATCCAGATAGTTCCACTGGCCAGAAAGCCCAGGTTTCTCAGCATCCAGGTTCCACTCTGTTATTTTTGCTTGCTGGAGTTTTGCTCATCATAGGGGATCTTTAACCAAAAAAAAAAAATCTATTTTTCTGGAAGTTCTATGGCTGGGACTAATATTCTATACTTTTGGCCAATCTCCTGTCTTTCAAAACCAGTGCTTTCTGACTTGCACTTTTGCATTTGCTTTATGTACCTTATCTGAGAAGCTTCTTTTTCTCATGTGGATTCCAAATAGTAAATAATTCCACCTCTCCTTTTATTTGGATTTCTCATGCCAAAAAGGCGAGGAGGGTTAGTAAACACTCTGCTTTGGTTGTTCTTTGTTTTGTTAAGTATTTTTTACCTCTTAGCACGTAAGATTTTATCTGCCTTTTCTACCTACCTGAACCCCAGGCCTCCGCCCCTCCGCCCCTCCACCACTGCCTGTTCAGCGGCCTCGCGTCTACCAGGACTGCTGTGTGGTGGTGTGCGTCGCTCGCTGCAGAACTTGGGGGCGGTCCTTCACATTGTCGTCCCCACAGATTGTACATTCATTAAATAATTCCCTGGCAGTGGGGGTGGTAAAGTGTCTTGAGGAAGGGGAGCCCTGTTCCAATTCTCATACAGCTACCCTGGGACTAGGCGTGCGCTGCTGTCGCCCCCACCGCTCCAGCTGAAATTTGGAAGTCACCTTGACTCCTTCCCAGGACTGCACCCCATGACATTGGGTTTCCATGTCCCCATACCCTGCCCAGAGGATGACTTGTGGGTGTATGTAGTCAGGAAACTGACGCCTCTGGACCCCACCTTCCCAGTGTTTCTGAAGCTGCCCCTCCTCTCCACTCCCCACGCAGCCGCCTTCCGCCTTGGTGTCTACCTCCAGTTTCCCCTTTCCTGTTCTCCCTTCACTTGGCCACCAGTGTGGGCCTTAATAAAAGGCACCCCGATCTGTCACCTGCTCCACTAATACTCCTTCGCATGCCTCTCCATTACATATACAACCTGGCGTTCGAGGCCGTTTGTTTGCAGGCCTCGGCTGAACTTTCACTCGTGTATGCTTTGCACGTTCTGTTCCTGTTCCCCTCTGCTCTGTCTGCCTGGTGAACTCCCAGTCATCCTGCAGAGCCCTACTCAAGCCTCAGGTAGCCTTTGAGCACCAGCCAGGCCGACTGGACTGGGACTCCCCTTGCCCCCCAGCTCCCCAGGCACTGTTTTCTGACCGCTGGTGCAGCTGTCATCTGGCAGGAACGCAGCCACCTTCAGGATGCCCCTCTGGCTCCTGACTCCCACACACCCAGCACCTCCAGCTTGGCATCTAGCGAACGTTCCAGAATGTTCTCTGCATAGGTGTATTATTCACCTATGACAGCTACCCTTTGTGCAGAGCTCGTGGGTTTTGTGGCTTGGAGCAGCCCCGTGTTAATGGTCTGACCCCGTGGTCCCTCCTTTTGCCCTCCCCCTCGCCAGCTAGAGCCAGAGCAATGGCCGGGCTGTGCTGGGCTCCCAGGAGCGCCTCCCGGGCCGGGTTGTTTTGCGCAAAGCTGCCGGGTCTGAGGACACCTGTGAGTCAGCTGTGCCTGCATTGCCGCCCGCCCAGGCTCGGCTTCCTGGGAGAATTGGCTCAGCAGCAGCAGCCTGGGCCAGGCCGCAGGGCCTCTTGGGCAAGACTCCCTGGGCAGGGCCAGGGGCTGGGGCCTGGTACACACGGCCTGCGCACCAGGCGAGGCCGTGGGCAAATGGGCTCCAGCTTGCCAGGGTGCTGGGGGAGGGCAGGAGGGAGTGACACCCTTCTGCTGGGTAAACACGGGTGTTCAGGCCTGCCTAGGCACGTCCCTGCGCTCTGTCAGTTAAAGGTGCAGGGCAGCATTTCACCGAGCTGGGAGTTGCCAGGTGTCAGTGAGAGGGTGACAGGGAGGGACACATGGGAGCCTCCACAGACTTTTCCTGGGGTTCAGACCCTCCAGGCTTTTCCAGAAACAGAGCAGAGGCTGCGGGGATTTGTGGGTCCCTGGGCAGTGTCTGGTGGCCTCTCCCCCCCCCACCCCCCCGTCTATGAGATCTTTGCTGCAATGCTGGCCGCTCCCTGGGGCCTGGGGCGGGCGTGTGGGCCGTGCACGGGGGCGGCGGTGAGCCCGGTCTGAGACCGGATCTCCCACTTCGCTGTCCTCACTGCAAATGCATTTCGGGCCTCATTCACCTGAGGCAAAGCTCATGTCCATGGGGACACCCGTTGTGTACCAGATGTCGTAGTTTGGGGTCTCAGGACTGACATGACAACTCGCCGAAGCAGGAGGCGTTAGCCTGTCTTACAGAGGACGAAGCCGGAGCTCAGAGGGGTGAAGTTCTCCAGGCCCCACGGCTACTGAGGGAGTCTGGTCTCCTCCCTGCGTGGGGCCATGACTCGGTTTTTCTTTTTCAGTCCTTGTCTATTGGTGCAGATGAGTAAACCACGGGCGTGGTTGTCCGCCCCCGCCCCTCCAGCCGGAGAGCCCTGAGCAGGTACTGGGCTGGGGCGGCCCTGGGTGGTGGCAGGCAGCCTGGGAGCCTGGCAGCTGGTGGAGTTCACTGCCACCCGGCACAGCTTCTCTGGGGTCCACGCTGGAGCGTCGGCACGTTGGATCATGCTCCCCGCCCAGCGGGAGCCGAGCGGGCCCACTTCCCTGGAGGAAAAAGTAGCCCTTGGCACACGTGTGAACACAGATTGAGGGGCAGTGGCAGCGACAAAGAAAGCGGGGTGCTACCCATCAGTCCAGCTCACCTTCCTTTTCCGAGATGAACTAAGCTGAGAGTTTTTTGCCTTCTGTTTCCTTCTCGCTGGGTTTTGGTCCACTGTTCTTGGAGTGTCTGGGGTATCCCACGGGGAGCAGGGGGCCCCTCTCCCTGGGCCTGGAAACTAGGACTGATCTGTTGGATCAGATGGGAGTTAGGTAGAAATCAGGGGGTGCTGGGCCCAGCGGGCGCTTGGGGTGCCTGCTGCATGCCCCCTGAAGGTGGAATCCCATGCAGGGCCTGTCAGTTTGCAGGGCTGCGAGGTCGTCACCCACAGGGACCTACGGGAATAAGCAAGACCCGCTGGCCGCACCTGGGATAGGGGACCAACCAGTCCTTGCATGGGCAGGAGCCAGACCTGCCTCTTCCTTCTCCCTCCGCCCCCCCCCCCAGGCCACCTGCTCCCTTTTCTCGTTGCATGTGTCCATGTGTGCCCTTATGAGCTCCTGGTTTTCATAAGGGAGGAGACAGGTTGCAGAGAGACGGGATGAGCCAGAGTGTAATTTTATTTCTGTGGTTCTCCTTTCAAGCTGTCACGGTAAATCTATTTTACTTGTCACTTTGTAAATCATTATGCAGGATTAAGCCTTTTACCAGCTTTTAAGGCTTTTGCAGCCATGGACAACCCCACCTCTCCCCGACCCTGGCTCCCTCTTCCTCCCACCTCCCTTATGAATGACCAGCCTGCTGTGGGCACATCTCTCAGTTAGAATGAGAGTGGGGACCTGGGAGACAGCTTGACGTCAGTGAGTTTAGCTATCCCGGTTTGCAGATGGGAAAAGAAGCCCAGGGGAGGAAGGGACTCCCAGGTCCAGGGCCCAGGATGCTCGAAGTTTTCTGATGCTTCTAGAGCAGGGGAGAGAGCACTTGCTGCAAGAAACCCAGCGTGGGGCATTGGAGGTTTTCTTATGCCCCATGGGGACCTGGGGGCTCCCTGTGGCTGTGGCAGGATTGCTCAAGGCCCACAGGCTTAGAGCAGGAAAAGGGCCTCCTGTCCCCTCCCAGGTCTGGGGCCAGGGGGTGACAGAGCAGGAGGTAGGGGTGTGGATGGAAGGTAGAGGTGTGGGTGGGGGTGCCACACCCACATGTAGAGCCCCATTATTTTATTTCTCCAGAAATCTCTGCCCTTCTCCAGAGAGGGCTTTGGGAGGCACGAACAATGAAAGCATTTGCTGAAATGTTCAGAGTCGCAGATAGTGGCCGGGACTGCTAGGCCAAGAGCCAGCAGTGTGCAGCGGTGCGTTTCCCATCACTGGCCCATCTGGAGGGGCCTGCTCAGAAACAGAGAAAACAAAACGGTGCCCACACACAAGGCTGACAAGGGAGCCGAGCTCGTGGGGTGCCCAGGGCCAGACTGCACGCCAAGCCCCGCCAGGTCCCACTCAGTCATATACTTGCTGCCTTCACCATCGGGATAGGCTGGGCTCGTCCCCAGGCTGAGGCCTTCTTCCTGGGGACAGGGGCTCCAGGGCCGCTCCTGTCTGGGAGGCCGGCGTTCGCCCAGCCTGCTTCCCCCACTGCCCACCCAGCTCCTTTGTCTCCAGCCCTGGCAGATTCACCAGGCACTGCAATTTCAGTCCCCAAGGGGACCCGCTGGAGCATCTCCTTAGGGCAGGGTCCTGTGCCTGGAGACCCTGGACGGGGCAGCGTCCACCCCCACGGCCCTGCCCACCACATGGAGCAGCTGCCTGCTTCTAGAACTGAGCTGCTTCTGGAAGGCCAGAGCCTGTCTCGGTATCCCCTGGCTCAGGGGCCATAGGGCACAGTCTAAGGCAGTATTCCTTGAGTGGAAGGACGGCCAAAGAGAAATCCTGAGACCCCGACCTCAAGGAGTTTCACATTCTAAATTGGAAACTAAGTCTTGACTGCTCGGCAGAATAGCATAGAAAGGTACCGAAAGCTCCAGAGACATCGGCTAAGAAGTTCCAAGGGGTGAGGGATGAGAGTGGGCTGGAGTGGTCAGGATGTCCCCTGGAGAGGGGACATTCAAGGGGCAGCACTGAGGGTGCAGAGGCCTTAGCTGGAACAGGGCAAGGAGGAGGGGAGGAAAGGCACTTCAGGGAGGCAGAATGGGCGGGAACAAAGGAAGGGAGGTGTGCGCACATGCGGGGTGCTTGGCGACAGCTCAGCCAGCACCCATGGACTTCAGGGGGTCAGCAGTGGCCAAGTCTCCAGGGATGGCCGGGACCCCCAGAGGAAAGTCCAGGGGGACACTTACCCTAGAGGCGGGCAGGGGAGGGGTGTGACAGATCGGGTCTGGCAGAGCCGTGCTCTAGGAGATTAATCTGGAGCCCGGGTTGGTGGAGGAGACTGGAGCCCGAATGACGTCGTGAGTGAGTGGAGGCCCCGGGTACCCATCGGGACCGACCTGCCACCCTGTGCTGCGTGGGAGGGCCGGCGGTGTCCTCAGCCTGCAAAATGGGAGACTCAGGAACCTGCCCAGCCGCTGTCTGCCCGCCGCTGTGGGGAGGAAACCAGGCGCGGGGAGGGAAGTTGCTGTGAGCCAGTGTTGCTGGGTTTCATCCCCGTCTCAAAAATCGTTGGCGGCGGCATGGCCATTTTGTGGCTGCTGGCCTCCCTTGGTCCTCCTGATTGGAGGTGACCCCAAGATCTGAGTTTCATTCCCAGCAAGATAGGTATGACTTTGAGCCAGTCACCGCCCCTCCTCCAAGGCCTCAGCTTTCTCCTCTGTAAATGGGTCGGTCCGGACAGCCCCCGTCTCGCTGGCTGGTGGGGAACACGTGCCGCGTGTGGCTTGGCTGGTGTTGTGTGCTAGGAGGCCAAGGCTCAGGCTGCGGCTGGAGCGTCCCTCTGCAGGTAGGCTCCACCTCCCCTGGCAGTCCCGCTGTCACGACAGCGTTGCGACACCCCCAAATAAGCCTTAAAACCTTGGCCAAGAGGTTCTTGGTCTCTGCTGACTTCTGGGGCCATTCCAAGTTTCCTTGCACTTCCTGCCCACTCCTGGGAGGCCCCCTATTAGAGTCGTAGGTAACGAACCCAGAACCCATATCAGATACCTGTTGTCTCCCCGCAAGCCTTGCACAAGGCATGTGCCTTTAAGCGATGGCTCGTGGCTGTTTGAAATCCTGACCCCACCTGGCAGAGGGGTGGTCAGGCAGCTCACTTTTCTATAAGATGGGTTTTTTTTTAAAAGAACGATTTTGTTTTTCTGATAAAGGAGCCTTTGAGATAGTGAGCAGAAAGAGTCCCGAGCATGCCCCAAAGCTGTTTGAATATGATGCAGACAATAATAGAGAGGCTCCTGGGGACTCACCAAACAATAGGGGAAACTGAGGCTCAGAGAGCAAAAGGGACTGTCCTGAAGCCCACCAGCAAGAGAGTGAGGGGGTAACTTTATTATTCCTAACCACGACCACCACCGTGTTCAGGAGACGTGTTGGGTTCCGTGCGCGGCGACACGCAGTCTCTGTGCGTTATCTCGTGTAACACTGCAAAGACCCCGGGGAGGGAGGGACTGTTTGTATACCAGTCTCACACGCAGGCTTGAAGGGCCCCCCGTAGTGCTCGGAGTGGTTAAGGCCGCAGAGCAGGACTGTGTTAGAGGCAGGATTTGAACACGGGCCTTGGGGAATCCAGAGCCCCCTCCCCCTGTCCTCGGTGGACCCCCTGCGTCCCTCTTGGGGGCCTCTGGCTGGTGGGCCCCCAGGCAGCAGTGCGGAGACAGTCTTCCTCTTTCTAGGAGGTGTTGGTGCAGAGGACTTTTGTATTGGGGAGATAAAAGAGCCTGTTTGGGATGATTTTTATCAGCTTGAGCTAGCCGGTTTGACTTACAGGAAGAAGCCAATTTGCATTTTGGGAGAGAGCTGAGCGTAAAGGCTGCAGTGAGCGCTGGGTGGATTTATAAATAAACAGTCGACCCAGGGCATTGTGTGTCCCCAGTGGCACAATGCTGGGTTCGTATTGACACCACAGGCCCGGTCTGCACGTCACAGCTGCCCTTTGCACAGAAAGGGCCTAATTGAGTCAGAGAGCGCTGCCGCTGGGAATGCCAAGGAGCCCGTCCTCCGGCCTGGCTTCCCCGGGCACAGGCAGGCCGGGTGAGTCCGGCTGCAGCCGGGCCTGTTTACCGAGGCTGCTGGCATCGCGTGCCAGGTGCAGAGCCCGAGGCCACTCAGAAGGCTGCAAGCGCTGCAGCTGGGCGGCCTCTGCTCTCCTGGAACCCGGAGGGAGCGCTGGAGCCAGGTCCCCGGAGGCTGGGGCCGGTTGCCCGGCGGTCACCCGTCAGTCTCCAGGGCTGATGGTCTGGGCTCGAACCCGCACACTGCCACTGGCGCGTTCTTCGGCTCTCTGGAGACAGACGCCTGGGCCATGAAACGGGTACGACAACCGGGCTATTTTGAGAATTAAATGAGATGAGGTCAACAGTAGCTGTGCTGTCAGTCGTTCCTGCCCTGCCAGTGGGACGCCTGAGTGATTTTCAACGAGTCCAAGGCCTCCCTGGGCCTCGCTGTCCTCTTCAGAAAGGGGTGGGACTGGAAGCTGGCCGGGACCCTCGGGCCGGCGGGGGCTTCTCCTGCCCCTCCGGACCAGGGGCCGCGGCTCTCGGACCAGCCAGGATTCATACCTTGCGTCTTCCAGGACTGGGGGCTTTCGACTCCCTGCAGCACCTCAGTGTCCATGGGTACAAAGTGGGGATGGTTGGGGTTGCTAGGAGGACAGAGTATGGCAGTGCATGCTCCGTGCTCAGCATAGAGCCGGCCACATGGTGAGTGTCATCCACAAATTGTGCGTAATATTTATTTCAAGAAAAAAGATCTATCTTCAAATCAGAACGCTATGTATTGTCAGATATTCTCCCAAGTCCAGGTGCCTCTGGATGACAATAGCACCCGCAGCACCGGCAGTTAGCAGGCTGCCCCCCTCGAGGCCCGTCTGCCCTCTGTGTGCCCCCCCGACGGTGACCCTGGTTCAGAGCTGACTCAGGCAGCCAGCTGAACCCGTCCCCGCCGGGCCGTTGGGCCTCGCCGGGTGTCTGGCTGGTCTCTCCGGTTAGGTAAGGACGGTTGCTCATCCGACCTGGCTGCCCCGAGTGCAGACGTGCCGCCTCTCCTGTCTTCCCGAGGCGTCTGGTCTATCGCCGTGGGCTTGGAACGCACCAAGAAACACCTTCACTCGGGGACATCCAGCCCTGCGACCCCAGGCAGCTTCCGGTTAATCTTCTGTTTTTTTTTTGAGACAGAGTCTCCCTTTGTTGCCCAGGCTAGAGTGAGTGCCATGGCATTAGCCTAGCTCACAGCAACCTCTAACTCCTGTGCTCAAGCAATCCTGTTGCCTCAGCCTCCCGAGTAGCTGGGACTACAGGCATGCACCACCATGCCCGGCTAATTTTTTCTATATTAGTTGGCCAATTAATTTCTTTCTATTTATGGTCGAGATGGGGTTGCTCGCTCTTGCTCAGGCTGGTTTCGAACTCCTGACCTCGAGCAATCCTCCCGCCTCAGCCTCCCAGAGTGCTAGGATTACAGGCGTGAGCCACCGCGCCCGGCCCCAGTTAATCTTCTGTGTGCAGTGGGTCTCTGTTCCTCAGAGGCCAGTCTTGGTGACCCCAAACCTTTCTCAGGTCCACGTCTCTGTCCTCGGGGTGGGTTGGACCCACCAGCAGACTGCGGCACAGAGGCGCCTCGTGTGCACCGTGCCTGGTGCTTTAGGGGTGCGTCTACTCTGCTGAGCCTGCAGGACCCCATGAGACGGGCGGGGCCACAGGCCTCTCCCCCGTTGTATGGGGGAGCCAACGGGCAGAACTCGGCCCAGGCACATGTTTTGCCTCCATGCTGGGGCCAGGATGAAAGCCCAGCTCTTCCAGTCCCTGCCTGTTCTCCACCCTGGGTTTGGGGCCTGCTGGGCTCCTGGGATGGGGTGGTGGCCAGAACAGATAAGATCTCTATCGGTGGGGAGCCAATGGGAGAACACGGGCAAACACACCGGTCAGTGACACCTGTATAAATCACGGTAAGTGCTCGGAGAGACACACGCAGGGTGCTGGGTGGCAAACTCCAAGAGGCAGACGTGGGGGGCCTTCAGACAGGGAGGCCTGTCCGAGGAGGGTGGAGGAGATGGCAGGCAGGCAGAGGAAACGGCCCAGGCCTGGAAGGGAGACCTGAGCGCCGGGGTTGGTGGCTGGGGCAGAGTGGCGTGAGGTGAGGCGAGCAGCTCACGTCGTCCTCAGCTCCAGCCTGCTGCCTCCGGCCTAGAGCTGATAGCCGCAGACATGCCCCCATCTGTGGGTGGGTTCCACACGGGGCTGGCTCCCTGCCCCAGCCAAGGGGCACATGACGATGACATCACGGGCTATTTCTGCCTCCCGCCGGCCACCCCCATCTTTGCAGCATGAATGGGAGGCCTGGCCCCGGCTCCGCTCCCTGCTGCTGAATACCACCTGCTGTTTCAGTGTCCCTCCTGCTGTCACAGAGGGTGGCGGAGGCTGAGGGGTGGTGCGAGGGCTGTCACCAAGGGTCCCAGGACAAGCCTGTGTCCTCCCACTGCCTAGGGTCAGCCCTGGTCCTGCAACCTTTATTTATTTACTTTGGGCCTTTCTCAAAACTCTGGTAGCAGCTTGCCTGGAATGAAATGTGAAGAACTTGAGATAATAATAAAATCAATTGGACTGTTTCCCCAGTAATTCTAGAGACTGATGCATCATTAATGTTGGTAATACAGTGCCTGTCAGATCACAAACTTCTCAATAAATGTGCAGCTGGCAAGCTCTGATAGAAATTGGAGGCAAGCAGGGAATGAGATTTGGGGCCTTTGATATATGGGGTGTCAGTGGCGCGGTGAAGTTTTTATCAATTTCTGTCACTTTGGGCTTTTGTGCTCACTACATATGTGGTCTTCACGGCACCTCTCTGCAGGCTGCTTGGATGCTAACTGCCCCCCGCCCCCAGGAGAGGAGAAAGAGGAGTGAGCAGAGTGGGCCCCGACACCCAGCCCGGAGCCCTTCTGGGGGGCCTCGTTACCAAGAGCTTCCCGGGTGGACGTGGGTGGGCAAAGCCCGAGGCCTTTGGACCTGACCCCCTGGGCCACTCAGCTACTTCGCAAGCATGGATGGGGTCCCTGCTGGGTTCAAGACCTGCCCTTGCGGGCTCCAGGGCTCTGGATGGAAACCTGAAGCTTGGGGGTGTCAAAGGGTCATTTCTACCTAAGGGTCAAAGGTCAGAGGAAAACGGAGTCAGGAGCTCTGCGGGCCCAGACCCGGAAGAGCCCTGGAGTTCCTGGGGAAGTGAGGAGTCTGGCCCGGCCTCAGCAGCACCGGCGAGAAGGGAGAAGCTACCTGCGGGCAGCATAGTGGGGTGGTCAGGACCTGCACTGTAGAGCCAGACTGTCAGGCTCTGAGTCCTACCTCCCACGCTTTCCACCTGGGCAGCCTCAGGGAAGCGACTCAGCTGCTCTGGGCCTCAGTTTCCTCATCTGTAAAATAGAGGTGGTAATAGGACCACCTACCTCAGAGGGCTCTTGTGGTCATAAATGAATTAATACCTGTGCAGAACTTAGAACAGTGCCTGGTCCGCTGTGAGCACGTGATAGACATTGGCGTTGTTTTTGCATAATTATCTCAGTTTACCCACCAGTACCTGAGAGCGATACAGGCGAGATTCAGAGGTGAAGCAGGGTGTCCAGACTCTTATAGCCAGTCCAGGGCAGAACTGGGATTTGAGCCCATGTGACCCCAAAGCTGCGGGCTCTCTGTCTCTTAAGTTGCTGCGGAGACTAGGGCTGGGCGTGAGGACCTTGGATACACGTGTGAAGGAGGTGGCGTGGGGATGGGGGCCCAGCACCCTACAGAAGTCAGGCCTGTGAGGTCAGTGTCATTAGCAAGGAGGTTAATAACCTGGGTGGGCAATGAATGGGCTCAGGCTTTGCTGGTCAGTAGCCATCTGCAGGCTAAGAGCTTCCGAGATGGGGACTGAAATGTGCCACAGACGTTTGCATTGGCTCTTGGGGTTTGGCCCGAAAAGGTGGCTTCGAGTGGCAGATGAGCCAAATGGGAACTATGTTGGTAGCAGATTGCAGAGGTAGGTTAGGGTGTCACTGTTGTGGCTGCACCCTGCTTGGGAACAGGCCCAGAGACCCAGCAAGGCCTGAAACCCTCCACACCCGCCCCGGACCCCTGTGTCTGGAAACAGGAGCGAGAGGGCCCCTACACTTGGAGGGAGGCCCATGCTGACACAGCCATGGCTGTTGGACCTACTGGGGACTGCCTTGAGGGCCTGAGGGTCAGGTGTGCTGCTGCTGGAGACCAGTGCTCCAGGTCCCCCTGGACACAGGGACCCTACACCCCTCTGAACACGGTGCTCCTGGCCCTCCCCTAGTGGCCTTCAAGATGCCCCACCCTCCCCACGGCTCCAGAAGACTCTACCCCCCATCTGTGTTTGCTTTTAAAGGAAGGGAGGTTGCAAAGCCCCTGGGCCCTCAGGAAAGAGGAAGCAATGCTGTTAGATGGGGCTGCGGAAAAGACAGAGGGGCCTGCAGCGCACGGCGAGCAAGGAGAGGCGGCCTCCCTGAGCCTCTGTGTCCCCTCGGGCCCTCCCCCGTGCAGAGCCTGGGACACTCCCGCTTGGCAGGGTGGGGAGGATGGCTAGCCTTGCACCCCCCAGGTGACTGGAGAGCATCTCTCTTCAGAACCCCCCTGTGGCTTGGGCTTGGAGGAAGTGTCCCTTCCTGCCACAGCAGCTCAGGTCCCTGTGGGAGCAGGGGCTGGGTGAGAGGAGCTGCAGGCAGAGCTGCTGCAGGTGCATTCGAAGGAGCAGGTGGGCTCTCTTTTGACCACTTGGAGGGTCTAGGCTCAGAGGCAAGCAAGAGCATGGGGCTGACTTGGTCCTACCCGGCGTGGGTGCCATCACTACTGCTTAAGTGACCTGAGTCTCTGCCCCTCTGAACGTCACTTGCCTTATCTCCAGAACAGGGGTCCTGGAGCCCACCTGATTTGGGGTGTGCTAGGTCACATGCTTTGATGCCCAGAACATGTGTGCTACGGAGTGCCAGGTGCTGGGTGACTCAAGCCCAGGAGCTCAGAGCCTCGCTAGGGAAGAAGACTGGCCAGGTGCTTCCTGCAGCGTAGGGCCTGGTGGTGTGGACCCGAGAGGAGCCCTAGGGGGCAGGCAAAGGTCAGCCTGCCGGGGAGGGGCATTCCAGGAGGGCTTCCCAAAGGCGATGCCCTTTGTGCTGCAGCCCAAAGGATGAACAGGGGGATGCTCAGCAGAAAGGGGGCTCCAAGGGCATCAGGCCTGGGCGGGTGGGGGGTAAAGGCAAGGGACTCAGCAGGGCCCCGACCCATCCCAGAGGGCATTGAGAGCCACCATCCTGGATGCGGCATCAGCAAGGAAGGATTTGGGGCTGAGGAGTGATGTTCCCAGGTCTGGTGTGTGAAAGGTAGCTATGGTGACTGCTTGGAGGACATTCCCACAGGGGCCCCCTGAGCCCTACTTCTGTCCAGGAGGGGAGGCGTGAGGCCCACCCTGCCAGGGCCGTGGGTACAGGAGGTGGGGCACGGCGGTGCTGCAGGAGTTGTGGGGGGGGAGGGGTGTGGATGGCGGTCAGTGGGCACACTGGGTGCCGTGGCGTCCAAAGGGAGTGAACTCTAAGTGCAGTGGGGCTGCGCTCAGCCTTCGGGGCTTCTGCACACAGAGCCCCTGGGCACCTGTTACCGTGCAGACACCGGCCTCGCCCTGCACCGCTGGGCAGGTGCATTTAGAGACCCGGCTGAGAACTGCGAGTCTGATGGGGAGCACAGAGGGCTCTGAGGGGCCCCACAAGGACAGGGGCCTCTGAAGGAAGAGGGCAGATTGCAGAGTCTTGAAGGGGTGCGTGGAGGGGCTGCAGGGTGTGCACTTGGCCACAGTGAGGACAGAGGAGGACCGAACTCCTCCCTCGGGGGTAATTCAGCAGACAGTTGCCTTTCTGTGCGGCTCTATGCGGCAGGGGTGAGGAGGGTAAGGTCCTGGCCCCGGGGGAGCCACTGACTGTCCGACGGAGAGGGGAGCACAGGGCAGGCAAAGGGCTGAGCTCACTTGGCTGGAGAAGGGAGCAACTGAGCCAGTCCCCGGAGAAGAGTGGGAAGTTCCCAGGCAGGGAAGTGAAGGAAGAGCATGTGAGGCAGAGGGAACAGCATATGCAAAGGCTCAGACTGCCAGGGGATGTTGTCAGAGGGGCACAGCGCTTGGAGCCAGGCCAGCAGGCGTGGACTTTGTTCCTGTCTAGGGGCAGCCAGTCAGCCAGGCCTCCCAAGTCAGAGAGGAGAGGCCAGGGCCTCCTGGATGCTGGGAGGCCGGAGGTCCTCAGCTCGGTGTGTGTTTGGGTGGGAGAAGGCCAGTGCTTGCTGGGTGCCGCCTGCCTAAGGAGGCGACTGACCGTGTGCCAGCCCTCTGACGGCTCGCCCGCTTCTCCCTGGGAGCCGCAGGGCCGGGGAGGGCTTGTTTGTGCAGAGGGAGGGGCAGTCTCTAGGCGGGCGACTGGCACCTGCCCCTCGGAGTAAAGTCCATCTGGGTGAACCAGGTAGGGAAGGAGGGAGGCGAGTGGCCAGGTGGCAGCCTTCCTGGCAGGTGTGCCCTGTCATCTGGCACGAAGACAGCCGTGGGGCCTCAGGGGCTGGTGCCGTTTCTCACACCGTCCCCCACAAACACGCACGCTGAGACCGCGCCGGCGGCCCTGCGCACGCTGAGGGTGGGATTGCTGCGAGCAGCAGGTGTCGGTCACTGCCCGTCAGCTGCCACAGCACAGGGAGGCAGCTGCGGACCAGAGAGGGACATTGGCTGCCCCAGGTCACACAGCGAGCGGGCCTCCAGCCAGCTCCCAGCCGCCCATGGCCCCTGGGGGGAGGAGCTGTCCTCTAGCGATGAGCTCTTCCTACACGGAGTCACGGGCTTGTTCAGCTTTTCTTCACCTCCTTCCACGAAAAGCAACCCCAGGGAGCAAACCCGGAGAGCCGGTGCTCACCTGTCGGCCCAGGCCTCGCCCGGCTGCAGTGGAGTCCGAACCCTCCGCCAGGGAGGCCGGACTCCCGGCTCTGCGAGAGTGTAAACATGGTTATTTTTAGCCCTCGGAGGGCCGTGGGCGCAACAGCAGCGTGACCCGAATTTGGCTCAGCCCCCTCCTCCTGCCCCACCCCGGAGGCCGGGCCTCCTGCACCCTGCCCTCCCCTCCACCAGCCCCTGGGCCGGGCCAGGACCCACTAAGAGAAGGAACAGGGTGGGGGCGGGCCCGGCAATGCCGCCCGGCCACGCGGAGGCTGAGACCAGCTCACAGGATGTGGTTTCCAGAGAGGCGACATTTCAAGTTGCAAGAGAAATACTGGAGCCACGCTATTTCACGACTTTTCCATGGCTTCTTATTCCCTCATCCTTGCACCTTCCCGGGTCTGAGAAGGCTCCACCTGGGAAGGAACCCCACCCTGGGGTCCAGCCCGGGCTGCTGCTTGGCCGCGCTGGGCTCCGAGGCCTGCCCAGCACTCCCAGCATCGCAGAGCCCTGGTCTGCGAAGTGGGAGGATTCCCGCCCTGGCGGCGGGCGGGCGAGATGTTCACTCACTTGTTCATTCAACAAACACTTACTGGACATCAATTTTGTGCCAGCCACTGTTCTAGCCGCTGAATGTAAAGCAGGAAGCCCGCCTGCCTGAGGAGATGCCAGCCCTGCAGGCCCTGAGTTACCGGGCAGGGCGGAGGGCAGGCGGGGGCTGGGAGCTCAGAGGGACGGAATACGTAAGGCACAAGCAGTAATTGGGAATAATGTTGAGGGATGTGTTAATGGAGTGAGGGGCTTGGGGAGGGGACAAGGGCAGTCAGGAAGGACCCTTGAGAAACTTGAATTCAACAGAGCCAGCCTCAGTCTGGGAGAAGGTGGTGAGAGGGAATAGCAGATGCAAAGGCCCTGGGGCAGGAACACGCTTGGTGCCTGAGGACTGAGGTCAGCAGGGAAACCATGGGGTGGAGGGGCAGCAAAGGAGCGGGAGCAGGCTGTGTCCACGGTGAGGTGGGCTGTAGGGAAGCCTGGGGGGGCAGCGGATGGGGGTACCGTACACAGGAAAAGCTCTGCTCAGCCACTTTAAGGAAGAGCAGGAGGGAAGCGAGAGTGGGAGGCCAGTGAGGGGCTGCTGCCCTTTCGCAGGTGGTGGAGCTGGCGAGAGGGGCAGGTCTGCACACAGGGAGGGAGCACTGAGGAAGTGGCGGATGGCCCGGCCGGGGGAGCACCACTATAGAGAATGGTTCCTTTGCTTCTGGATTAGGTGCCTGGGTCAGTGGCTGGAGGAGGAACGGGCTCTGGGGGAGGCAGGGCAGCGGCTGTGCCATTCTGGACACAGGGGTGCGGCAAGTGGAGAGGGGAGCCCGGGGGGGCGGAGCTGCATGGGCACAGCAGGGCCTGGGTGGGCACAGCCCTCCTCCCCGGGGCCCGGTGCCAGCCTGGAGCGGGGGTGTGGGCCGCGCTTCCCGAGTGCCTGGCCTGGGTTCTGTCCACATGCATCACGGAGGGGGACCTGCCTCTGGTCCCGGGCTGGGAGGCGGGGTGGGCGGGGCTGCAGCCTCCACCCAGAAGGCTGGACCTGGAGCAGCCGGAGGGGCCTGCCCTGGACGCCGGGCACTGTTGGCCGCCGGCTGGACCCTGAGCGCCCTGGTGTCTGTCACCGCCAACCTCCTACTCGGCCGTGTCGACTTCTCGCCGTGAAGCAGCAGCTGCCCCTCGCGTGCCCGGGCCGGGCTGCGGAGCTCAGGGGGAGTAGGGACACGTTTGGGGATTTTTCACAGCAGACCCGGTTCCCTCCGTCTTGTCACCATCCAATGCCGTGAGCTTGATGATGGCCCCCGCCCTCTGCGGGCCTCGGAATCCCCCCGAGACCTCAGGACGGACTGGAAGTTCCCTCGGGTCCCCGCAGGAGGAGCCGCCCTCGGATGACGGCGGTCTGGCCTTGAGGGGCCCTGACGTGCGTAAAGGCCTGGAGGCTGCGCCATGCCGGGACCTAGGGCGAGCGTGGCGCCAGGCCACAGGGAGGACTGTCACTGGAAGTGAGGCGGGAGGGAGCCGTTTATACCGTATAAGCCTCCCTGCCCTCAGGAAAACCTCTTGAACTTGTTAAAAACCTCAGTTTTGCCACCTGCAAAATGGGGGCAGAAAACATCACTGACCTGGCAGGGATGCGGAACTACTGAGGCAGCGTAAGGAGAGCGGCCAGCGCAGTGCATCTGGCGGCAGATGGCTTCGATTTCCAGCGGTGGCCGTCACTCGCTGTCCGCCAGTTTGTAGCTGGAATACACATTTCAGGGCAGGGCTCTTTCGCAGTTGGGGCTTCCTGTGCGAGCCACAGCCCGGGCCTGGGAGCCCTGCCAACCCTCGCTCTGGAGCCCCCGACCCTCTCCGCGGCCTTGGGGACTGGCCACCGCGTGCGGCGCATCCGTCATGGGTGTCGCTAGCAGAGGCGCGTCGGCTTTTAACCAGAGGCGGTAGGTAGCGAGATTTCTGAAATCACGACGGGCTTTGATTTCCTATCAGCATTGATGTGGCTGTTGTTGTGTTGTTGTGGGGCGTGCGTGTGTGCATGTATGTGCGTGTGTGCATACGTGTGTGTGTGTGTGTGTGAGTGTTAACTGCTATGGGTTTTAGAGCCGCGGTGGTAAGTGAGGAAAATAGCAGATGCTGGATCCAATTGCCACCAAACTGTCTTGAAATGCTATAAATATTTTCTAAAAAGACTAGCTTCCCAAGCCCGAAGTGTTAGTTATCTCCTCCCTGAGAAACTGATTCCCGAAAATTAAGACAAATAACCTCTTAAATCACAGTTGTTAACCTCAGGTGTAAAAACCGTTACCGCGCCAGCCGCAGGTCACGGCGGCTCCGCTCTGCCTAAGTGACTCCGCACGACAGCATGGAGAAGGCAGCGGCGGCAGGGAGGAGAGACCTCATGCCCCGTCAGGAGGCCCCCAGTCGGAAGCCGGGCTCAGCCACTCGCTGCTGTGTGACCTCAGGCCAGTGCGCCCACCTCTCTGAGCTCATCTCTGCTTCCTCATCTGTGTGGCGGAGACCCGTTACCTGCCGCCTGGGCCGGGCTTGTGCTCCCTAAAGGTAGACAGAGGTGACTGTCAGTGCTCACCTGCTGTGTTAATCAGGACCAAGAAAACCCCTCCACCCCGGCCCCTCTGGCTGCCGGTGGTGCCTGAAGCTGATTCTGTATTTAAGGTGATGCCGTAAAGTTTTTTAAATGAATGTATTTAAGCAAAAGTTATGAAATGATTATTAAGCCAGGGCAGCGCAGGTAGCAGGAGGAACTGACAAGACACTAGGAAGGTGGGCAGGAAATGTGAAGTGCTCTGCAGACTGCTGGGGTTTCGCTAAGTGCGAGCGGATTTTTGTCCCCTCCTAGGAAGCATGGGCAGGGGAGGAGGGTTCGGTGAATTGTCTTCCGACTGCACCGTACCCAAAGGGGACCGCCACGCTCCATGGCACCGAAGGGCTGCTAGAAGCTGTCTCCCAGCGGCCAGGCCAAGGAAACCACTCTCCTGGGGCGTTTTGGCCAAGAACCCAGGACGCGGTGGCAAAACCAGGCCCTGCAGGGTCAGCGCCTGGCCCTTGTGCTTATTAGGAAGCCCTGAGCTCCCCACACACCTGCTGCCAAGGCCCAGCACAGGGCAGGTGCCCAGGAAGATCCCAGAACCGTCGATGTGCTACAGGGGAGAACCCACCGAGGACATGAAATGGAGGGGACCGGGCGGGTGCCTTGAGCCTGGCTTGGCCGCGGCCCGTGTAACCCTACCCCACTTATGGCGTCATTTGGGTGGCCGAGTGCCCCAGATTTTCTAGGGCAGTCCTGGTTTCAGCCTGGTTTCCTCATCCATTGTTCGCGCGTGCCCTGCCCAAGCAGGCATCTGGCTCCGGTGTGGAAATCCTGGCTGCTGTGTACGCAGCGTGGTCACGTGTGCATCATGCCCTTTCGTCGTGTTCCGAGCGCTGCCTCCACCGTGGCTTCGTGGCCGGCCAGCGCACGGGGCAGCCCACTTGCCCCCTAAGTACGGGTGAGGAAATTGCGGCCCAGAGTAGGCAAGTGACTTGCTACTTGTCCCATAGCCAGCTAATGCAGACCTGGTCTGAACCTGTGACACCCTGGCCACTTTGCCTTCCGATTACAAAGACAGCTCGAATGACTTTATGCCTCCTGGTATTTAAACTTCATTGGTTCATTCATTCACTCATTCAGAGTCTGTGCAGCCTAGTGGGTAAGACCCCTGGAGCCACATGCTGGGTTTGCATTTCAGCCACTTCTTGGCTATGTGATTTTGGGTGAGTTCCTTTTTCTGTCTCTCTGCCTCAGTTTCCTCCTTGATAAAATGGGCACGGATAGCACGCAGGGCTGTCAGGAGGACTACTGGGCTGGGGGTGCCTGGCTCGGGGTGGGGGTTCTGGAGGGCCCTCTGCTGCTCACAGAGGAGGGTTGACAGGAGCAGGTGGCCGGCTAGTGAGCGTGCGGCGGGGGCGGAGTGTCTGCCTGGAAGGAGCACTCAGGTGGACGGGTGAGGTCAGAGTGCGCGGGCCCCACAGGGCAGAGGGAGAACCACCGGTTGGTCCCATGGTGGGTGGAGGCATCCAAAAAGGGTCATCCCCTCTGGGGAGGCCACTTGGAGCAGGGCTGCAGTGGCCAGGGAGGGTGCCAGGCAGGTGGACCTGGGCACGCATAGGCATGAGGTGGCGTGGCCCCAGACCCAGTGGACAGAGGCTGGTCCCCACGCCTTCCCCTCGGCAGCCCCAGCAGCTGGGACTCCCGGGCTTCACGGTGAGGTGAGGTGAGGCAGAGGGAAGAGGAAAGGCCAGGTTGGTTTGTCCCGGGGGCAGGCACAGAGAGTCCTGCCCGAGAGCCTTGGCACAGGGGTAATTGTCTATTGTTCATTGTCTGGCGAGCTGAGCCGGCTCCCCGCCATCTGTCTGTCTGCCTGCCTGCCTGTCTCTCCTCTCCACATCTGTCTGTGCCGTGGAGACAGCCCCCGCCCAACACCCTCCCCAGGGACCCGCGTTCAGGCTGGTGTTGGCCCGCCCGGAGACCCGTTTGTCCTGCCACTGGGGC
Source organism: Microcebus murinus (assembly GCF_040939455.1). Classification (NCBI taxonomy): domain Eukaryota; kingdom Metazoa; phylum Chordata; class Mammalia; order Primates; family Cheirogaleidae; genus Microcebus; species Microcebus murinus. The sequence continues at coordinate 56,102,740 of NC_134117.1, read as the reverse complement.
ATGGGGCCCAGTTTTAATCATCCTCGCTCCACCCTGAGATGCAGATGGTCGTATTATTAATAGTCGTAATTAATCAGCATCCCGGAGGATCTTCCCCCCAGGCAGCAGGTCCTCAGGACTCGCAGCCCCGGGAGGTCCTGCCCCAGCCCCACTTTACAGACAGGGGAAGGGAGGTGACTCACTTGAGGTGGAGCTGGGTGTGGGCCCCAGCTCAGATCAGGTCTGGCGGCAGCCTGCAGTGTTCCTGTCCCGAAATGGACCGTCCACCCTCACCTGCCCACACACACCTAGGTCCTAGGGTGCTGGTTGCTGGGGGCCGCTTTCAGCACTGGCTGCAGGAGGGCAGCGCTCGGGCTGGGGGTGCACTGGGGGCCTTGGGCTGAGAGTGGAGGGAGAAAGGTGGAATGGGGCGGGAAGCCCAGAGAGAGGCAGGAGCTAGCGGGCTGGCAGGACAGGGGTCTGATTGGGGATGAGGGTGGGGAGGCCGCCCTGGGTGGGAGAAAAGTCAAATGCCAGCTGTTCCTCCCCACCCCCCACCGCACGCACGCGTCGTGGGTCAGGGCCCGACGCTGGCTGCTCCTCTGTGCCCAGCGCCGCATCCCAGGGACAGTGATTTAAGTGCTTGCGGCAGGCGGCATCCTGATTTATGGCGCTGTTTTGGACAGGCCTGACTCCATCAGCACGGCAGCACGAGGGCTCCTCGCGCAGCTCTGCAGATGGCTGCCAGCCTACCTGCGCCCCTTGCCTGCCGTCCCGGGGCTGACCACCACCCGGCCCCTGCTCGTGCGTGTGCATGTGTGCACCGGGGCCCACGCCTGGGCGGGCACGCGTGGGGCCATGTGTGCGGTGCCCATCAGAGGCTGTCCGTGTCCCTGCTCGGCAGCCCCCAAGCTGCCTTAGCCCGGCGGGCAGGCGTGTGCCTCTTGGCCTATGTGCTGACTGTAGGTGATGGACACGTGTGTGCCGCCCTGCACTCTGTGTGCCCAGGTCCTCTGGGCTGCCGCTCTCAGGTTTCATCTGCTCGTGGCTCTGGGAGGTGGGTGTCTGTGGCTGCCCTGTGTCCCTGCGTGCGTGCTGGTACAGATGTGCACTAGCAAGGGGTGTGCACGCCTATGTAAGTGTGTGTGCGTGTGTCAGAGGTGTGGTGAGGCGCATGCCTGTGTGCGTGGCGTGTGGCCTGCAGCGCCACCGTGTCCTGTCTTCTCCTCGACGGCGCCCTCCCCACTCACGCCATGCCTGTAGCGCACCTCGGGGCCTGGGGTAGCCGAGCTGCTCCTGCCTCTCGTCAGGCTCGTGCGTGAGACTCTGCCATCACAAATGAGCGTAGAGTGTCCTGCAGGAAGTCGGGAGGTGGTTTGTGTGTCCTCAGAGCATCTCCACCCTGTGCCCGTATGGATGTTGCAGGAGAGGAGAGGCTGGGACGGAGGGACATGGCACCACCCCAGGCTGCCCCCTCTGTGCTTCCAAAGCCGTGAGCCCACACTTAACCTGTGCCAGGCCTTGAGGACAGCCCCGTGTCATGGGAGAAGCTGTCAAGGGTGCGGGAAACCAGCACACAAACCCAGGCTCTGTCACCAGCATGTGGCCCTGGGCAGCTCCTGTGCCGCGTCCATCCCCAAGTGTTTTCCCACCTGCAAAATGGTCTCAGGAACAGCCACCACGTGGAGTTACTGTGATCACGAAAGGTGTGCAGAAACTGCTAGAGAAGTCAAGTTCCTTCCCCCCGCAGGCTTTGGCCTCCCCATCTGTAAAGGGGTAATAATGACCTTCACGGCCATTTCATGGGGGCTGTTTGGAGGGTCACATGAGAAAAGGGTTCAGCGAAGGGTGCAGGGTGTGCCCGCAGCAGTTGTTCTGGCTCTGAGCACCAGAGACGAGGGGTGCTGGGCACTTGGGGGTGACACTCGGGACCCGGGTCAGATGCCCCCATCTTAATCCCACACGGCCACACTCTGGCCTCGGGACTCGGGCAGGTGACTTCATCTTCATCCGAATCTCTAAGAACCTTGGACTCTTCATCTTCCGAGCGGGCATATTAACAGCGGCATCTGCCTCGGGGTGCAGTGGAAGGATTCAGGAGAAACGTGTGCTGAGCTTAGCACAGAGCAACCGCCCGGACCGGCGGCGTCTGCAGTTCTCAGTGGCAGCCCCACGGAAGCACGGGTGGACGCGTGGTGAACGATGGAGTGCTATCCCAGCGGGAGACCTGTTCATGAGGTATCGCCTGTGTCTCCAGACTTCACGTCCATCAGTCCCACCCCGGAAGACCCCGAGCCCTTCGTCAGGGCAGCGTAGAGGGGCCGTGGCGAGACTGGCAGCGCCAGCTGCAGGAGGCGCCGTGGGGAAGGAGGCGGTCGGTGCTGATGCCTGCCGGCTGCAGAGGAGCCGACTCCTGGGAATCAGGGCGCTGTGCCCCCACAGCCACCCAGCTACCCAGTGGGAAGCCAGTGGTTACCTGACCTTTACCCCCACCTTTTTTGGGCCACATGGCAGCTGCGCCACAGCTGGCTCCAAGGCCCTGAAAGGAGGCCCAGAGGGAAACATGATGTCTCACCTGAGTCAGGTGAGGACTGCAGACCCCGCTGCCAACCCAGCAGGCCCCTGGCCCAGGTGCTTTCTCCTGCTGGCTGCAGACGGAGCCAGGACCAGTCCCCATCATGTGTGGGCTCCCCAGTCTGTGCCCAACTTCATGGCAGCTGCTGGGGTCCAGAAGAGGATGCAAAGTCCCCATCTCGGCCTCGCTGAAGAGATCAGCCCCTGGCACCGGGGCCAGGGCAGGGAGAAGACAGCTGAGGGACACAGCCAGGGCTGCAGGGGCTCAGAGGGCGCTGGGCCAAGGTGGGCCCAGGTGGGCAGGCAAGAGAGGAGCAGGTCCAGCTGGAGCCAGACCTTGAAGGACAAAAAGGATGTAGCTTGCTAGGAGGGACAGGAGGACAGAAGTGTGTGGGCAAAGGTTTGAAGTCCTTCCTGGGGAAAGGTCGCTGTCCCATAAGACATTTGGGCTGCTCTAGCCAGGCCGCTTCTGCCCTTGAAGACCAGTGGCCGTGGGGCGAAGCAGGTGGCCAGCAGGGTGGGAGGGGCGTGCCCAGGCCTGAGCCAAGGGAGGCCAAGTGGCCCACACAGGCCAGAGCCTGAGACATTGGCACCAGCTCCTGGGAGCTCTCAACTCGAGAGTTAACGATTCATTTGTGGCCAATTTCTGCTGGCCTTTGCCTGGAAATCCCCAAGGCTGCCCCTTCCCTTGGCTCCGGAGCTCTCATTTACACTTGGCTGAGGATATCTCACCCACTGTCCAGGGAACGGTTTTTAAGATGACAGCAGGAGGGATGTGGGTTAGCCGTTAGGAAGAACTGATTCTGGGCTGCAGGCTGGGGCCTGGGGTGGTTGGTTTAAAGTTTGCTAAAGTTGAAGCCCCTCTCTGACCCCGTGTGCCAGATGTTGATGAAAAGAACCTAGTTTGCATTCATGGTGCTCCCTCCCACGCCACCGTTTAGTTTGTAACAGATGTGGACAGAATGCAGTCTGGGGTGATGTGTGAAGTGTTGCGACAGTTAGAAAGGGGGAAGTAGTGCTTGCCCCAGAGTAGGACCTGGCTGGGTAGAGAAAGTCATGGCATGTGCAAAGGCCCTGGGGCATGAAAGTCCAGGGAAGGTTGAGTGATTGTGGTATGGCTGGAGTGTAGAGGGTGTGAGAGACTTTCTAGAAGTGTGGACACAGTTCACAAGTGAAGGACGTGGAGGACTAGGGAATTTGGCAGTGGGCAGTGCTGCAGCGGGGGAGCCGGAGCTGGTACCTGAGCAGGGATAGGTGGGTTTGATTTGGGTTGCAGGGCCGTGTGCCAGTGTGCCTTGATCCTGCTGGTCAGCAGACCCTGCTTGACAGCCTGCTCCGTGCCAGCTCGGGCCCAGGCTGTGCACAGGCCCTGTGCTGTGCAGAAGCTGAACTGGAGGGAAGGGGTCACAGGTAGCAATGCAGGTGAGGGGCGACAGGGACAGGTCTGTGCCAAGGCAGGGGCATGGCTGATGGCGGCAGACCCACCCAGCTCCATCACCCCAAGTCCTCAGGTGAGTGGAGCAGAGGTGCTGGCGTGTGCTTCAGGAACTCCATGCTCCTGGCACGCTCTGTGAACAGAGGCCTGGAAGTCACCCCTGTTGTAAAAGGTCAGCGTGGCCTGGGGAGCCCGGAGTGCATATCTGAGAGGGGAAGGTTGGTGGCAGAGCCCTGGCAGAACGCCGGGCCCGTCTCCCCGACCCGGCTGTCTGCACACACATCCCCCGACTCACCTATCCCTGCCAATCTAAGGACATTTTCCCAGAATCGGGCAAAATAAAGCAGCCCGATTGTCCAGGTAGAAATGTCTGGGTGTTCGGGGAGCGAGGGGGTTCCTTTGTGTCCTTCACAACTTAGCAAATGTAATTTCTTCTGATTATTTCTTGACAGTCCCAGGCGTTGGTGGTAAACAACCGCTCTCCCCAGAATGTTTCCCTGTGACAGCAGCTTTCTCTGGCGAGGGTGCTATCAACACTTGGCAGGGCCTCCTCCCGGCTCCCGGCTCCCGGCTCCCGGCTCCCGCTTCCAACTCCCAAGCTCCTGCGCAAGCCAGCAAGCGAGGGCTTCTGGAAGGCTTTCAGCACGGGGAGCCCGCCGCGCGTGCCGGGGGAGCAGGGGCTGAGGCAGGGACGGGCCTGTTCTCTTTGTTCCCTGCAACGGCCCGGCCTGGCTTCAGGGCTTCCATGGCCCCTGGTTGTAGATGGGCCCCAGGCATCGAGGCCGTGTGGTGTCAGGTGTCTGCTGGCTCCCACAGCCCTGGTGCCCGGGTCCTTGGCACGGCTCAGCAGCGGGAGGGGGCCTGTCTCCTGAGGGCAGCTCTGCCAGGCCTGTCTTGGCCGAGACACCAGCGGTGTCCTGGCCCTGCGGCCTCCGAGGCCTGCGTCACACTGGCTTAGGTGTCCTGAGTCAGGGCCAGGAAATGGATCTGCCTTTCGGGGGTGGAGGTGCTACTGAACCCCACCCTCCTGCCTGTCCGTGCCTGGGGGTTGCTGGCCTTGGGCATCCCTCCTGTGACCAGCGCCTGGAGGGGAGCGCTGGAGGGGTACAGCCTGCTCTGCACTCTGCTTTTGGGGCCCAGGCCCCCACCCCACACGGCCAGTAGCTGCCATGCAGGGTGGGCGCACAGACATGTGCACAGCTGCGCCATGCCTTTGCCTGGGCTTTTCCCTTTTCCTAGAATGCTCTTTCCGACTTGCCAGTCTGGGCAATTTTCTGCTCTCTGGCCAAGAATTCACTGAGAATGAGTATTTTGGTGAAGTCGTCCCTGGCAGGGCCCCCTCTGGCCAAGGCTGTCCCCTTTTCCTCTGAGCCACCTCTCCCTCCACCTCCATCAGGGCTTCTAGCACAAGGTAGTATAATCGCATTTTCCTGCAAAGGGCTGCCCGAGCCTGAGGCTTGTTTATCTGTGCACCCTGCAGGCCTGATATGTAGTAGGCGCTCAATAAAAGCAGGCTGGATTTAATTAAGGGGGTTCCCGAAGGCAGTGTTGGAGTCTCCCTTTGTTGATGGAAGAGGGAGGTGGGAGTTTGCAAGTGGAGAGAGGCTGACCTCCCTGCCCCCCCGCCCCTGCCCCGCTCTGCAGTGCTGCCTGAGTAATTGCCAGGACTGGGGGCCCCCTCCCGCTTCACCCAGCAACAGCCTTCCGTGCCCGGCAGGAGCCGGCTCCCCGGGTTGCCGGAGTGATCACTCTCCAGAAAACACCCCAGTGGAAACTGCATGAATGATTGATAAGAGCTGAGAGCTGTTTAATTTTTTCCCCCTGTTTAATGGCTATCAATAATTTAATACGCTCTCTGTATGTTTTTAAGAAATAGCACCCATTTCGCCGTCTCCGGTTTAGCGGGCTAAATGATTTAAGTGTCGAGAATGTGCTCTGAGGATGGCGGTTGAGCGAGTGGGAGAAGTCGGGGGGCTCGGGGTGGGGGGAGGCGGGTTCAGAGCAGCCGCAGCATCTTGGCCTGGGGTGTGTGTGTGTGTGTGTGTGTGTGTGTGTGTGTGTGTGTGTGAGAGAGAGAGAGAGAGAGAGAGGGTGGGAGGGAGAGGGGAGGGAGGGAAGGGGCGGGTAAAAGCCAGCTCCTCTCTGCTAAGAGCAAGATAATTGCTTTCCGGGCCCTCACTGAGCAGCAGCTGAACAGCTGTCAGCCCCCCTGCCCCCAATGCTAAGCCTTTTTTCAGGATGGCTCTAGGGGGCCCAGGGGGGCTAGGAAGGAGCTGCCGCTGGTATCACGGTGGGCCGAGAAAACCCCTCCCCCTGACATCTTTGCCCCCCTTCTAAAGCCTCTAAATCATTTTTATTTTAATGACGCAGTGAGGCCGCCGTCCTGGCGGTGCCTTCCAGATGGGGCATGGGTGGCGTGGTGCGGGACACTCAGAATCACTAATCTCCGGGCCCAGAGGGACTCGGGAGGTCATCTGCCAGTGCTCCCCCAAACTTCCCAGATGCAGAGGATCACCTGGGAGGACTTATTAAAAATGTAAATTTCTGGGCCGCATTCCAGACCCACAGACTTCCAGTCTCAGGGGAGAGGCTGGGAAGCTGAGGGTTTACCAGTCGGCCCAGGTGACTCTTGCCCGAGGAGTGTGGCACACACGGAGTAGTGCCACTCTGCTCGGAGGCTCACGGCGCTCACAGCACCCCATGGCCGCTCCCCTCCGCGTGCACGGCTCTGGGGACAGGATCCTTGCCAGCCACCTCGTGGGGCAGCAGGCCCACCTGTGGCAGGCACACCTATTCCAGAGTTCCCTCTGAAGTTGGATGATGACCTGCCTGGCACCCTTGTGGGCATGGAGCTGTCTCTGCTGCAGGACAGACCTTGTCCCTTGGGCCCCGATGTCCTTCCCCGTCCCAGCCTGGCCACTGCCTGGCTTCTCTGTGCCTCCCTGTTGGACAAGGAGCTTCCATTCTTAGAGAAGGGTGCCTGGGGTGGAGGTGGGCAGGTGACAGCGTGCTGCGGCCTGCCTGTGATGGATTGATGTGGCCGCGTCAGCCTGCTACCTGGGGCATCGTCACCGCACGGTGGGGAGCCTGAGAGAGGCAGAGAGAGACGCTGGGCCTGCCGGGGATGCTGTCCTCCCTCGGGAGGGGAAACTGACTCTGGAGAGGCCACCGTTGAACAAGCCAGATCTCCTAGATGACAATGGGGGGGGGGTGACTGAGGCCTGAGGGAGCTCCCCAAAGGCCACACACCCATTTAGGACAGGGCTGGAACTGCGAAGGTGGGGGACAGAGGCCCAGGGCCAAGGGCCTGGCGTTGGGGGTCAGTGGAGACCCTGCCCCCGTCACCCACCGGAGGGCCCCAGCCTGCCCCTTGCTGGAGGCTGGTGGAGGCAGCGAGTGCACTGAAGGGCGCTGGCGGGGCCGGCCCCCCCGGGGGTGGCCATCCTTCCTTTCCTCTTCCTGCCGGTTTGCCATGTTTTCGGCAAAGGGTGTACCATTGTGCCATGGGTTTGGCAATTTTATTTTAATGGATCGTTAAGAGGGGAGGAGTGGCACACATTTTATGGGTGACACCATCTACTGTGAAATAGGGAACCCTGTAAGTCCCCCTACTCAGCAGCCTCTCTCTGCACCCCCAAATTCAGCCCCACCCTTGGTCCCCGTGGGAGAAGCCTGGGCCCCTGGAGGAGATTGCCCTGCCTGGTGTTGGCTCATGACTTGTGATCGCCAGGCCCCTGTGACTCCATCCCCTAGAGCCTGCTTTGGTCCTCACAGTAGGGCAGAGAGGGTCTTCCCCTGTGGGAAGCGGAAGAGGGGTGCTGCCCAACCCCGACAGGGCCTCTGCTTGGAGAGCTCTGAAAGCTGGGGCGGCAGGAGAGAAGGACTCACTCCGCCCTCGGGAAGACCCAGCCCCAGAGAGAGCTGTGCGAATATGGACACCAGGGCAAGGCCTGGGGAGGTCAGGGAGGGCTTCCAGGAGGAGGTGCCACCTGGCCACAGGCTTGCGCGTGGTAGGAAGGGGAAGGGCATCCCAGGCGCAGAGGTGCGAGGCAGTCTGTGGGGGTGCATCGAGGAGTGGGGGGGGGCTGCAGGGCAGGGGATGGGCCGGAGAGGCAGAGGGCCAGGGTGGGGCAGGGGCTGTCACTGCCTGGGTGGAGAGCCACAGAAGGATTTGTTTGTTTTAAGCTTCCGTCGAAGTGTTACATCCGTGCAGAAAAGCGTGTGTATCCTACACATGTAGCTCCACAGATTGTCCCGATGTGAACACGCTTGTATAGCCACTTGCAGAGCAAGAAACAGAACACTCCAGACCCCCTGGACGCCCCCATGTGCCCTCCAGTCACTGGCCCCTCAAGGAAAGCGACTCTCCGGACCTCCTCGGCAGCTGTCGGCCGCTGATGCCCAGCAAACCTCCCGAAAACCCAGCGGCTTCGCACACGTGTATTAGATCTCACAGTTCTGCGCTTTGGCTGGGCACCCTGTGCCTGGTTTCCTCGTGTTCACGAGGCCGCAGTCACCTGGAGGTTGGCTGCATGGGAGGGTCGAGGTGGCCTCTGTCACACTGGCAGTCGGTGCTGGCTGTGGCCCGGGCAGCTCCCCTCTGTCCTCTAGTAGGATAGACCGTCCCCTCCCATGGCCCGTGGTGCGTCAACACAGCCACGGCCAGGGTGGCAGGACCTCCTGAGGCCCAGTCTGTGCAACTCATAAAATGTCACTTCCGCCGAGTCCTGTTGGTCAAAGTGGGTCTCGAGGCCGGCCCAGAGTCGGGGGCGGGGGTCCCCACCTCCTAATGGGAAGGAGAGTCTGAGGCCACATCTACTCTAAGCACGGAGTGGTTTTGCCTGCTCGTGACCTTTGCATCGGCATAAACGGATCTCCTGCGCGTGTGCTCCGTTGCGTCTGGCTTCGTGGGGCAGCACTGTGTTTGCCAGAAGCAGCCGCGTGGCGGGTGTCGCGGCAGATCGCTCATTCGCAGTGCACCGGTTTGCCGCGCCGTACGATGGCCACTGGGGGAGTCTCCTGCTGGGGCTGCTGGGGGTGGCACCGTGCTCCGGGGGGCACACGCATGCTGTTCTGCAGCACCCGAGCCGCTGGTCACGGCATGGGCTGCAGGGCAGGAGCCGCTTCCAGGGCGTGCTCCAAAGTGGGGTGCGGGGGCCAGCGTGTGCCCCACCAGCAGTGTCTGGGAGGCCCAGGAGGGGTTTTAGAAAGGTCCCCGTGGGGACGGGCTGTGGGGGGTGTCTCTGACCCAGGCAGCAGTGGACATGGGAAGGGGCTCCCTGAAATGTCCCCTCTGGCTGCCCCAAGTCTTGGGCCTCCAGGCTGGGGATCTAGGGCCAGCGGGCCGGTGGCTCTGTTCTGAGTGTGGGTTTTCCTGTGGACTTTGTCCACCCCCAGGGGCCTCCCCTCACCTCCCCTTCTCTGCCCACATGCCACCTTTCACAGCGGGCCTTGCCCCTGACGGTGTGCAGACGCAGGAGCCGGGGGGAGATGGCCACGCAGCCGCTACCCAAGAGCTCTGGGCGGCAAACAGGCCTGGAGACTCGGGCTCTCCTTCCAGCCTGGCCTCTGGCTGCACGAGGAACCCTCCCCCTGTCCGGGCCTCAGTTTCCTCATTTGTAAAATGTCAGAGAAAAGTATCAACCTCTCCCAGTCTCTTTCCTCTCACCAACCTGACCCCTGTCTTCTCGAATCCAGTGGAGGGAGGAGAGGGGGAGGTGTGAGGATCTCAGCGGGTTCCCTGACTCAAGACAGTTGGCCCGTTTCGTTCGGTTTGTTCCCTGCACACCTTCACTGCACCATTCGTCATTCGTTCATTCGTCCATCAGGCAGTGTCCGCGGCCCTGGCTAATGAGCGCAGAGGACAGACCGATAAACCAGACCTCGCTCCCGGCGTGCAGGGGCTCTGCCCAGAGAGGGCGCGGCCTGTAGAGAGCTGGAGGAGGCGCAGGCGGGCAGGTTCGGGGCCCGCTGGGGGACTGAACAGCGCGAGGCGGGGCGGGTCAGACAGGGCTTTTTTGCACAAGCAGTTTGAGCAGAGTCTCAAAGGCCAGTGGGGCTTTGAAAGGCAGAGAAATGGGGAGGAGAGCTCCTAGCAGGCAGGGGCGTGTGCCAAGGTGGGCGGCGAGGGGCCTGGGCAGCCGGGCCGACCGACCGGAGCGCAGCGGTGGGCCTGCCCGCCCGTGGCTTCTGCGGCTGCAGGGGCTGGTTTCGGGGCCTCGACAGTGAAGGCCAGGAACTTTGCTCGTGATGCGGGCGGGGAAGGCAGCATCCAGTTTCCAGGGTAGCCCCACGTTGGTGGGCCAGCCCGGCCTTGCGGGAGGTGGCCCGAGGGGCCTGCACAGGTGGGACCTGGAGGTGGAGAAGGCGGTGGGGGGCTGCCTGCAGGGGCAGGGCTTGGAGCTAACCTCTGTCCCCTGTCCTCTCTCCCGCAGGACTCAGTGGCCTTGTTCCCATATAGCAGGGCTGCAGGGGCCACCGTCTCCTCCTCCTGACGCTCTGAGCAGCCTCCAGTCCTGGTCGGTTGGCAGAGGCCTTGGCAGGTAAGTGGCGGGCTGGCCCCACTGGTGCCCGTGCGGGACAGGGGCCTGGAGGGCTGGGGAGGGGAAGGGGCTTGGGACTCACTTTCACTTCTTCCTGGGCCTTCTCCTGTGGGAGGAAGCCACACCATGGAGGGCAGCGGGGGTGCTCTGGCCTAGGACTTGACATTCGGTTTTATTTTGTCACCAACTCCCACTCCCAGTGCAGCCTTGGGTGGCCCTCTGCCTCCACTGCTGAGGGCCTCCGCTTGCCGATCTAGTACATGGAAATGATAATAGTAATAATATCCTCTGACATTATGAGCACTTAATTGCATTCTGGGTACTGTGCGGAAAACAGTAGTTACTCTTTCATCTTCACAACAGCCCTGTGAGGTCATTGCTGTGCTCACCGCCACTGCACGGGTGGGACGCTGAGCTCGTGGCGGAGAATAACTCGCCCAGGGCACACACCTGGCAGGGCCCCTGACCCCTGGCCTGCTCCGCCTCTGGCTTTGCGATAGGGGCGGGAGGTGGCGGCTGCAGTGTCATTGGTGTCCTCCGAAACGCTGGATCCTGTCCCACCTCAAGGCAAAGGCGGGGGGCTTTTACAAGGTGACGGTGGCTGCTGGTTGGTCCGGGGTCATAACTCATTTGTGGCGTGATCAGGCACGAATCGGGCCTGGCCTTCGGGGTCCCTTTGGGATGGCACCAGGGTCCTCCTCCAGGCGAGGAGTGTATTGACTGGATAAGTCTTTCTTCCCATCAGCCCCCCACCCCCAGCTCGTTTTCCCAAGCTGGTATTAAGCACTTACTGTATGTCAGGCCCTACACCAGGTCCAGGGTGCAGGGGCCTGTCCCTTCTGTGTGCTTTGGAGAAGCAGAAAGATCCCAATAGATGTGGCAGCCTTGTAACAGCGGAGTGGACAGGGTTCAGAGGTGAGAGGGGAAAATCTGGGGGGGTGATGCAAAAGTAAGTGGCAGTGTGGGGAGACAGAGGCCATGGGTGGGTGGCAGAGCCTGGCAGGATGTGCACGCACTCACTTGCACCGATGGTTGTGTGTGCACAGATACGCACACGGACGTGCAAATGCATGCTCCCTCACATACACATAAACACAGACATCACCTCTGCATGCCGCATGGGTGCACACAGATACACTTGCATGCATATGCATGCTCACACACATTCATAAATTTGCGTGTTTGCACTACACACAGACACACAGTGTTCACACATACACACGAGGCTGCACACACGAGGGGAAGGAGCAGTTCGGGGGTCCATGGCTTCTCACCTCCAAAAGCTTCTGGCAGCTTCTAGGGGCACTGGGAGCTCTGTTTGTCATATATTGGGGAGGGTGACTTGTCAGGGCTTGAGGGCCAGCCAGTTACTGACCACAGACAAGCCCTTGCCCTCTCTGGTCCTCAGCTTCCTCATCTGGAAACAGGAACAGTCACCGTCTGCCTCCCTGTGCGGTGGTCATGAGACCGTCCATGTAGACTGTTGAGAACAACTTCTGGTACTCTGCAGGCCTTCAACAATTGGAGCTATTATTCTCATGGGAAGAAAGCGGGGTGGAGTGGGTGTGCTGGGGGCATTCCTGTCCCTGTTCCTCATGCCCTGGAGACTCTGGCTTCCTACGGCCTGGGCGCCCTCGGAATCATGGGCACCACAGATGACCCTTCCTGCCTTCTCCAAGGTGGTGGCATCTGTGTCATCCTTGTCCCATCCCCCATCTGCACTTTCCCTGTTGACTCCTGGGGAGCTGGGAGTTGGTGGCACCCAGCTTTGGTACACCAACTACATTAGACTCCCTGCCAGGGGACTGGCACATTGCCTACATGAGCTCTCTCAGTCCCCCCAGAAGGAAACCTTACTGAACAGTTACTAAGTGGGGAAACTGAGGCACATTGAGGGTAAGTAAGGTTCTCAAGGACACCTGTTCATAAGTGTTGGAGCTGGGCTTCAGCTCCATGCTGTCAGATGCCAGAGTTTACAATGTTAATGCTTTCTCCCCCCAATGATCTCCCTTCAGGGACAGGTCATTAATACCTACTTTGCAGATGGGGAAACTGAGGCTCAGAGAGGGTACGCCACTCAGCCGGGAAGTGGCAGAGCCAGAATTGGGTGCTTCTTAACCATATTATAGCCCCAGATTCAAGACTTCCTTTTCCTTCCGCTCCCTCCTTCCCAAGTTGTACGAGGTTCCCAAGGAGGCTCCTGGGATTATCTGAGCTTTATTATTAGGTCTAGTATTCCCAGGAATATTTGCCATTTTCTTGCAAATAAAAAGGTGGGTTGTTGTCTGGGACTTGCTATCTGGCATGATCTAGTAACTTCCTCTGCAAGACTTCTTTGCAAAGTACCCTTAGGCTTGTCTTTGGAAAGTTGGCCAGCAGGAAGCTCTGGGGTGCCCAGGAGGCCTGGAGGAGCCCCAGCCTCGGGGGAGGTGGGCATTTGTGCACACCCATTGGGAGGCTCTTTATCCTGCTCAAGTGTTGGGAGATGGGACCCCAGCACAGGGAGCTGGGGTTCTGCCTGGCATGGGCATAGGGTCCATGCAACCTATGGGGGGAAATCTGGGAAGGATCCCTAGGAGATGACAGTTAAGCTGCACTTGGAGAAGAAGAGAAAATTGTTAGGTTAATGTGGAGGGAAAAGGAAGACTAAGCAGAGGGTCCAGTGCCAGCAAAGTCCAGAGTAGTGCAAGTTCATCCACAGACCTTCACACCTGCACCTAACAGTGCCCATCAGAATCTCCTAGAATCAGGCTAACTATGTAATTTGTGGGGCCCAGAGCAGAGTGAAAATGCAGAGCCTGTTGACAAAGTATTAAGGATTTCAAGATGGTGACAGCAGCATAGGGTCCTTCTAGGCTTAGGGCCCTGTGCAACTGGCCATAAGGTCAACTCTGCCTAGAATTAAGTGTAGTGACCATGGGATTAAGTGCAAAGAACTGAGTTCGTGTGCAGGTTCCAGCAGTTACTTACTGGCTCGGTGACCTTGGGCAAGTCCCCCTCACCTCTGTGAGCCTCACCAGCCAAGAGGAGCGGTGGCACCCTACTCCCTGTAGCAGGAGTCTCAGCGGTGCCAGCATCCAGCCTGTCCCAAGCTGTCTGGCCCAGCGTGGGATTGCAGCCCCTCTCATCGGGCAGTGGTATTCCCAGCTCCCTTGACCTGCCCCCGTTTACCTTCCAGCCCTGTCCCTACATACTTTGGTGACCTGGTTTTTTGTGATTTTCCTAATCCACCAGGCTGGGCAATGGAGGGGCGGGGTCAGGCGGAATTTGCTCTGTGTTTTATTTGCAAAGCCTTCTGTCTGGGCTGCCCCTTGCCCACCTGTCTATCTTTGCCTGGCAAACTCACTCCTGCAGGTCGGATGCCACAGAGCCTTCTCTGACCCTAGCTCCTCTCTCCCATCTTTTGTTCTGTTGCTGCCTCCAGTAGCTGCAATGACCTCTTGCATGGTAGGGTTTTCTACAGTGTGCAAAGCCCTTCCACACCCCATCAGACCCCTTAGAGAGCCCTGGAGAGACCCATTCCCATTTGCCAGATGGGAAAACAGAGGCTCAGAGGTGCAACCCCACCTCAATCCCCTGGACTGAGGTCAGACTCACATCAGGCAGGGGTGTAGATACTGGCAACAGAGGGTGGCACCTGGCCAAGCTGGCCTAGGCTGTCACAGCCAGCAGAGAATGGCCCCAGGTGAACAGTGTCACGTCAGGGCTGTGACCACCCATCCCACGAGGCTGGTACTTTGCAGAACGCACTCAGAACACTTTCAGTGGGTGAATGTAGAGGGCGCTGGCGTGGCTAGGAGTGTAGGCTCTGAGACTAGCTCGGGGGCTTTTCCAGCTCTGCCACTCCTGTCTTGTGGATTCCGATCAGTGACTTAACTTCTCTGTGCCCCGTTTCCGCATCTCCGCAGCAGGGAGAGTAACAGAACCTCCTCACCGAGGAGTGAGGGATTCAGCAGAGGGAGTCGTGTGAATCCCAGTAGCAACTTGGAGAGCAGAGAGCGTGGCACCTTCTAGAACGCGCATCGATGGTGGCAGCAGAGGGAGTGAGGGAGGGGTGGTCCCCGGGGCTGTAGGGAAAGTTGGAGGAGAGCAGGGATGAGAGTTGGGCTAGTCTTGGGTTTTGTGTGCGGGGATCCCGCACAGCCGTTGCCCAGAGCTCTGCGGCAGCCACCTGAGGTGCACGCCACACTCCCTCCCTCACTGGCCCCTCCAGCCCCTGGCGTGTGGCTTCGGGCCACCAGCACACACCACAGGTTGTCCGTCAGCAGATTCCAGGGTTACAAGGGCGGGTTCGGGGCTGGCTGCGAAGAACTTGAATGCCAAGCCGAGCTCACCACGGGCCTGGCCGGGACCCAGCCTGTGGCCACGCAGAGCTGGGATTCCAGGGTCCTCATGTGGCGTGCCTGTCAGTCTTCAGCGCCAGCTGAGAATGCACACACCCCCTCCCCGTGCTGGCATGTGCTGCCTGCAGCCCGGGCCCCTCCGCCCCCAGCCTTCGCTGCCTGCCCTGACCCTGCAGCCCCCACCTCGGCCGGAGCTGGAAATAGCCCGCGGCACGCTGCTGCCTCCCGCCCGAGCGGGGCGCCCCTCTGGGTCAGCGGGGCAGGGCTGCTGGGCCAACAGGCTCCAGCCTCAGTCTCACCACAGACCCAGTGAGTGGCCTCGAGCACGTTGCTGCTCCTCTCTGAACAGCTATTTTATTGACCTGTAAAACCAGAGGGTTGGGACGGGTCAGGGGTCACAAGCTACAGTCTTCAAGGGCATCGACAACCCAGTGAAGCTGGGATTATCCTGTTGAGCAGATGAGGAAACTCAGACACAGAGAGGTTAAGAAACTTACCCAGGGTCACAGAGCTATCGGTGGAGCTGGGATTCAGCCCAGTTTTACCTGACACCGTAGTGTGTTTTCCCCACATCACACGTCACAGGCACTGGCGTGTTTGCTGGGCGATCTGTCCACCCCATCAGCCAGGGGGCGTTGAATGATTCCGCGGGCTCCGGCCCCACCCTAGGCGCCGGCACCCAATAGTGAATCTGTGGTTAAGGATCTGGGGGGAGCACAGCCCCTGCTCCAGGTAGAGGTCACAGAGTCTACAGGGCAGAGTTGCTGGGTGGGTGCCCAGGGAGGCCAGGCCAGTGAAGCAGGAGGAGCCGGGGAAGCAGCACGTCCCTGATGCTGGAGGAGGCAGCCAGGGAAGACTGCCTGGAGGAGGGGGAAGGTGGGCTGGATTCCTATAGAGTGGAGGAGTAGGGCCTTTGTGGGGTCCCTGCATGACTTGATGGGGTCAGTCAAGGCAGTCCGACTCAGAGGGAGATTTGTTCAGCCACAGCTGGAAGCAGGAGCTGAGGAAGCTCCCAAGGGGCCTCCAAGGCTGGCCTTGACCCTGTGGGGAGTGGGGAGCCAAAAGGGACTGTAGAGCAGCGGCAGCTCCTCCATGAAAGCCAGGAGGGCTGGCCTCATCCTATAAGCTTGCACAAAAGCGAGGTGTGGTCCAGACTGAGACTCAGCTCCTCTACAGACTGCAGCGGCAGGAAGAGCAGGGCTAGGTGCTTGTGCGCCCCAGCTGGCCAGCCCCTCGTGCTCCCGCAGGCCCTCCTCAGCAGCCCAGACACCTCTCCTGGGCCAGGGCCTGGAGCTCTAGGCCTCAGTGACCTCGCAGCCAGGGAGCAGACACTGGAGGGGTCGGCAGAGCTGCGGGGGTGGCGTCTTTATTGGAATCGTAACAAACCTACAGCCTTTCACAGGGTAGGAATGGTCTTTAGGCATCCTTTGGCCTACCCCACTCATAGCACAGATGGGGAAACTGAGTCCTGAGAGAGGATGGTACCTTAAAGTAATCCAGCATGGCACTCCAGGGTTTCTGAGGAGCGCACTGCCACCCTGAACTGCTTTGGCAGCATAGCGGGTGTGGACGCTGGCAGGGGTGGGCACCCAGCAGCAGTGATAGGAGCATTGTCTGCAGCAAGTCGGGCTGGCACCGAGGGCTGAGGACATGGTGGGGACCTGTGCATGTGCAGATCCACCCGGAACCGGGCCTGAGAAGTGCGCAGGACGCCCCAGACCTGGCTCCAGGGAGCTCCGTTTGCTCGGGGCTTGCTGTCATTAGGGCTCCTCCTCCCGTCCCTCTACCCAGGCTGCAGGCCCAGGGAGGCGGGGGCCACACCCCAGAACCCAGCCCAGTGGAAAGTGGACTTGGGAAGCCAGGGGCCACCGCTTTGCCTCTCCTCAGCCCACTTTGCCAAGGGACAGCACAGTGCCCGGCCGGCCTGCAGTCTGGGAGGCGACTGACCGACCACAAGGCAGCATCCTTGGTACCCAGGGCAAGGGTCCAGGGGTTCTGGGGGACTCAAGGGAGTGGGAGGGCTTCCTGGAGGAGGTGGAGCTCCAGCTGGACTCTGAAGGATGAACCAGACCGTGAGCTGAACTGAACTGAAAGCTCCAAGCAAAGGGAACTGCTGTGCCGAGCCGGAGGCAGGGGCGCGTCAGCGGGGCTGTGGGGTGGGCCACGACTGTGCAGGGAAAGAAATGAGGCTGGACATCCCCTGCAGGCTGGATGGCGGAAGCAGGAGGAGGCTGCACTTGCTTCTACCTTGCCGAGTGTCCCTGAGCAGATCACTGCCGGACCCCCCTACCGCAGCTTTTGGAAGGGCCTGCCTTTGGGAGGTGTGGGCTGGTGTCAGGGATCTCGGCCGAGGGGAAGACAGGCGCCCCGGGAGTTGGTGGGCAGCTGGGCTAGGCAGCTGCTGCTGGCCCCAGGGCTCCTCGCCGGCTGGGGAGAGTTGACCTAAGGTGCCTGGGGTTTGCCAGCCGAGCTGGCCTGGGAGATGGGGGTGAGGCCCTGGGGCAGACACACCTGTGGGCTAAGGATCTAGCTCCCAGGTGGACCTCCAGAGGTGAGAGTTTGGTTCTCCACTCTTCCCTGTGACCGGCTGGGCCTCCCCCAAACTGTGGCCGGCCCAGACCCTGGCACGGAGGAGGTGCCCTATTGAGTGCCTGTACCAGGCCTGCGGTCTGCCGCGGCGCTGCGGGTGCCTGGCGCACTCCCTGAGCCTGGCCCTCTTCGTAGCCCTGGGCTCGCCCCTGTCTGTGTTTGCTGAGCCTCTATCGACTCGCACCTCTCCTATCAGCAGAGCCACAGCCACAGGCTCCTTGGACTCCAAGTACCCAGAATTGCGCAACCCCCGCCCCACGAGCAGTTTGCACAGCGGCCAGCTCAGGCCCCGTGAGCTTGGGGCGGGCCCAGGTTCCTGCTCGGGAAGTCCAGGATTCTTTTCCGGGATAATAGAGCAGCCACCCCACAGCAGGAGCTGGCAAACCTCCCTTATCTCAAAGGCTCTTCGTGACCCCTGACTTATGTCACCCTCGTAGTGTCAGGTGGGTTTTGCAGAGGCCTGTTTTCTAGAGGGGAACCTAGAGTCGGAGAAGAGGAGGCATGACCCTTGGCCAGGGTCACAGGGCCTGGCCAGGACTCCAACCCTGGATCCAGGCCCCTGGTCGCGCTCCTTGTTGGCTGCAGCCTGTGTTTCCTGCTCGGGGCCACGAGGCATGTGAGTCAGGGGAGGAGGCGGGCGGCCACGCAGCTGCAGGCGAGCAGGAGCAGGAGGGCCGAGTCACTGTCTTCTTGGCTCCAGCTGCTTTAATTGGCAGGGGCAGCCAGTGGTGCTGACATTTACCTGGTGGAGAGAAAGGCCTCCTCCCTCTTGTGTCGAGATGCTAAAAATAACCGGGCCCAGCTTCCCAGGGCCCCTGCTCTGCCAGCGCCTGCCTGCCCCCTCGGCGACCTTTTTCCTGGGTGCTGGAAGCTAATTGCTTTGCGAGCCTGCAGTTCCTTGTGCCGGGGACTTCCTAGGGGCCGGGGCAGGAGCGGGGCACGCTCTGCTTCTGATGCAGAGGGGCCTCTGCAAGGCCTACCTGCCCCAGGTGTCAGGGTGATGGGTCCCTGCCTTGAACCCTGGCCTCCGTCCCCCCTTCTCCCTGGGTGCAGCGTCTGTCCAGACTGGCCGCCCTGCTCCTGGGTGCTTGGGCCCCTTCCCCTCGGAGTTACGTAGCACTTACTTCTCGTCCCACTCCCGACACGGACACACACAGTGGCCTCCTGCCCTCCTGCTGCTTGTTCATCCAGTCACACCAGCACCAAGAGAGGAGCCCAGGCTTTGGGGCGGGACATGTTTAAATCCAGCTGTGTGGCCGCTGTATTCTCATTTCGGAAATGGGCACGATGATCTGTCCTTGCCGTGCTGTTGTAAGCACGAATTGAGGCGATGTGCACAACGTGCCTGGTCCGGGGCTGAGCCCTGCGGCCGGTAGGAGACGAGTGTACATCCTGAGCCTTTCCTTCCTCTTGCTGTGTAAACACACCCTGGGAGCCTAATAAATTAGATCGATGTGTTTGGACCAGAAGGGGAAGGTCTTAAAGACCCAGGCTGAGGACTGGGGACTCAGACTCCCCCTAAGCAGGGGACTCTTGCCCGTTCCCAGTGCACTTCCGGAGTGGCCTGCCATGCCTGCCCCACCTGTGTGTGTCCAGGTCTTGCCCTGGGTCAGCGTGACCAGAGTCACGTTGACATTGGCCTCCATCCCCCCGGCTTTGGGCCAGTCCAGTGGAAAAAGAAGTGGTCTTCTGGGCTCTGAGCTCGGCCGGCGCCCGGGCAAGTGCTCAGGCCCCACACTTTGATTGACTCATCCCGCGGTGGGGATGGTGGCGGTCTCTGCCCCGCAAGCATCGTGAGGGTTCGATCAGCAGCGTGTGTGCACACCTGGGAGAGCGTGTGGCACAGGGTGAGTGTTCGGTGCGTGGCGCCGGTGCTCGTAGTGGTAAGAGCAGTCCCGGCAGTTGCGAGTAGTGACAGTGGCCACCTGCCACTGGCTGGAGGAGTAGCACGAGATGCCGCGTTGGGTGCCAAGCACTCCGCGCACATTACTTAATTCAGCCCTCCCACAGCCACATGCAAGGTGTACCATAAGCTCCATGTCCCAGCGGAGAAAACTGAGGCACAGAGAAGTCGCACACAGTCTAACAGTGCTAGGCCGGGCGCGGTGGCTCACGCCTGTAATCCTGGCACTCTGGGAGGCCGAGGCGGGCGGATTGCTCGAGGTCAGGAGTTCGAAACCAGCCCGAGCAAGAGCGAGACCCTGTCTCTACTATAAATAGAAAGAAATTAATTGGCCAGCTAATATATACAGAAAAAATTAGCCAGGCATGGTGGTGCATGCCTGTAGTCCTAGCTACTTGGGAGGCTGAGGCAGCAGGATTGCTTGAGCCCAGGAGTTTGAGGTTGCTGTGAGCTAGGCTGACGCCATGGCACTCACTCTAGCCTGGGCAACAAAGCGAGACTCTGTCTCAAATAAATAAATAAATAAAAGTGCTATGACTGAAAGCCAGAATTCAGAATCAGCCCTGCTAGGGGGACCGTGCTGCCTGGGACCATCCTGGTTTCAGCATGGAAAGTTCTGCATCCCAGATACCTCTGTCTTTGTGCAAGCCAGGATGGTTCACCACACTACGCCTGCCTGAATCCACTGGCCCCACTCCTAAGCCCACTGAATCCCCCTTGGCTGGGGTGCTTGCTTGCTGGTGCAGTCTGGGCTGGCCCCCTCCCACACCTCCTGCTGCCCCCCCCCCAGCATCCTTGCCCATCCCCCCCACAGCCTGGCTCCAGCCTGCCGCCTCCACTTCCTCTTCTCCGTCCCCGCTGCCAGCAGGAGGGGTATGGTGCAGTTGGCTGGTGGACTCTAGGCTGCCCCTCACCAGGCCTCAGTCTCCCTATTGGCACCGAGGGCTTTGGCAGCTCTGCTCCCAGCTTTCTAGAGACATTCTGGAAACCTCTTCCTTAAAAGAGGGAGGGTGGGGTGAGCCCCTGCCCCCAGCGCAGGCCGGGCAGTTGGGAGAGAGTGCACGGGCCCTTTCGGTGCTTTGATGGAGTGCACTGCTGACAAAGGAGAAAGGTCAGCAGAGGGACAGAGTGGAGTTGGTGGCGGCCTGCAGGTCGGGGCTTCCTGGGGGAGGGGCCCAGGGCTCTCTGGGCTCCTGGGTCAATTCATATTGATGCAGGCGGCCGCTGGGTCAGCAAAGCTGGGCATCCGAGCCCCCTGAGGGCTGGGGGGAGACGGCGACATCGTCCTTGACACCTCCCGCTCCCTAACCCCTACATCCGACAGTCGATTCAACCCCCTTAACCATGTCTACGTCAGAGGCCCCTCACCCATTCTCCCCTGCTGGCGACCAGGCCCACCATCTTCCCGCCCCTGGACCACTGGAGCCTTCCCAGCCCTCCGCTGCCCTCCATCACGGTGAATAAAGTCCATATTTTGAGGCCGACGGGAAGGCCCTTCTTGAGTTCAGCGAGGCCGCCCAAAGCTGCCTGGGCCTTCCCTGAGGACTTCGACCCTAAGGTTGTGTGGGGGTCTGGGAGCACCCCAAGTGCCAGGCCCACCTCTACCCAGTCAGAGCTCCCGCCCCACCCAGCCTGCGGGGCTGAGCCCACAGCGGAGCCCGTGACCAGGACGCCCCTGGATGCATTGGCCACTCCATGCCCTTCTCTGACTCCTCCTTGCCCTGTCACCTCGTGCCCCGGCTCCCAGAGGGCAGGAGCCCTCTCCCCAGCTCACAGAGGCCAAGCCCCGAGGGTGGCCGGAAGGGGCAGTGGTGGGTGTACAGGCTCTGGGCTCATAAACATGGGAGGTCTGGTCCAGCTCCATCACCCGCTAGTGTGTGACCTCAGTTAGTTGTTTAACCTCTCTGAGCCTCAGTGGTATCTTTTGCGAAATGTGGGTAATAATGGTCCCTCCTTCACAGGATAGTGGGATTCAATGAAGCGACACATACAAAATGTTTGCAGGGTCCTAGAACATTTTAAGGATGAATGAAGTCCACGCCCATCGATCATCGTAATCAGGGCAGGCGGGTACCATATTTTGAGATGAGGGCCTTGAAAGGGACCTTCTATTTCTGCCCCAATGTTCCCTCTTTGTCTGCGACCTGCCTAGCATTCCCCATTCCCATGTCTACTGAGACCCCAGGAAGCCAACCTTCCCTGTCCTCGTATTGTCATTGGGGTTTGTTCCTGTGTGCCCCACAGCCCCGCACAGGTGCCTGGATCACAGCGGATGCTACTAGTAAGTTTGTTGGGTTGAACTGATATTCACCAAGCAAAGTCACCTCCAAGCACAACCACCAGCCACCACCAGCCGGGCCTCGGGGCCCACGCACAGGCTGCTGAGGGCATTTGAGACCAGGTTCTAGCCAGCCACCTTGCACCCGGTGACAGCACGTGCCCGCTCTAGCCTCGTCGGTGAGGGGACATGGGGGAGGTGCAGGAGATTCCAGGGTTCGGCAGCCACGTTGGAAGGTTTCTCAGGGCTGGTTCTTCTCCCCGTTCAGAGCTGTCGAGCCGGGTTTTGTTTGCTTTGGTCCTTTCCCCACCCCCACGGTTCTCTGTTAAATTGTGTTATTATATTTAAACAAATCAATTCCATTGCAGAGTTTTTCCTGTCCTAATGATGAGTTTGCAGCACAAATGCCATTGATTTCTCACAGCCCTGAAAACCAGTTGATGAATAGCACCAGGCCTGTCTTTGGAGAGGCACTTGGAGCCGAATGCAGACCCCCACTTGCGACCCCAGCCCCAGCCCAGCCTCAGCTGCTGCCCGAGCTGGGGCTGAGGTCTGCCATGAAGGGAGGTTCTCGGGGCCCGCCAGGGGTGGAATGTCATCGCAAGGGGCCTGGCCCTGCTCTGGTGAAACAATCCTAGTGGAAATTTCTATTGATTTTGGCCAGAGGCAGGAGCACAACTTACAGAGCAGAGATGCCGTGCGGTGTGATCTTTGTCTTCCCTTACAAGTTCAGAACGCGTTCCTGAGAGTGACAGCAGGTAGTAGCTCGGACACAGTTCCTAGACCTTGCCGAGGCTGCGAATGGCATTTGAGCACCACTTTTTAAGAGGGAGGTTCCTGAGGTTTGAGAGCGGTCTGCGCTGGGGAGTGCGAAACCTCCCTTTGTGAAACCCTTCGGAGCCTGCGCCGTTCAAAGTCGCGGTTGAACCACTACCAGGGCTTTGACTTTCAGATCACCACAGCCGGGTGCACAGAGTGCTCAGAGCTTCCTGATGCCCCCCGGCTTGGGTGGGCAGTCCTATGGTTCCCATTCCGAGGCCGGCAGACTGAGTCAGGGCAGCCGCTGGGGGAAGGGGAGGGCTGCTTGTTCACTCTGCGCCCCGAGGACAGCGGCGGCTCCTGTGCTCCCCTGTAAGGGTTACAAACGACAGGGGACCTGCTCTGACCACCAGCCTTCCCCACCGAGGGCTTTGTGCCCACCTGTGCCCAGGTGGCCCCGCAGCACACACGCAAGCCTGCGAGTCAGGCCGGGGTTCGGCGGGGGGACTGGGGCAAACTGGGCAGTGCCTGCCCCACCAAAATCCCTAGAGTTTTGGGTAACCATGCCCTGCACCATGCCATACGGGATGGGGCTGGGGGCCACATGTGCTGCCTCCCCGCCTTTCTGGTGCAAGCCTTTGTTTTGGAGACAAGAATGCGTGGCCCAGAGCTGGGAGAGGCTCTGCAAGGTCACAGCAGCAGGCAGCGGTGGAGCTGGGGTTTGAGTCTGGGAGAGGGGGAACGAGGCCCCTCAGCCAGTGCCCTCTCACCTCCCCCAGACTTGGCAAAGCGGTTGGGTGGGGGGCAGGGCAGGGGACTGTGTGCCGGGAAGCCAGGCCCCTCACTCAGGAGACCCAGGAGCTGCCCAGCGTGGCCCCCCTCCCTCCCCCGCAGACAGACCTCCTGTCCCTGTAATCAGGTTAGCCTCCCGCTCTGCTGAGCTGGACCAGCTGCCTCTAATGGCCTGTCGACCTGGCCCTCTCTCTGGCTCCCGGTGGGGGAGGGGGAGCTAAGAAAAGAACTGTCAGTGGGAAGGGGCTGCCCTGCTCCCTTGATTCTGACCTTTCCATGGCTTCTAGAATCAAATGCAAACCCTTAGCCTGGCATCCAGGACCCTGCTCACTTCTCCAGCCTCCACGCCCCAGGTGCACTCCAGTCACACGGCGCTGTTTGCCATCCCCCTGCCTTTTCACATACACAGGTCCTTTTGCTACTTTCCGCCTTCTCATAAAAACTCCTATGCATCCTTCAAAACCCAACTAACATATCTTCCTTTGGGCTGGCTCCTCTCTGGGGTCCTGCCTCCCATAGCACCAGGTCCTCCACTGGTCTAGAACTTACTCCCACTGTGCAAGAGTGCATAATTCCTGGATCTGGTTTCCCCTGAGTTCCTGGAGGAAAGGGAGAATACTTCCTTTCTTTCTACACCTCAGGCTACAGCACAGAGACTTGCTCGGTGAAGGTACAGGGCCAGCAAAGAAGAGAGAGGTGGGGACCAGGGGAGGGAGAGAGGCAGACAGGAGTACAAGAACAGCTGCTCCCAGCCCCTCACACCGCCCCATCCTACTTCCTGCCAGGGAGGCCCTTCCCAGCGACACATGCCGGGCCTGAAATAGACACATGGGGGCCTTGGTGGTGCATTTTCACAGCCAGGCACTAAGCCACTCCCCTCCCCCCATTCCGTGGGCACTGAAGCCCGCTCTCCTCCCAGGGCCTTGCCCCTGCAGCCAAAACCCCTCCCCCAGCAGTGCCCAGACCTTGCCCCTCTGTTCCTGTTAACTTTGTTTTATAAATAAATTATATAAATAGGCTCCTCTGATTCCTCGGAGCGCGCAGTGTTTAAGGACTGGGGCACTGCTGCAGGCATAATTGTACTACCGAATCCATCAGCTGCCTAATTACCATTCATTTTGCATTTATTTCTGCTAATTAAAAAGAGAGAAACTCCTAACAACTTTTACGTAAATACTATATTTGTTCTATGTAAAGATGGGATGCTAATTTGCTGGTGATTAGCTGATTATCTAATTTTATAGCTGTCACGCAGGACGGCCCTGTCTCCCCTGCACACCCCAAGGCCCCCGGTCAGGTTTGGGAGGAAGGGGTCAAGGGAGTGGGTGGTTAGAGGGCCTGTCTGAGGCCCGGGGTTACCAGCAGCCCCGGATGCCCCTGGGGTTCAGGGGGGGCTGCAGTCTGGCTGATAGAGCTGGGAGGAACCTCTGGCTCAGCCACTGTTTCTGTACAGATGGAGAAACTGAGGCCCGGAGAGCCTTAGCATCTCCCAGCAAGACAGTGACAAGCGGGATGCTATTCTATGTGTTTGGACTCCCACTCCAGTGCTCATTCCACTGTTTCATGCTATTGTCGGGGGCACTTTGCAAGGAGATGGCTTTATCTACTGCCGAAGAACTATCTGGATCAAACTCGAGCCCATCACAGAGAAAGGGGTAGTCTGACCTGAGCCCATGGCCCAAACCGAGCGCCCTGTGTGCCTCTCTGGAAACCTCCACCTCCTTCGACTTCCCTGCCCAGCCCCGTGACTGCACCTGGGCTTTCTCTCCCAGCCTAGATCGAGACTGCCCCAGGACGGGCCTGCACCCGCCAGGCCTTGCATACTGTGGGCCATTTGGACAGGTGTGAGGGTCTGAATTTCACATTTTAACACCATGTATTTATTTTCATGTGAATTAGAAAAAATACAATGAATACATCAAACTCATGATTTCACAGAAATATTGCTCTAGACGAGGCCAGGTGAAAAGAAAGTGCTCTGTTTAAAGGGATTTAAATAACGACCCATAGAGGATTAAGACAGAACATGGATGTAGCTTACATCACCTAATAACCAAAGTCGAGGTTGTCTTGGAACTTGGGGGCTCGGAGGAAGCCAGGCAGGTGAGGGCAGGGCCAGCAGAGACCCGGAGCTGGGTGGGCCAGTCCCTGGCTGCCGACCAGCACGGCCCCTCACATGAGCAGGCAGGCAGTGCCCCGGGTCATGCCCTCCTGTCCCCAGCCCTGCCCTCGGCCAGAATCAGCCCACGAGAGAGGAGTCATTTCCCTCCCGGAGGCAGTTTCATGGGGACTCTGTTACAGGGAGGCCAGGAAGTCAGACTCTACCCCATCTCGTACCAGGTGACCAGGTGCTGGCGAGTCACTTCTCGGGACCCCCTGGCGGGCCTGCCTCCCCTGGCATTGGTAGGTGAGATCCCAACTGGCCGTCTGCTCTTTCCTCCTGGCCAGTCTGAAAACGGCTCATTCTCAAATGAAAGGGAGAAAGGCTTTGACAAGGCCAAGTGTTGTCTGGTGGCCAGAGAGTTTAGGGTTTAGGGTCAGCTCAGCCCAGCGGAAACCCAGAGACTCTGGAATCAGAGGGCCAGGGCTCCAGTCTGGCTGCTGCTTCCTGCTTCCTGCAGCCTCAGTCTCCTCCTCCGGAGAATGGGGGATGGTTGTGCCAAAAGGCTTCCGAGAGCCACGTGCAAAGCGCCCCCCAGAGAAGGACTCGGTGTGGCCAGAGACAAGCCCCTGTTCCAGGGGCGGCCCCCCTCGGCCGCCCACCCGCCGCCATGGTGTCTGTGTGAGGTGACCCCATGCCGCCAGAGATCTCCCCTCAGCCCTTTTATCACCCTGCACACAATCGGGGGAAGCCTGGAGTGGGCAGATGGAAAACAAAGAGAGAAAACAAAGGCACTGTTCCGAGGAGGCCAAAAGGCACCTGCCTCCTCCCCCTGCTGCCTGACAAGCCTGTCCCTCCCGTCCCACCAGCGCCAGGCCTTGGCCACCCCCAGGCTGCAGGCGACCTGCCCCGACCCTCCGGAAGAGTAGCCTCTAACCTCACATGGGGTCACCACTCACTGGGAAGTCACTTCTCTCCAAGCCACCTTTTCTAACCTCTAAAATGCCGGCGCTGGACAACAAACATGCTGTGTGACCTTCACAAGCCTCCCCTCCCCCTGCCCCGTTGGGGTTTCCTTGGGACAGGCCCAACCCCCAACCCATCTTTAGGACTCCCCCCCCCAGCCAGTCCTGGAAGGTCGAGGTGGTGCCCACTTGTGCCCATGGAGGGGACCCCGGCATGCTCTGGGCAGGGCAAGGCAAACGGGAGGCTCCTGTGTACTGCCGAGGTCTCAGCGCTCGGTGCTTAAAGCCTGTGTGGGGCGAATGAATGATTTCAGCACGGGCGGCTTGCTCAGCCTCAGCCCTCGGCTGCTGCTGCCTTCGGAGCCTCTCAGGGAAGGAAAGCTCTCCTGGCCCCTCCAGGACGGTATCGGGGAGGAGTAGTGAGGGCTGGCAGCAGCATCAGTGCCAGGCTGTTTGGGTTCACATCCTGGCTGTGTGTCCTCAGGGTGGTTTCTTAACCTCTCTGTTTCCTCATCTGTTAAAAATGGGTACAACACGTACCTCATAGATTGTGGTGAGATTAAGTGAATTAATGCACATCAAGTTCTTCAAACAGTACAGCTCAAGGTTCTTTAATGTTACGTATTATTATTATCAGTGTCATCATTATTTTATTTATTTGTTTATTTATTTATTTATTTTTGAGACAGAGTCTCACTCTGTTGCCTGGGCTAGAGTGCCGTGGCATCAGCCTAGCTCACAGCAACCTCAAACTCCTGGGCTCAAGCGATCCTCCAGCCTCAGCCTCCCTAGTAGCTGGGACTACAGGCATGCGCCACCATGCCCGGATAATGTTTTCTATATATTTTTAGTTGTCCAATTGATTTCTTTCTATTTATAGTAGAGACGGTGGGTCTCGCTCTTGCTCAGGCTGGTTTCGAACTCCTGACCTCGAGCAATCCGCCCACCTCGGCCTCTGAGAGTGCCAGGATTACAGGCATGAGCCACCGCGCCAGGCCCAGTGTCATCTTTATTATGATTAGAGGGGGACTGACCGGGCAGCGCATGAAGCTTAAGCTTCCCTGCCCGGCCCTGCTGCCCTGTCACTGTGGGCCGTCTCCTGCCCCGTGTGTCCTGTCTCTGTGGGCCTTCTCCTACCCCGTGGGCCCTGTCACTGTGGGCTGTCTCCTGCCCCGTGGGCCCTGGGCAGGGGTGCCGGTGGGCCAGGGGAAGCAGCCTGCCAAGCTGGAGCAGTTGCCCCTGCAGTCCCCCCTCCCTCCCCCCCGGGACTGGCCGTGCGCCAAGCCCCGGGTTAGTGCCGGGTGCTGGTTCAGGATGGTCCCTGCCTTCTGGGAGCTCTCGGGGTAGCTGGAACCACAAGATTCGCACCTGGAAGGGCAAGGCGTGTGCAGGGGAAGGCGGTATGAGACCTCGTCATGCCAGGCATTTCAGAGAGGAGTCAAGAGAGCCCAGAGGTCACGAGGCCTGGACAGTTGAGCCTCTGAGAGGACGGGCCCTTGACGGCAGAGGCCCCCAGGGTGGGCGCCGAGGGCCCTGGCGCCTCCGCCAACAGCAGGGCCTCGCGGCTGGGCTTCGGCAGGGACATTTATAACTCACAGCTGTGCGGTCCCGGGCCCAACTGACTGTGGTAAACCGATCTGGCTTCAGGAAGTCCCTCCCGAGGCCACTCCCCACCCCGACCCCCACACTCTCCTTCACCTCCTGACACCCACATCCTGTTCTCAGCAGGAGGGGCCGGCAGCTGGGCACTGGGCCAGGGGCCCGGCCAGGGTCTCCAACCTGTGGGCAGGGCGGGAGAGGACAGAGTGTCAGGGAGGCCCCAGAGCTTCGAGGCCTCTGGGTCACCAGGGCCTGCCCCTCAAGGCACATCCAAGGGACCGAGGCCCAGAGAGGGCGTGCGGCCACCCCAGGAGCCCTCAGGGCCCGAGGGCAGGATGTGCACGCTGCAGGGCTCAGGGGCATGTCCTGCGCTTCCAGGTCTGCCTAGAGACGGGATTGGGCTCCAGCCCCGTGGACCACAACGGCGAGGGCAGCCTGGGAGAGGGGTGGGCGGAGGTGAACCTCAGAGGATGCCGGGAAAGGACATCATCCTGCACCCTGGGCCTCGGCACAGCCTACAGCCCTCCTTTGGGGCACTCCGTCCTCGGGAGGCCCCGTGCCCGTCCGCCCGGGTCTTCTCGGCAGAGGTCAGGTGTGGGACTAGGGACGGTCTGGCCCAGTGCTGGGGCGAGGGGACGGTGGCAGGAGCTCCCGGCACACCGGGCCTCTGAGCCCAGCCTCCCTTGGCCTGCCGTGCTCACCGACCCTGGGGCCCCACCGGCCACCCAACCCCTGTCGTGCCTCTCCTCCCCCTGCAAAGTGTGAGGGGCGACGCACAGCAGGGACTTGCCAAAGCTCGGCCCACGTAACGCTGGTAGCCCGTGACGGGATTCTAGCATTAGGTGGTACCCACGGGAACATGTATTTTTATTTTATTGGTTATGACTTGTTAAGGTGTATGAGAAATATATAACTAGCCTATCAAACCAATTATTTCATGGACATGATTGCTTTGGACAAGGCCAGATTTATTGGAGCTTAAAAAAAAGAGTGAGTTCAAGGTAGATATTAATGAAATCATCACACAGGTAGGTCTCGGCTCAGAACCAAGCGTCGTGGGGGGCATGGGGAAAAGAGCTGGGTTTGGGGGACGTGACATAGACCATCGGCCGGGCTCTTTTCTGTGTTCTACTCTGCCTGGGCTTCCTCCACCAGCTTTAAGCAAAACAGCCAGCCCCAGGCCTGGCAGGAGGGGCGCGGGGGTGAGCCGGTTTCCCCGAGGAGGTGCATACGCCTGACACGGCTCCCTGGGTTGGTCGGAGACCTGGGGAGCAGCTCATGATGAGGAAAGAATCCAGGCAGAGGTCATAGAGTGGCTTTGGAAGTGTCTGCCGGCCGGCCGTGTGAGATAATTCCCCGAAGCCAGGCATGGCGGGGAGAGGGGAGGAGAGGGTGGCAAGGGCTTTGTATGCTCAGCTAAAAATACCCCCGGCAGCTTCTCCCCGGTCACCCTGCCCGGGGGCCACACAGGAAGGTGATGGCTTTCTGCTTTTCTTACCAAGAAGAGAAAGACAACAACACAAAGTCCCCAAGCCCCCAGAGAAACAAAACTTACATGTATATTTAAAAATCCCACCCAGAGGCATCGGCTTGCTTGTTGGAGCGGGGCTGGGCTGGGCAGGGAAGACACGGCCCACTCTGATAATTCAGGCGCCCCGGGGCGTGCCTGAGTGGCCCAAGAGGCCGCTGAGATTAGCCCCGGCTGCGGCGGGGACAGAGGTAGGGGAGAGTGGACGGCTGTCTCCCTGGCTGCCCACACGTGTCCCGTCTCTCTCTGTGTGCCCAGGAGGAAGAGGAGGAGGCCCGTTGGCGTCAGACCAATGCTGCAAGGGGTGTGAGGACAGGAGCCGTCTCCCGTCACCGAGCTGCCAGACCCAAAAAGGTAACGCTAGACCCGTGATGCCCGGGGCCACACCACCACCTTCGCCTAAAACCTGGGCAGGCAAGGTCAGGCCACCGGGAAGTGATGGGGCCAGACCAGCCCTTCTCCTCGCCCTGCTTCGCCCTGCCTGCAGGGCTTCTCTGCCCCGAACGCCACAAACTGCTTCTGGGCTTGAGTTCGTCTCTAAAATGGGTGCTGGGCTCGGGTCTGCCACTTGGTGCAATTCTGGAGGATTCTGTGAAGCAGTGCGTGTGATTGTTATCTGGAGTTAAGCCATCTTGGCAGCCTGGCTCAGTTGGAGCTCTGGGCTGTAGCCAGGGGTCCCAGCCCCTGGGGGGTGGGGGGGTGGGTCGCAGTATAAGGCTACAAGGTCAGCAGGGCCAGATGGGGCTTGAGAGGAGAGGGTTTTCTAAGGCAGACCTAGCCAGAGATGTTTCATTAGAAATGGGGCTGTTGGCTCCTTTGTGGCAGCATTTGAAACTCCACATTGATCTTCCTGGCAGCTTTGGGCAGGAATTATTGTCTGCATTTTCGGACCATGAGACCAAGGCACAGGGAAGTTAACGGGCCTGCCAGGGACCACACAGCAAGCTCTGGCCACACCAGAGCAGCCTGGCGTTATCCTATTTGCATACCAGCTTCTACACTTAAGCTGCACTGCACTGGTCTGACCCATCCTCCCCAGAAAAGTCCTGCTATTAAACCCAAGTCTGTATTGTGTGTCTGTGGTGGGACCCATCCACCCACTCATGCATCATCCATCCGCTCACCTACCCATCCGTCCATCCAGCCATCCTTCTATCTATTCATCCATCTGCTCACCCACCCAGCCATCCACCTACCCATTCCTCTGACCACCCAGTTACTCATTCATTCACTTATCAAACACTCACTGAATCTCCGCACAGGGCCAGACCTGCACTGAGCGCTGGGTTTTCCAGACGGAGCAGATCTAGCTCAGCCCCAAGCGGGCGGTGTATGCAACGGAGGCAGGCTCAGGATCCCGCAGCCAGACTGAGCCCCATTAGGGTGGCGCAAAGCTCGTGCGGGAGGCGAGGAGGGGCCGAGCACTGGTTCCGCAGGCAGACACTCGGGGGAGAGGAAGCGGCATTGTTCTTTTACTCATTCCCCAGATGTTTACTGAGAAAGTCCCCCGTGTCAGGGGCTCTTGAAGTGTTGGAGTTACAGCAGGGGACAAAACAGACGAACCCCCCTGCCCTCATGGTGCTGACACTCTCATGGGAAGACACGGACAGTAAATACCTAAAAAGCGAACGTATGGTATGTCAGGTGGTACTAGGCTTTAAGAAGAGAAATTAAGCCGGGTAAGGGCTCGGAGCCTACAGGGTAGGGCCGGGTCTTCTTTGACACAGGGAGGTCAAGGAAGGCCTCTGATAAGTGGCATTTGAACAGAGACTGAATGAGACCAGGGATCGAGCAGGGGTGCGCTCGGCCTGTTCGGGGAGATGGCAGGGAAGGCTGTGTAGCCGGAGGGAAGTGAGGCCATCGGAGAGATGGTGGGGATCCGCCCGTGTAGGTGGGCAAGTGTGGGCAGAGAGGTCACTGGGATACTGCCGCTCACATCCAAGCAGAGGTGGTGGGGCTTGGACTAGCGGGTAGCAGGGGGAGGTGAGAAGCCACTGGGGGCCGAATATATTGCAGAGACCAGCAGGCAGGCTTGCCGGGGGATTAGAGGTGGAGGATTAAAAAAGATGGGGGACCATCAAGGTGGTAGGATGGAGGTGGGCATTTACTCAGCCAGTGATGACAGCCCAGGAGGGCCGCACGGGGCCGAGGAGTTCTGTTTTAGACACGTTAAGTTCGAGATGCCTTCAAGACATCCAAGTGGAAAGACTGAGTGGGCAGCTGTATGTGTGAGTCTGAGAGGCAGAGCGAGGTCCCGGACCGGAGAGATAAATTTGGGAGCTGTCGTGTCTAGATGGTGTTGGAGCCACGAGGCAGGTGAGATCACCTCGGGAGTGCTGGCAGTTCAGAGGGGCGGGAGTCTGAGTCACCCGGCATCTGGCCCTCAGGGGGAGGGAGTCCCCAAAGAAGGGGGTGGGAGGTGCTGCCGGGAGGCAGGAGAACAGAGAGAGCAGGCTCCGAATGGACGAGGAAGATCCCTGGGCAAAGCAGGGAGAGGGAACAGCACACACAAAGGCTCAGAGGCCTCCGTAAATAAGCCACAATAGGAGAAGGTGGTAGAGCAGAGGAGGGACCAGACCGTCTTCGTGCGCACATGTAGCCATGCAAGGCAAGGGCCCGTGGGTGTCTGGTTGGACTGTGGGTGATCCAGTGTCTGGGCCCTCCCTCTGCCCCTGGCCTGCACTCGCTGACCCCAGTGGAGCCTGTTGCCCTGCAGTCTGCCCACTTTTGCACTCCTGAGACGCTTCGCCTAGCTCTGCTGGCCGCCGGACCTCTCCGTTGCCTGCAGCGCTCATCTGAAAACAGGGCTCCGGTGGCAGCTCCTGTGCTGCCCACAGCAGGGAGGGCACCGACAGCCCCCTGTTGCATTCCTGAGCATGCGTGCTTCCTTATCCTAAAGCAACTCAGTCTTCCGAGGCCCTGAGTGAGTGTCACAGCCGCCCACTTGCCAGTTAGAGGAGCTATGCCTTGGGCGGGAATTGTGCACGTGTGTGCCTGTGATGCTTTATGCTTGATGCCTTCTCTCGTTTTCTGTCTGTGTGTCTCTGTCTGTCTATCTCTCAGCCTCTACTGCAAACATCAGCAGTGTCCCTCTGGGCCAGGGCTCAGGCTAGGCGGGACCTGAGAATCAGGTGTGGTCCCTGCCTTCATGGAGCTCCCAGCTGTTCCCTTTGCCCAGCTCCTGGACACGCCCTTTCAGTGCTGGGGGGAGGTGGCCAAGCCTGGGTTAGGATTCCAGCTCTGCCACCCTCCAGCAGTATGACTTTGGGACCTGCATCTGCCCTGTGCTGTAATTCACGGGATAGGGCACCCCAGAGACTCTGGAAAAATACCCAGGAGCTTCTGAGCTGTCCCTCTGCTCTGGCTGAGGTTTGGCCCTGTGCCTACTCACCCCTCCCTCCAGGTGAGAGGTCCTGGGCCCTCTCCCCCGCTCCAGTGCCACCCTCTCCAGGAAGTCTCCCCAACCACTCTGAGATCGGCCAGCTTCTGCCAAGCACCTGTGCTGTGCTGAGCGCAGGGCTCAGGGCAGGGTGTACAGAGATGAAAACAGAGGGCTCCCACTGTGAGAGCTGGCAGTCCAGAGCGGGTGGGGAGGAGGACAGGTAAAGAACCAGCAACTCCCAGTGCAACGGCGAGCACGGCAGGTGTCCAGCAGAGAGAATGGCCACGCTCAGCCAGGGGAGGCTGCACAGAGCAGCAGCTGCCCTGCCTGCCGAGCCACGGGCCAGGCAGGTGCGCCCCAGGGACACGATGGGGGTGGGGAGGAGAGAGGGACCCGGCCAAAGGAGCCGCCGGAGCAAAGTCCAGCCCGTCTGCCGAGCGAGTGCAGTCTGGTGTAACTGGGACAGGAAAGAAGGCTGCGGAGACTTCTCCACGCAGAAAGTTGGATGGAGCCAGGCAGGGACTTGCCGGCCCCCTCTCCCTCGGCAGGGGTTCTGGGGAGATGGCCCTCTGACTCTGCATCGGGGACCAGGGGACAGGAGCTGCTCCGGCGTGTGTGGCTCCGTGGAAGGTCGGTGGCAGGAGGCCGTGGGTGATCTCATGAGTGTGCCCGGCGAGGGGACGGTAATCCTGTGCCTTTAGACTCACTTTTCTTTAAGCCTGTCTCCACCCATTGGCTCCCTAAATCCTTGTACTGCCTTGGTGATGTCGGGCCGGGCTGCACTTAGCTCCTCTGAACAGATGGGTGACCCAGGGCGAGGGAGGAAACTGCTTGCGTGATGCCACAGCGAACAAGTTGGCACGGAGGGGCTTTGAACCGGGCACGTCCCACCTCTACGAGCTCCTGGGCTCTTAGAATATCCAAGCCTGTAGACTGTCTCTGGCCTCCTCACTGGAGGGCCCAGAGAAGGTAAGACACTTGCCCACGGCCACACAGCAAGTCAAGGACATAAGTGGCACCAGAATCTCATCTGGCCTGTTTGTGTCTCCCGCCCTCCCCTCCTCGAGCGGGCGCAGATGGAGCAGGCGCAGGGCTCGCGCCCTTGGCCCTGCCCACTTCCGCTTGGAGCACCCACTGTGCTTGATTTTCCCGCAGCCTTTGGCACCCGATCCGTGGAAGGCACCAAGTTCCTCATCAGAAGGCTCCATTGTGCCTATTGTTTAAATATAGATTACTAATGAAATGCCTTTTCATTGCCTTCCCAGTGAATAGTTTCCGTGTAAAGTTAATTTGCAGTGTTATGTAAATTCTGTTTAACTTCAATCAAGTTTCTAATTATGTTTTTACCGCAGTAATTCCCATTTGATTTGTCATCTCCTGTTAGGTATTTAATGTTCGGTGGGTGGGTTTGCTCTCTCGGCCCCTCCCTCCCTGACCTCCCCTCCACCCCGTCCTCCTGCC
The DNA here is from genome assembly GCF_040939455.1 of Microcebus murinus. Classification (NCBI taxonomy): domain Eukaryota; kingdom Metazoa; phylum Chordata; class Mammalia; order Primates; family Cheirogaleidae; genus Microcebus; species Microcebus murinus. The sequence continues at coordinate 56,068,510 of NC_134117.1, read as the reverse complement.
CTGTCCTTCCCTGCCCTGTCCTTCCGGGGGCTCCTAGCCTCTGTGTTCCTCCCGCTTCTCTGTGGCTCACTCCCCACCTCTCCCTTCCTTCTGCTCCTGTTTCCCCTTTTTTTTCTGTCGCCCATCCCCCCTCCTCCCTGCCCTCGCCCCCCTCCCAGGCCTCCCCATCCTGCCTCTGCTCTTCCACTCTTGCTGGGTGTTGTCTGCTGCCCTCCCTCCCTCCCTCTCTCCTTCTCTGCCTCCCAGGCTCTCCCTTCTCCCACCTTCCCCCACCCACCCCAGAGCCCTTCACTGCATGGCTGCCTCCTCGCTGCCTGGGGTGCACAAGCCCATGAGGTGGGGCTCGCTGGGGCCACCTGGGCGCCCTGTGGTCCCTGGGAGGGTGGGGTGGGGTTGGTGAAGAACACGGATTCTAGAGTTGGAGTCCCTAGGTTCAGGTCCTCATTCCCCCTGCTAACTGTGACCTGCAGGTGTGTTAGCGTTTATTTCTGTCCTTGGATTCCCTCATCTGTACAATGGGGTGACAGTACTCCCTGCCTCCTGGGTCCTTGGGGGGATTCTGTGAGGTCACACTTGTGAGGGGCCTGGCTGGAGGTGGTGTTTACTTGGGAACTCTTGGCCACATCTCTTATTTCTTTGTGGCCTTCCTGAGATGCCTCTGCAGTGGGTTTGAGGGTCCCAGGTGTCAGGCCTGAGGCCAGGGCAGGGTGGGCACTGGCTGCAGACCCTGATAGAGCTGGCCGCCTAGGGGGCAGCGACAGAACAGTGCCCTCCCCGCCCCTTGCCCTCTGCTACCTGCCGGGAGCTGTGTCCCAGCTCTGCCTGGCTAGAGATGTGGCCTCCTGCTGTCCTTATGGGACAGTCTCATGCTGTGAGGACAGGCCTGCCACTCTGAGGGAAGGGTGTACAGCGCAGACCCCCAATGCTGGAAGAGCCCTCCAGACCCCGGCCCCAAGACCTTTCCCAAACAACAGAACGCAGGTAGGGCGGCTCCTGTTGGGTCGGATGGGACACCCCCTTCTCCTACCCTTCTTGCATCCCCTGGATGCCTGGGGTTGTGCTGTGGCGTCCAGCTGCAAAGCCACTGCTCTGGCAGTGCTGGACAGCCCTGGCATGGCTCACGCGGGACTCCTCCCTGAGCCTTGGCACCCCACCTGCAAGGCCCCCATGCTGGGCCCTGGGGTTCTCCCTGCAGTCGGAGCGGCTGGGCGGCCACAGTTTCCCAGCAGGCATCTGCCCTCTGGGTGGGGAGAGTGGAAGGAAAACACCAGACAGAGGCCAGGCCGGCTGGGTGTGTGCTCCACCCCCACCCCTGTCCCCCCCCCCGCCCCCACCCCCGCCACTGTGCTTCCCATCCAGCAAGTCGCTGGCCCGTCCAGGAAGCAGAAAACAAGTGTTTGGAGAGGGTGTTCTTCTGGGTGAGGAAAGGCAGCCTGTCCCTTGTCCTTCAGAGACACAGAAACCTGAGCTGGCCCAGCCCGGGCCCTGCTGGGCTACATGACCACCTGACCCGCTGCGAGTGGCTGTGTGTGTGTGTGTGTGTGTGTGTGTGCGTGCATGTCCCTGGTCAAGGAAACCTTAGCCATCACGTGGTGGCTTTCTTTCCCTGTTTGTCTAAGTAAGCAGTTCAGGCCGGCTGCAGCAGGAGGCTGTGACATGCAGCCGGGGAGAAGGGCCACACTGGTGTGGGCGGTGGACGTCAGGGAGCCCCGAGCTGAGCCCTGGAGTTCTTGGGCCTCTGGATTTGGGGTGAGGAGGCCTGGGCCGGGGAATAGCCCCTCTCTGGTCCTCTGCCCGCCTCTGTCAAGAAAAGGCACTGGGCTTGATTACAGACCCCTCCCAGACCTGAAATGGAGAGGGTGGGCACCCTCTGACCAGGAGGAGCCCAAAAAGGCAGTGTCCTGGCTAGAGAGGGGCACGTGTGGTCCCGGCCACCGTCTGTGTGGCCCCTGGAGTGTGCAGCAGAGCCCTGGCCTCCCTGGCAGAAGGGCGGAGTCTGGCCTCCCACGCGCATCCGTTCAACAGATGTGTCTTAAGTGCCCACCATGTGCCAGGAGCTGGGCTGGGCAGAGGTGGGGCTTGTCAGAACACAGATCGCCTCATGTCTGTGATATATTTTCTTCCTGCTGGGCGGGCAGGATCACCTGTCATTTCAAAGACCCTGTGACCGTGTTGCGAGCTGACCACCCTACTGCCAGGAGGATGCAAACCAGCGTTGGTGCAGGGCTCAGAGAGAGCAGTGAGACACCACCGAGTCCTTCGGGACTGAGCAGGTGTTTCCAGCTGGGGAAAGGGTCCCCTTCCACCATGGAGGTGACAGCCAGAGCCGGGGCTTCCAGAGCAGATGTGCGCATGTGGTCAAAGCACAGAGACCCTGAGCCCCGGGCATCTGGGGGCCTTCTCTGGGTCCACACGAGCAGTAGGGCACCAGGGGAAGTGGCAGCCCCGGAATCACCCTGAGTGGGGCCTCCCATGGCCTTCGTCGAGGTCTGCCGGCCTGCATGGCTTGTCCTGCAGAGATGGCACCATCCCCCCAGGGCCTGGAGGGGGGAGGAGGGCTATGGTGGCTTTCTGAGAGCCCACCTGCATTCCTGTGTCTGTTTGTCCCTCCTCCTGCCTGCTTCGTCCTTCTCTCTCTCTCTCCTTTGACAAACATTTCCTGGCAGCCAGGTCTGTGCTGGGTCCATGCTTGGTAGAAGATTCATCCCTGGCCCTGGAGACGTTCACTGCCTAACTCGTGTCAGGCTAGGGGAGGCCCAGGAGGGAGGCACTACCGGGTGAGGGTCAGAGTATCGCTGACCCCACAGGGGTTCTGGGGAAGATGGGCGTACCCACCGGGTGCCTGAGATGAGGGCCGGCATCAGAGCCACACAGAGCGTCATCAGACCTTGCTGCTGATGTGCTAGGATTTGGGGGTGTTCAGCCTAGGAGAATCCCACAGGCTCTCAAGCTCAAGGCCATTTTGTTACAGCTGGGAAACTCCTGTCCTGAAAAGGGCTAGAGTGGGTGGCCAGCGGCTGAGAAGGTGACACAGCCAGCTGTCCTGCCACCCACGACTGAACGTGGATCTGGGCTGGGGTGGTTATAAAGCTGCTAGGCCAGACTGCTGCCTAGGCCTAGTCCCCAGCCTCGGCTTACATACCCCCAGGGCCGGGAGGCTTACGCCCACCCCATGGCTGCCTTAACTCTTCCCAGGAGCTTGTGCCCGGCCCACCCACCAGGCAGAAGCTGCCTCTGTCTTCCACAGTCCTCAGGGCCTTTAGCCTCTTCCCACTGAGTCCCTCCCAGGGCTTCCTTCCCTGCAGGCAAAGCTTCTAGCTGGGCCTGCAGGTAGCCCGCCAGGCCCCTTTGATTGGGCTAATCTGATCTGGACAAGTCATCGGTGTCCATTGTGGCAACCAGAGTGTAGCTATAGTCAGTTACTGCCCGAGCTGAGCAGATCAACCTTCCCGCCCGTCAGGAGCCCCTGAGGCCAGGAGGGACAGCTGTGGGTTTGCTGGCATCCTTGGGCTGCCCGTGGTGCGGGCAGGAGACCTGGATCTCAGCTCTGCCCCAGTTCCCGGGGTAATCTCGGGCAAGGCCTGGCCCCGTTCAAGCCCAAACCACCTCCCATCTGTGTTCCTCCCCAACACTGAGCTATGGGAGGCTTTTGTCCGCGGTGGGCCCGCAGCCAGCTGGAAGAGTCCTCCTCGCTGTCTGGCCTGTTTGCTTTCTGAGTTGCCTATTTGCTGAGCAGCCTCGGTGGAGACCTGGGGCAGCTGCGTCCTCTAGCCTTGCCCTGGGAAACCACGCGGGGAGGAGGCCGGGCCTCTGTTCCCATCCCTCCCCTCACTGGGTCAGGCTACCAGCCTCTGGGTCAGGTGAGTCCCCAGCTCCTGAGGCCACAGGGAAGGGGTTGGGGTCACCTGGAGGCCATGAGTGTCCCTGCAGCCCCGGGGGCCAAGCTTTTCTCCCACCCAGACTCCTGGCACTTCAAGGGTCCAGGCCTGCAAAGCTGAAGTGGGGTGAAGGGGCAGGGATCCGATCCGTGGGGCTGATTCCTGCAGCCCCTGCCCAGCTGTGTCTGGAGTTTGCACCCCCAGGAAGAAAACCCAGCAGTCACTATGGTCAAGGCCTCATACAGGCATGCAAGTGGTTGGAGGCCTAGAGGTCAGAGGCCAAAGGCCACCAAGCTTGCTAGGCTATCCTGCCCCCAGAAAGGATGAGTGCATCCAAGGAGGCCTCCATGGGCCCTCCTCCCTCTCCCCTGAGCTGGGTGGGGCCAGTGGGACAGGAAGCCTGGGCGTGCCTGGAGGATGGGACGCAGGGTGGCCTGGGCCTGAGCCAGGGATGAGGCGCGACCCAAGCCTGGCCTGGCCCCAGGCCGCAGCCGCCCAGGTCACTTGGCCTCCGAGAGTGGCCACCCGCCCACCCATCAGGAAGCCCTGCCCAGCCACCACCTTCGTCCCACCCTGTGTTCTCTGCAGCTGGCGCGGCTCCTCTTTCCCGTGGGAGCTGCTGCCAGGAATCGTGCCCTCTTGAGAAAGGAAGCCCGGCCTCAGGCCCTTGGGCTGCCCTGCCTCCCGCCAGCTCGGACCCACGCCCACCCCACCCCCACACGTGTGACGGCTTGTCTCCTCCTCGACAGGGTCTGGGACCTGTAGGGGGATTGGCAAGAGAAACCTCATGGCGAGGCTTGGCCTGGGAGCGGGGGGATCCGCCGCCAGCTTGCTGGTGCACTTGTGTAGTCGCTCAGCCACTCTGGGCCTCGTCTGTAGAGAGACAGGGAAGAGAGGTAGCAGCTCTGCCCAACCAGGAACTACCTATGGGATAAAAGGTTTGGGGTAGGATGGATTTGTGGCCCCAGAGTGCAGCCAGGCTTGGGAGTGACAACCCATAACCTGTCATGCACCCTGCCTGGCTGGGAGGGAGCCCTTCCTTCTGCCACGCGCTAGGAGCTGGGCGATGCCACATCTCCGCGCTGCTCAGGCAGGTGGGCCGGGTTAGGGGGCTGTGGGCTGGGAGCCAGGGAGGGGCCATGCTGAGATTCCCCCGCCGCCGCCCTCCCTACACCGCCCTTCTCTCCCCCAGTAGATCCTCTCTGACCTGTGACCCACTTTCCCAGGCCAGGTGCCCCCTGCCCAAGCCCAGTTCGGTATCAGCAGGGATGGCAGCCTAGGGTATCAACCGTGTCCCAAAGGGGGCCAGGGCACTGAGGTGAGAAATCCCAAGTCGTGGTGACATTGGATGGGTTAAGACAGACTTGGGGCCACCTCGAGCTCACGGACCGGCCGAAACCTCTCAGCCGCGGGGAGCACCGTTCACCTGAGCAGCCCACACCCCTTCGCGTGGGCAGTGACAGCTGAGACTCCAGTGGCCTCAGTGCCTGCATCTGCTGATGGGCCTTTCACAGCCACTATCATAGGGTGCCGGGAGAGGTCCTTGAGAATCGGGAACACAGTGCCGAACCCCGAGAGGCACTTCCCTGCATGTCCGGCCTTTCCCGTGGAGGGGAAGGTTGCAGGTCAGAGTTAAGTGGATCTCAGAGGCAGTGGGGAGCCACTGACGGCTCTCAGACAGAGGGTACTGGGTTCCCATGAGAGGACTGGCACGGGGAGCCTGGCACGCTCACCTAGTTCTGGGGCCCTGAGTCTAGAGGAGTCACGTGGTGAAGAAAGTTGGCCCGAGTGGGTGTCAGCACCAGCTGGCTCAGGCAGGCCTCGGTGTCCTTCCCGTAGACTGGGTGCCTGAAAGGGGGGTGGGGGGGTGGGCGCTGCTGGGAGGGGGAGGGGTCTGAACTCTGTGCGCCCCTGAGTCCCACTGGTGTGGGCGGGCCCCCTTGTTCCTACCTCCTGCTGTGACTCTCTGGTCCTAAATGGGAGGGGACTCTGGAGGCTGCAGTGGGCTGTGGGTGTGAGCCAGGGTGGGGGCCCTGACGGTGGGTGGAGTCACAGGATGGGTGGCTGTGAGTCAGGGATTGCAGGGCCTGATGTCACCGGCGGCATGCTGGACTGGCTTCCCCTCGCCGAGCCTGCTGCCTCATCTCTCTCGCCCCATCTGGGCCCTGTGGGCTGCTGGGCTGGGGGACGGTGCTGTTTCCAAGAGTGCAAAACCCAGGACGGGGAAGTCAGGAGACCTGGCTCTAGGTCTCAGGCTCCCCCAACACAAAGGGTGACCTTGGGAAGATCCCTGCTTGAATAGGCTGGCCGAGGGCGCTCTGCCCTGGCCCCAGGTGAGATCCAGTTAAGTCAGATCCCAGGGCAGGGTCTGCACCCAGGCTGGGAGCCTCTGGCGTGGGTGGGCTCTGATCCGCTGCTCTCTCCACCTCCCCGGCCCCCAGGCAGCGCTGTGGACCAGCGCATGGCCTCTGGAGCCCAGAGCCTGTGCTGAATCCAGCTCTGCCACTTTCTAACACTCCCCATCTCTGACCTTCAAGTTTCCTCATCTGTGAAATGGAGATAACATCACCCACTTTCTAGAATCACTGTGGGGACTAAGGGAGTCAACATATGTAAACAGTGTCTATTAAATCCGAGCCTGGTACGGACGTCGTGAGCTCGGTGCAAGGGTCAGCTGTCTCGGTCTCTGATCTGAGTTGGTTTCACACCACTACGGCTGTCACCACTCACTGGTTCTTCCAGCGAACACGCCAGGGCTCCCGTGCCTGCAGGCCTGGTGCTGGGTGCTGTGGCAGCAGGAAGAGGACACCCACCATGGGGGCTAGTCTTGGCTCCCCACCCCCATTTTTAAGCCCCTCTATGGCCCCAGAGGCCAGGTTCTGTGAGTCCCAAGGATTGATGGGCAGATGATTGGTGGGCAGATGTCTGAGAACCACACCAAGCAGCCTGGCTAAGGCAGCCCCTCTTTCTGAAAGAACAAAGGAGACCCCAGACTCGAGGGGAGAAGGGGTTTTCTAGGCCCACCCTGATGGCCTCAGCTGGAAAGCACTCAGGGAGTCTGTCAGTGCCTCTTCGGCTGGACCTGGGCCACGCTCTGGGCGTGTGCTGGCTGGGACAGGACTGGCAGGGTACAGCGAGCAGAGCACGGGCCCTCCCGCAGCCCCTTGCTGGGCCTGCCTGATCCTCCCTCTCCCGGTCCTCCCAGCGGCCCAGGGGATCAGGCAGATGTCCCTCTTCCTGCCCAGCAGGTGGGAAGCTGGAGACTTCAAGGGATGAGACTCACTTGCCCCTGGTCAGGGAGGGGTGACCCAGGCCAGGTTTGAACCCCACGGCCGTGCAAACCAGATCCCCGTGGGGAAAGCCGAGCTTCTCAGGGGTCTGCATTGGTGAGCCTGGCTGCTGACTGGAGTGTGATGGCCAGCGAGCCCGTCACCCCCTTATTCCCTGGCCTTCCAGCAGGTCCCCTGCAGACCCGTGCGGGCTGCCCCTGGCGTTACTATACATAGCAAGCACTCCAGTTGCTTGGGCTCCTCTGAGGGCCCGGGCTGGGCTACTCACCATTGCCAACCATTAAACCTTCTCTCTCACCATTACACCATTGAAGAAACTGAGGCAGGGACTTGGCAAAGGCCACGTGGCTTGTGAGCAGGCCGGGATTTCATCTGAGCCTGGGTGACGTGAGAGCCTCTGCTCAGACCCGCCACCTCCGGCCAGCAAGAACACTGCTTCCCTTTGTCCGGCATCTGTGACTCTGGGCCTCGGCCATCGCTTCAGAGTGGCCTGGCCCACGTGTGGCCAGGATCCCAGAGGGATGCCTGTTTGGGGAGCGTGACCGCCAGGGGGCTGGTGCCTGGCCCAGGAGGGGGTCATCGGGAACACTGGGTGCTCGGCAGTTTGCCTGTGCCACCAACAGTGCCTGTGCCCTTCAGCCTCGCCACCTTCCAGTGCCCATCATGGGTGTGACGCTGGGCCGGCATTAGCCCCAGGTGAGGACACTGAGACTGGAGGGGCACGTGACTTGCTGTGGGCCAGGCTTGGACCCCTAGATCCTGAGTGTGACCTCCCACACCAGAGTGGACCTGGGTTCTTATCCCAGCCTTAGGCTCCCCCCAACCCTGTCCCTCCCTGGGCTTGTGTCCCCTCCTCCGTCCGGCGGCAGGTTTGTACCCAGAGCTTCCCAAGGATCTCCAAGGACTCTTCTGAGAGCCTCTGCCAGGCCCCACTAATGCTGCAGGGTGTCCAGGATGGGGGGCATCCCTCAGAAGGGAAGGGACAGGTGGCAGGTGGCAGGCCACCCCAGGCAGAGTGGGTGGAGGCAGGAGAGGAAACTCCTAAGAGGGGGCCACTGGCAGAAAATTTAGTTTAGATCTTCAGCATTGGGAGTGACAAGTGCCCAGGTGGCTTCCAGGGACCCTGGCTTGGTTACCCCCACCTAGGTACCCCTCTGAGCAAGACTCTGGGCAAGGGGAGGCCGTGCCCACCCTAGGGGCCCGATGCAGTGCTGGGCGTGGAAGGGAGCACCTGGCACAGATTTTGCACCTGGAGGCTGCCCAGCACCTTCGGCTGCTTCTGTGGCGGGGAGGTGACAACCCGTCTCCTGGGGGCAGGTGGCCTCAATGAAGCCCGTCTGGGGGGCAGACGCACTGGGAGCTTGCGGCCAGGCTTCATCCTCCCAGAGCCCTGAGTCTGTCCGTCTCTGTGCCACGGGGCTCCGTGTCCCCCCTGGCAGGACCCCAAGCCTGCACTTGGCAGCAGCCTGAGCCAGTGATGACGATGACAGCCCCTGTTTGCTGCGCATTTCCTGTGCAAGGGTGACGTGGGCATAATCTTGTTAAGTCCTTCAACGGCTCCGCGAGAGCAGGGACTCTCATCGTACAGAGGAGAAAACAGGCCTCGGTCCCTTGCCCGGCACCACAGAGCTAAGTGAGCAGCAGAGCCGAAGCCGCAAACGTGGCGCGTCAGAACCGGGAGCCACTCGGTGTGCCACGTCCCTGCTGCGCCCTCGCCCCCCTTGATCAAAGGCGCAATTGTTCGCCTGGTGGTTCAAGGAGAGGGGAGACCCCTCCCGCGTCCTCAGGTGTGGGTGGGCCCCCTGCTGGAGCCAGGGGCCTCTGTTTATCAGAGGTTAGCTGGGTTGTTAGCTGTGGCTTTCCGAAGGAGCCTCCCCTGTCCCGAAGGAGCCTCCCCTGTCCCTCGCCCCTTTCCCCAAGCGGGGTCTGATGCAGACTGTAAGTAACAGGGAGCCGGTCCCCACGGGGCCCTGAGTTGGTGTCCTAGTGGCCCATTTATCACTGCGTGACCTTGGGTGGGTCCCTCCCTCTCTGGTCTCAGTTTGTCTCTTTGCATAAGCCTGACACCAAGCGGCGAGGGTGGCCTGGGCAGGGGGCTGTGCACCACGAGCCCATCTGGGGCAGGATGGGCGGGAGTCATGGGGAGTGAGCACTCCCTGGCTCTGGCTGCTCTCTGGAGGAGGTGCCGCTTCAGCTGGGCCTTGAGAACACAGTAAACCACGACTGGATGAGGGGAGGGGACCCCGGGGATGTCTTTGCGTGTGGCCCTGCCCTGTGCGTGCAGCCGTGCCCTGCTCACTGACGCCACCTGCAGCTCCCCCTTTAGCCCCGAGCTCTTCTCCCCCAAAGGCTCTCGGCCTTTGCCCAGAAGGGGTGTCCTGGGCTGAGCTGGGCACATGCCCCCAGCTGTCCTAGAATCATCTGTCTCCTTCTGTGTTCTCCCCCCAACTCCGCCCCAGGAACTCTGTGGGGCACCGATGGAAGCACAAAGGCTTAGCGGGTGTTGGCCTCTGGCCCTGCCCCCACGAAAGCCCCTACTCTTTTCCTCTGCGCCCTCCCTCCTCTGGCAGAGCATAGAGGCCATCTTTCATTGTTGAAAGAAAGAAATGGATGAATGAATGAAATGAACAGACTTCTAGAAGGCAGTTTATAGCCCTCATGCTTAATGGAAGAAACCAAGTCTCGGAGGTGCTAGGAGGGTGGGGAGGGTAGCTCTGAGCACCCCCACTTTTTCCTAACTCCCCCTCTAGGGGTGCCCCACGGTGCCAGGGTGAGGCCTCAGGTTTGCACAGGGTGTCTGCTGGCCCCAGGTGCTCTCGGCACATGGAGGCCTCCCGGAGCGCCCAGTGGCAGGTGCTGGCCTCGACTCCCCGCCGTGCAGACTTCCCGGCCTGGTCTTCCCCCGTCTCCAGCAGGTCAGCGAGACGCTGCCAGTCCGCCTTTCCTGCCCACTTGCAAGGACCCCATGCAGGAGAGAGGGAGGCGAGGGGGCCAAGGAGCACACGGCAAGCAACTGCAGGGCGGGACCCAGACAGGCCGTGCTTCCGGGGCTGGGCACGGGCACGCTTCTAGAGATTCTAGAACAGCTCTAAGCCTCCTCAGAGGAGGCGAAGGCAGGTGGGATCATTGAACCCAGGGTACCTCGTGGTTCTCAGGCAGCCTGAACCCCAAACTACCAGCCTGCTCAGTCCGTCTGTCCTGTCTGTTTCTTGAGGCCACCTGTAGTTACCCTTTGGTGAAGAGATTCAGAGGCTGCTGAGTCCCCCCTGAGCACTGAGGGCCGCCCAAGCCCCCGGCTCAGTTCCACGGTGCCTGGGATGAGGATGGCAGGGTCCTGCCCTCGTGGGCCCTCCAGCTGAAGAGATTACCAGGCACCCAATTTTAATTGTGCAAGGAGAAAGAAGGAAACACCATCAGAATGCTCTGGAAGTTCAGGGAAGGGAAAATTCACTTGGAGGCATACTTGGGGAAGGCAGCATGGAGGAGGGGTCCTTTGGGCATGGCAGGAGGCAAAGGGTTCTGCAGGGCGGTGACGCAGTCGCAGAGCTGTGGGAGCGTGGGCGGCCGTGAGACAGTTCTGCCGTGCCTCTGGCCTTGCTGGGCAGCTTGCTCGTCTGTGAAGTGGGACCTTCTAGCTCCCTGGCGACAGGATTGTGCTGAGGATGGAGCCTGCCTCTCTGCAGGCTCGAGGGGCGTGTGTGTGCCCGTGTACGTGTGTGTCATTGGCCGATGCCCGGTGACAAGGAGCCCTGAACCACAGGCTCAGAGGTGGCATTGGTGTAGCCCGTGCCCCACCACAGCACCCTGGGCACATCAGCCCTCCTTCCCCAGTGGTCCCTAGGGAGATTTCTGCTCCTGCCAATGTCCAGCTCTTACGCCAGAGCAGCCTGGAGCCTGCCCCGGTGGGTGCCAGGCCAGAGGGGTGATTCGGGGCTGCCTTGCTCTGGGCAGGGGCCTTGGCCTCCACCTAGGCCGGAGCCCCGTCTGGCTCTTGCCTGTCTGGCTCCCCACCCCCAGCTCGGTGAGGTCAGGGAACAGGTATGCCAGGAATGCGGGAGGAGGCGGGGCTGGGTTTGGATAACCCTGGGGTAAATATTTGCCTGGCTCCTGGAGCCAGCACTGGCCGCCAGGGGAGGAAGGGGCCTGCCCCCAGGTCACTTAAGGGGATGCGTGCAGGCTGGCAGGGGGAGGTGGCTCTCCAAGGTGGGGAAACCCGTGTCACCCTCAAGAATCTGCTGGCTGCTGGACCAGACCCCCTTCGGACTGTAAAATGGGACCGAGCAGCGTGGGCACCTGAGACTCAGTGGTGGGAGCCGGCTCAGGTCGGTTCAGCCAGGGAGCAGCAGGTTGGACCAGGTGTGGATGGGTGCCCACGTGACGACAGCTCTGATCCCCACTCGGCCACTGGTGACCTTGCGCAGTTGCCCCTCCTCCAGGCTTTGGTCGTCACCCTTCGCTGAACTCTTCCTCCATGGCACCTGTGTCTGCACTCCACATGCCTCACTAAGGCCTGACAGCCACTAGGGACACAGGGGCATGTGGTCAGCAGCAGGTGTGAGGCGCTGAGGCCTGTGTCCTGGTGTGGGCCCTGCGGCATCCGGCCCCCTCCCCAGTGGTCTGTGGGAGGTGCGTGCTCCTGCTAAGCCTGGAGGCTCTTCTGGCAGGGGACAGCTAGAGAGCAGTCAGTCCCTGTTTGGAGAGGAGACGGGGGCTCAGAGAAGGCCAGTGACTTGCTCAAGGTAGCAATGGCAGCAAATGGCAAAGCAGGGATTCAAACCCAGCTCTCCCCACCCTTGCCCTCTGACCTCACCACGGAGGCCAGGGCCAGCGTTCCAGCCCAGAATGTGGACTCCAACCGTTGGCAGCAGCTGAGAGCAGCTGACCACTTAGCCTCAGGCCTGGAGCCACAGGCACGAAGCCCTCCCGGCACCCCGCGTCCTAGATACCCTGTGTCTTGGGCACCTCTGCCCTCCAGGAATCCCAGATGGAACTGCGTCCCTCTGGGCCAGACACAACCACAGATCAGCCTGGCCAGGTGTCTCCCCCCGAGCCCACACCCATGCCCACACCCATGCCCTCCCAGGGGATCCCGGGAGGCGGCGGGGACAGGAAGGCAGGCGTGGTTGGGGTTAGTCCCTGCCCCCACGTGACCTCTGCCTTGTCTGAGACCCAGCCATGTCGGTGACCAGCTGTGACCCCTCCAGCAACCCCGTTCTCCCTGGGAGCCTCAGTGATGTGTTCTGCAAAGTGTGCTTTGCCTCGGGAGCTTCAGATGCACCGGGAGGGTGAGGGGTGTTTCAAGCTGCCCTTTCTGGCCTCAAAGTTGGAAGCTGCCTGCCTTCAGGGTCTCGCACACCCCCAGGGGTGGGAGTCCGGAGCTGAGGGTGCCCAGGAGAGCCCTGCCCCACGGGGACACTGAGTGAGCCCCCACTGCCCACAGCCCGCCACCGGCCCGGAGGCTCAGGCTGCGTCTCCCCCGTGGCACCAAGGGCCCTTAAGAAGAGAACATTCCCCTCCAGGCCCTCTTGCTTATCCCTGTGGCCTGGTGGGCCGGAGCAGCCAGGGCCCCACCTGGTCTCCTGCCTTCTCCTCTCCCTGGTCTCTCGGGACTTGGGCCAAGCCCACACAGGCCGCTAGCCTCAGCGCCGGGCACCGGGCCGGGCCCCTGGTCCCTGAGCCCCGCTTCCCCCGAGTGAGCGGGGGCCCGCACGGACTCGGGGGAGCCGGGTGCCAGGCGCTGGCTGGCCACCCCGCTGTGGGCGAGGGTGAGCGCGGGCGGAGTGCCTCCCCCCATCCCAGCTGCCTTCTTACGGGCTCCTTGTTGGCTGAGCGACCTCAGGGGGTTATGCAACCTCTGGGCCTCCTGGGGGAACTGGGGATGCTGGTCTCTACCTGACAGCATTTCACTGGGGGTTAAAGGCAACATCCCAGGCTTAATCCACAATAGGGACCTAGTAAAGGCAGGCCCCCTACTTCCTGTCTCGTTCCCGGGTCTGGGGGCGGGGGTCCACTGCAGGCTCACCATCCTCCTACCAGGGCCTGAGTTCGAATTCTAGCACCCTCACTTATTGCTCTGTGACCTTGGACAGGTCCCTCCCCTCTCTGATCTCGAAGGCCCAACACCAAGGCGCGCTGGGGGCTCTGGGGGCAGGCAGGCACGTGCGTGAGCACTGTGAGCTGGGGCACCTCGGAGAGATGGGTCCGGCGACATCACATCTTGGGGCCTGGACGGCGCTCAGAGTGAGCGAGGGCTTTCCGGCTCTGGCTTCTGTCTCAGCTGCCAAGATAATTATTTTCTCTCTGTCAGCGGCTCTGCTGGCCAGCTCGCCCTTGGGGAAGGCCTGGCCGTGGGCGGTAGCGAGGCAGGAGGCCGATTCCAGTTCTGCCCCGGCCACCGACTTGCTGCCTGACCCTGGGATGGGGGCAGATGCTGCCCTTCTCCTGGTCTCAGTTTTCTCCTCTGTGAAATGGAAGAGTTAGGATCAGTGAACTCAAAGACTGTTTGGATTCTTAAGGGGAGCAGAATCTGGGGGATGTGGAGACGTTCCCTTTCCGTGTGGCTGGGGTGGGGACCCTGGGCCTGGCTTGGGGAGCTTGGAGGAGGCCACACAGGCACAGAGAGGCACCCTCACAGCTGGGACTTCAGAGAAGGCTGCCGGCCAGGCCTCTGGTTCTGGTCCTCCCTGGAGTAGCACGGGGCTCTGTGGGCAGCGGGGGGCATGTTGGTGGCCCACTGAGGAGACGGGCCAGCAAGGATGGTCGTGTGCCCCCACGCCCAGTGTCCTGTGCTCTGCCTGCCGCTCCCTCTGCCCTGAGCACCACCGTCGCTGGCCTGGGCCCTGGAGCAGCCTCCTCACTGCTCTCCCGCCGCCTCCCGTCCCTTCCAAGCCCATCTCCCTCGGCCGCCTTGGGGGCTTCCCAAACTAGAACTAGGGTCATGTCCTTCCGCTGCCCAGACCCTCCTGTGCCGCCCGGTCCCCACTCACCCCTCCTCTCCTCGCTCACTGCACCTGCCACACCACCCCCTCTGAAGTCCTCCGCTGAGCCAGGCTTCCCTCCCTGTCTTGGGGTCTTCACAGACACTGTTCCCTCTGCCTGGTGTACTGTTCCCTGCATTTTGCCTTCCTCTGTCTCATCCTTCAATTTCACTTTCCCAAAGAGGCCTCCTTGGACCTTGCGGCTCTGCTGCGTGGCCCCTGTCCTTGTTCTTTCCGGCAAGCACCACTTTCATTTTGTGTTGTGATTCTCTGCTCATTGTCTGAGTCCCCACCCTGCAGGGCATGGGCCACTGTCACAGCCCCATGTGCTCGTTAAATGTTTGTTGAATGAATGAGTGGACGCCGAGTGCCTTTGTCACCATGTCTCTTTGGGTCCTACCAGCAGCTGTGAGAGGGATTGTGATCCCATTTGACACGTAAGAGTCTGAAACCCAGGGAGGCTGGGCACACACCCAGTCACATAGCCGGTGACTGGCAGAGGTGGGGTGTCGAGCGCCTGTTTATGTCTGGGCACCCCCTTCAGACTCCTGCTGCCAGATGGGTGGTACGGTTTTGCTTGCTGTGGGCTGTCCCGCAGGTGTTGGGTGTCAGTGGCAGGGTCAGTGCCGGGGCCCCTGCTGGGGATGGACCCACTGACCCCCGCCCTCTTCTCGTTGCAGCGGGATGGAGCTGGAGTGAGGCGGAGGGGCGGCCAGTGCTGACCGGCGTGAGGGACACTGGTGATTCCTGGATCACTGAGGTGGGTGAGCTGCTGGGCCGGATGCTACGGTGGTGGCGGGCACGCCCCGTGGGGACCGCAGGTGCTGGCCCTCAGCACACTGCACCCTTGACTTGGGCCTCAGCCCTCTTTGGGGGGTGGGGGTAGGCTCAGGCCACCTTTGCTGGGACCTCATCGTGCCCAGATGGGCCTTTCCTATCCCTGGCGCCTGGGGGCCTCTGTGGCCTGGTCTTCCTCTAGAGTGGCTGCCAGGGGTGGAGGGGGGGGTGTGCCCAAGAAGGGACAGGCCTGGCTCCCCAGCCTTGGCCCCGCAGCCCTACCTGCAGCCCCTGAGCCCCATCCGGAATGGGCAGCCATGCTGAAGGAGGTCTGAGTGACAGAGGCCTGTTGGCCGGAGTGGGTGCAGCGGTTGCCCGTCCCCACAAGCTTGCCGCGCTGGGCACGTACTAGGCTCTGGGGTCAGACCGCCTGGGTTCAGTCCTCACTTTGGCACTGGTCTACTAGAGTAGCCGTGTACAGTTGCTCTATGCCTTGGTTTACCCATCTGTCATATGGGGTGGGATGGCAGTGCCTGTCCCCACCATTGCAGTGAGGGGACTGCACACCTGGCACACGGCCAGCACTCGGGATCTGTCAGCTGTTGTCCTCAAGGGTGCTGGGACCCTCCCTTCCCCCCCATCCCCTGCCCCCTGAGACCTGCCAACGCCAGGATGCATATGAACAGGTCGCTAGCAGGGCAGCGGCTGGGCCCCCAGGAAGCTCCTGAGAGCGGCTGCAGCCAGCAGGTCCGAGGCTGAGCCTCCTGGGTGGGGCCTCTGGCCTGCACACCCGTGTGTGTCATCACGGGGTGCCTTTTGGGGTGGATCACGCCTGGCCCCGTGCCCTAGGGTGACCTGCGTGATCCCTGTTTACTCCGCAGCTCTCAGCCGGGAGATGAGTGGCCTCCGCAAAAATGCTTACTTGGGCCAGGGCCTTTGTCCCGAGGCGCCGTGGCCTGGGGCCAGCCTTCTGTGTGTGTGTGTGGGGGGGGTCTTCACCTTGGCATGGAGGTCGCCCCCATCCTCCTCTTGCTGCCCCCCATTGCTCCCTTCCGTCCCAGGGGATCCCGCTCCCTGCCCATCCTCTGCGTGACCTCGGGCCAGTCCCTTGTCCTCCGTGAGAACCCGTTTTCTCGTCTGCAGACGAGGGTGATTACAGCAGCATTGCTGACAGGGCTGTTGAGAGGATGCTTAGAAGCTGCGAATATTTTTAAATGTTGCAGCTTTGTGAGCGGCGGCCACGCGCCAGGCACTACGCTCCTTCAATACATATTTCTCCCCCACGAGAGTCCCGCGGGGAGGTTTGTTTAATGCCTCATTCTCCAGAGGCTCCACATGGCTAAGAAACCCATAGCGCGTGAGCGGCGTTGTGGGGATGCGAGCTGAGGTGCGCTGGGATGGAGCGGGCGTGGACGCCTTAGAGACCAGGGCGGGGCCGCGGGGCTGGTGGCTCACGGTGGCTGCTCCAGGGACGCCCCTATTTCCGCGGGGAGCAGCCTCCCTGCCTGCCCTGGGAGCCCCGGTGCCCCCAGGAGCCAGAGGGGGCCGCCAGCTGGCGACTTGCCCCTCGAACCCAAGGAGGCCGGGGGAGCCCACTGCTCGTTGTCAGGTAACCTTTGAAATTCTCCTTCACGGTGGGTTCTCTTTTCGGATGTTTTTCAAGGTAATTCATTCCCTTTCCAGAAATTGCCAGTGGCGGAGCATTAGGCAGCTGGTAATTAATCATAGGAGCGGCTTCCAGTTTATTCTTCAAAAAAAAAAAAAGAGGAACAGAAAGCCTTGGTGGAAAAAGAAAAGAAAAGAAAACCACTCCAAGGCAAAGCTGGTAATCAATACCTCGGTGTCCTAGAAACGGCCGGGGGTGGGGGTGGCGACGTGCGGCCTTCTCCCTCTCTGCCCGGGCTGGCGCACTGGCGGCGCCCACAGTGGCAGCGTGAGGCTCTGCTCTCACCACCAGCTCCCCGTGCCACTTTGAGAAGTCGCTGCCTCTGTCTGGACTCAGCTTTGCCACCTGTATAATGGGCGAAGGGCAGATGTTAATCAGATTAGAAATTCATTACCACATCTAGTAGCTGGCACACAGTAGTTGTCCCATTGATATTTTATTAATTCAGTGAGTGACGAGTGATAATCTTGGGTCCTAGTTAGCTGTCATCAGGGAAGGAGGTGGGCCTGGCCATAGGACATTGTTTCTGTAGCTCGGTTATAATTTGGAGTGACAGGTGCGGGGATGGCCAAGCTAATGATGCCTGGGGGACTCTGTCCAGGAGAGCTTGGCCCCTCAGTGACAACCGTGCTGTCGCCTTGAAATCCTCAAGTTCAACTTTCCAAGAGTCTGAACTCTCTGGACATCTTTTTTTAAAAAGCTGCCTCCTGGAGAGGTAGTGAGCTCCTCGTTGCTAGAGCGTGTGCGAGCTGGGGGCGGGGCTGCATGGGGCACTTGGGGGCTTGGGGCCTCCCTGCATCTGGGAGGGAGCATGGGGCTCTCCAGGTTGCACCGTGGGGAGGCTGCACCGGCAGGGTGAGAACTCTGTCCCCTCTGGAGCCCCTTCCCAGAGGCCCCGAGGGAGGCTGGAGGAGGATTGTCATGCAAGACCCCAGTGCCTCGGTGCCTGCTGCCCCGATCGGCCCGACTGCGTGGACGTGAGGGCACTGAGCAGGGCTGGCAGTGAGATCTGAGCTCCTGGCACCGGGGTGGGTCTGGGGCTGAGACTGGGGTGGGGCAGGCTGTGGGTCGGGTAGGGGGATATAGAAGAAGAGAGGACCCATGGCTGGGAGTTGGGGGCCTCAGGCCTGGGCCTCATCTGCTGGTCTGTCTGGTGTGACCTCCGCAGCTCCTGTCCCCTCCCTGGGATTTGGGCCAGAGTCCTTCGGAAGAGGGCAGCAGACAGGGAACGTGTTCTCCAAGGCTTCCTTCCCCATAGAGCCCCCCCCGCCCCACCCCCGCCCGCGTGGACTGAGCATGGGAGCCGGAGCTGGGCCTGACACAGCCTTTTCTCTCTAGGAGCTTCTATCCCTCCGGCCCTACTGTGGGGCTAGTGCCCCCTGCCCAGAGTCCCAGGGCTGGTGGTGCACCCGGCCTGGGAGGGAAGGAAGGAGGGAGGGTGTGCACCCATGTGCATGTGCATGCGGTGCCCGTGAGTGGCTGTGAGGGAGCGGGTGTGCTTGTTCAGGCTGGCATGTGAGTGTGCATGAGTATGCAAGGCTAGGAGAGACCCGCCCCCCAGCGTGTGTCAAGACCCTCCCACATGTGCACCTGGCTCCACACTCAGACTGGCCTGGGGCACCCTGCTGACCATGGCACAACCCACTGAGGGACAGTGTAGGGGCTGGGTGGGCTCCTGAGGGACCCCTGAGGGGGAGGCCTCCCTCCTGCAGCTGGAGGCCCTGACAGCTCCCCATGGCTGGGGAGGACGGGGCTCGGGGGGGTCGTGCATCCCGCTGCAGACTCACACCCCTGAGTCTCTGGCCTGAAGGGCCCTGGGTGGCCCCGGGTGGCCCCCGCCGGGTGGGCCGGGTCTGCTAGATGAGTCCTCTGAGCAGCCAAGCCCAACTTGGCACTAGTCGTTTCTTTGCTTCTTTTCTTTTCGCCTTGGCTTCCAAGCTCCAGCCGGCTCTGTGTGCGTGTGTCTGGGCTCTGTGGGCCGGGGAGGGGGCAGTGGGTCTCTGTCTCCACGTCTGTCTTTTTGCCTGTCTCTCTCTGCCCTCTCCTGCCCATCTCCTCTCTTTGCACTCCTCCTAGCCGCTTCCTCTGCAGCTCAGCCTCCCTCTCCCTCCAGGGCCTCCCTTAGCCCTGGCACCTCCTCACCTCCACCCTCCTTCCCCTCAGAGTGCTCGTTTCCAGTTATCCCCACGGCGCGTCTGCACTGTGTCAGCCCCAGGGCTCCCAGAACTGAGACCTCCCGGGCTCCCCACCTGCCACCTCGGCCTTCTTTATCCAGCTCTGGCCACCGTGCCGTCCCTCCTGCCCTGTGCTTTGGAGGTGTCCGAGGCAGCGCCCCACACTCCCAGCTGCTTGGAGGCTGAGCTCCACATGTGGCCAGGTGGTGGGGGCAGGTGCTGTCCCCTCCCCGTGGCCCTGCTGTGCTGACCACCTCCTGGCTCTGCAAGGATAGGCTGAGAGCCGCACCCCTTGGCTACACTCTGCCATCCTGGGCCTGGGGGTCGCTGGCTGTGGGCCCGGGCAGGGGACGAGGTGGGCCGGCGCCCACTAACGGTGGTTGGAAACCTGGTGTTTCCCTCCAGCATTGATGAAATTCCTGCTATAATTAGAAGCGAGGTGCACAGGGGCTGGCCGCCTGGTGGGAGCGTTTGTTGCTCTTGAATAAATAAATTGTCCTCTCCCAAGGGGGCAGAGAGCTGGGGGGTGGGCTCCTGGAGAAGCGCAAGCCCGGAGGGTCTCAGTGGCCTGTGAGGTGGGCCCGAGGCCCTGCCACTCACTTGGACGTCCTCGGGGAGCTGCCTCGGTCCCGGCCCTGGTCAGCCAGTCTTCCTGGAAGTGCCCGCTGCGTGCCCAGCCGGCTCAGCCTGGCATCCGAAGCTGCCGCCATCTGGCCCCAGCCTCCTTTCTCAGCCGCATCACACGCTGGCCTCTGCCAGTGCCCTGGGCTGCAGCTCCCCTGCGCCGCCCCCGCCCCGGCTCTTCAGCACCTCCCCGCTCTGCACTGCTGCCCCTCAGGCTCCTTCTGGCCGAGCACCTCCCCTCCCCTGTGGCCACCTGCCTCCATCCCTCCAAAGCCTTCCTCAAACTGGGCATGCGCCCTGGCCTCTGCCTGCCTGAGCGCCCTCCTGAACCCCCTCCTGAACGCTAGACCCTTCCCGTGATGCCCTTGTGCCCTCGAACATGCACACCAGCCAGCCCGCCTGCTCCTTTTCGGTTTTTATTGATTATGTATTGGGATGGTAAGATATTGGCTGTATAGGGCAGATATGTTACATTCTTTTTTTCGTACGAAGTCTTCGGAGTCTGGTGTGTGTGTAACGCACTCAGCGGGTCGCAGTCCACACTGTGCAGCCGCCACCGCGGCTCCTGGCTGGCGTATTGCAGGGCCCAGCCTTAGGGGCTCCAGTTTCCTCACTTCGCAGGTGGGAGTTTGCAGAGCGTGTGCTGTGACCGTGGCTAGAACCCAGGTGACCGAACCTCACTGTGTGTAGAGGGAAGACAGAGGAAGGACAATGGGAAGGGCTCCTTCCTCCCCCCACGTTCCCCCCCTCCGCCCGCAGTGCATTTCCGTGCTCTGGGCTGCCCCTCACCTAATCCCAAAACAGGGTCCACCCACAGGCCATGCTACATGGGGGCCAGTCCTGCCCCCACCCCCAACCCCCATCCCAACAGCCTGGACCCAGGCTCCGAGAGGGACAGGCCCCGGCCCCTGCCAGGAGGGGACACTCCTGCCCTCCACCCCCTACCACATTGGCCAGGCCAGTCTGCATTGCAGAAGTGCCCAAAGGGTGTGTCCTGTTCTCCCAGGTCTCCCAGGGGGGTGGAGGGTGCCCGCAGCAGAGACGGTTCCAAGGGAGAAGAGGAAGAAGATAGTTGCCTCCCCGGAGCCTGGCTCTGTCCCCGTAGGCCTGGAGGGGTTCTCCCTAGGTGGGGTGTTTCTCGGGAGCCAGGCTGCCAGCAAAACAGTCCCTCAAGAGCTCTCCACCCTCGGAGCCCACTTTCCCCTTTGTTACGCACGCCCACCCCGCCCGGCCACTCTTGGCTGCGCGCTCCATGTACATACCGTCTGCCTCTTGTTTGCTCTGCTCAGCCGGTGTGGCGGGAAGTCACGGGAGGTTCAGGTGCTGGGCTCACCTCCCTCTGTGTGTCCCCCACCACAGGGTCCTCTGCCCAGGGAGCAGCTTCCTCCGAGGGGCCTGCCTCCTCCCACCGGCAGGGCCTGAGAGCCCCAGTGTGCTGAGCACAGAGCCCCGTGGGACGCACCGTCCCCTCCTTCAGGCCCGTGCACCCCGTGAGCTTTCCTTGTCTCTGCTCCTCCACGCCCGCCCTGCGCCTTCTCCCCCGCTGGACCACGAGCTCCGTGAAGACTCAGGGCCGGCTCTGAAGCACGTCCCGGCACAGTGCCCGCACTCCTGTGTGCCGAGGGGCGGCAGGAAGCCACAGGCACCCACCTTCTGTGCCCTTAGCTCCATGCCAGGGATGGCAACAAGGTTTAGTCTCGTCTTCTGGCTGTTTCTGTGCCTGGTAGGCTGTGTTAAGAAGGAATCCGAGGCTGTGTGTAGGCTCTCTGAGAAATAGTTATGCACGGCATGGCGCACGTGTACTCCCTCGGCCCCTGGCCCCGGGGCCTCAGGTGCACAAGACAATTCTGAGCTGTGGCCAGTGCAGGAGGAGGGAGGAGACGGGGACCTCGGTGTGGTCCCCTCAGGTGTCCACCCCACCTACTAGACAGCTGGACCCCAGAGAACCTTCCGGAGCCCCCAGGGAGCTGACTGGTTAATGGAGAGTGGGGAATCTGTGGTCTCTGAGCCTTTGGAAGCTTTCCCCTCACATCTGTCTCTTCCGTTAAGTGCGTCTCACCCCGCTTCGGCTCCGGCTTGGGAAGCAGCACATCTTGCCTCGCAGCTGTCTGGGACCCTCCGCCGCTCCCCTCGGGCCCCTCTGGGGCCTCTTTCGGAGCCCGCGGGGGCATTGCTGCCTCATAACCTCCGTGGAATGCTCCCTCGGCGCCACGTCTGTCTGGCCCACCCTCTGTCGGGTGGGACGGGCTGGCGTGACACAGCCCTCGCCGGGTGGCCCCCACAAGCTCTCTCTGGGCGCCATCCTGACCCGGGCGGCCCCCACCCCAACAAACGCCCTCTCCGTTTGGGGTTCCTAGCTGCCTCCTGCCCGGCAGCTCTAGGGCGGCCAGGGATCGAGCCAGGGGGACTTTGGTGCACTAGAACCTGTAAATAATCCGGAACATTTTTCTCTGTGTGTGGAAGAAACACAACTAAACATCCACGTATCCTGTAGCCAGATTAGCCTGTCCCCAGCCCCGGCTCCGGGAGGGCTGATAAAGACCGTCTCGTGCCTGCCACCAGCTGCCCCAGCTGCGGCTTGAACACCTCCGCTGCTGGGGAACTCACCCCACGCAGTTTTGCTGGTGTCAGCCCAGCGTGATAAAGGATGCGGTGTGGCTTGTGGTCAGCGTGGGTTTTAGGGACAGACAGTTCTGGGCTCCAGTCCCTGCTGTGCCACCTGTCAGCCATGTGATTCTGGACAAGTCAGTTCACCTTTGACTCCCTTCTGTTTCCTCGCCTGTGGAGTGGGCAGCACTCCGCCCCCTGGAAGAAGGAAATGGAGCAGGAGCTGCCCAGGGCCAACGCGTCCCGCTCTGGGTAGGCCGAGGCCCTCGGGGAGGTGCCTCCCGCCCCCCAGGCAGGAACATCTGGTTACGGTTGGCATTTGTTAGCTGTGGTACCCAGACACTTCCCTTCCCAGAGATACTGGCCCCCCAGGTCCTCTCTTGAGCTGTTGAGTGAGAATTTGCAGGGCGACACCGGAAGATGCAGGCACCGAGCTCCCATGCCGGCAGCACCTGTTCAAACACAGATTCTCGGGCCCCTGTCTTGGCGTCTGAGTCTGGGGTGGGGCCCAGGCCTCTGAATTTGTAACAAGTGGCCCCAGATAATGCCTGTGACCGGGTCAATGGGGACACACGGAAGCCTGCACAGAGGAGCTGGCCTGCAGGCAAGGCCCTGGGTGGTGTTACTGCCCCACTTGGACCTGCCCTCGCTGTGGCTCAGTTTTCACAGTAATAAACCAGAGGTTCAGGTGATCTGTCAGGGCTCTTCCGGCTCTTAAAACCCCGTGATGATCAGACGGACATTCCCTGATGTCCCCTCTGCTGGGCGGGCCTGTGGTTTCCGACCCATTCCCTCTGGCCACAGAGCACTCACTCGGCAGCCTCCTGCCCGCCCCAGAGCCCCAGGGACAGAGAAGCTGCTGCCTGGGTGTGATGTGCCATTTCGTGGCCGCTCCCCTGGGCCCTCTAGGAGTCCCTGACGCAGCAGGTATCTGCGAGTCCCCTCAGGTCTGAGATCCTTTCTGCAAGCGGAGGTGGAACGCTAACTGGAGCCAGTGAGAGAAGCTGGGTTGGGGGTGAGTAGGGGAGTCCTGGATCCTTCCATGCTTACCACACTTGCAAACCTCCAGTGTCAAACTGAAGGATGACCCTGTGGAGTGCTTTCTTTCACAGATGGGCGACTGAGGCCCAGGGTGGAACACGCCTTGCCAGGCCACCCAGGGAGGCAGTAGGGAGCATTGCAAGCACCACGTGGCTCCCGGTCTGGTCTCTGGACTGCCCCATGCCGCCCACCGAGCCTCTACTTGGACATGCACCTGGGGTGGGCAGCTCTGCCGTCCTGTGCAGACCCAGGGGAAAGACAGGGCCATCTCAGGACGGGTCCAAGGGGCCATCTGCCCCTGAGCGCCGGTCCCTTCTCTGACCTGCTCTATCAGCCTAAATCAGTAGCCCCCTCCTGGCCCCCGGAGCAAGCTCCAGCCAGGGCAGCCCCCGAGGAAGGTTTCCAGGAATATCCATGCACAAGGCAGTGAGCTCCAGAAATGAAAAGGCTCTCACACTCCCTCGCCCCTCCCACTTTCCACTCACTGTGCTCAGGGGAGTTAACAAGCAGAGGTGAAGAAGCTTGCCCTGTCCTAATGAGACCTCGTTTGAGGCAGCTGGGCCCTGGCAAGTGACAGAGAAGGAATTATTCACCGCTGGGGCCTTCATCCCCAACCTGGGCTGATGTCAGAGCCTGAGGCTCAGGGTCTAGGTTGTGCGGTCCCTTACACAGGGGCCAGAGCTCCTCTGACCGCTGGCATCCTGCCCGAACGGCCAGTCTGGGGTGTGGGGCCAAGAGCCCCAGCTGGGCTCCTCAGTTCACACCTGGTGCCCGGTACAGGGCCCGTGTCCAGACCTGTGCACAAGTCCGTCCCTCCCTGCGCTCTGCATCGGTAGTTGGTGAGGCAGCAGCATTGAGGAAGAACCTACTGTTTGCGTCGGTCCGTGCTCAACTCTTGGGGGAGACAAGGGGGCGGAGGACCTTTGCCAGCCCTCAGAGAGCTCACGGTCTAGGCCGTAATGCAGACCACACGTAGGAACAGAAGCAGTGATGTGCATCTGTGTCCACGGGGCCAGGGGTGTGCTGAGATCACAAGAGGAGTCCTTGCGGGGTGAGGGCTTATGGAAGGCTTCCTGGAGGAGGCTGATTGGAGCTGATTGACACTCAGAGCATTTCAGGGGTGTCAGGTGTTGGGGGGGTGATGTGTTTGTGCCAGAGCCCCAGTGGGCATACACCAGGCCTTCTCCTGGGGCAGGGGCGACAGGGAGGCCCACTGCACAGAGTGAGGGTGGAGCTCCGCTCTTGCCTCAGCCGTAGGCTCAGGTGCGTTATCAACCTTGTGCCTGTTAGGTGGGTGTTAGCACAGAGAAGCTGCTCTGTAAGTGTCATAGGAATGAACAGCATGTAGTAGGTGCTCAGTAAGTGCGGGCTGCATGAAGGGTACGCAGCACACACTCAAGCACTCAAGTATCTGTGCACCAACTGCGTCCCAGGTCAGGAAGCAGCAGGGACAAGGAGGTGGATGTGAGGTCCGCTGTGAGTGGGGACCGGCATGATCTCCATTTCATGGATGAGGAACCTGGGGCAGAGGGAAGGTAGGAAACAGCTGGAGTCTTAGGTGGCAGAGCAGGATAGGAACGTGTCCCCTCCCTGTGAACTGCACACCGTTCTGCCCAAGCGGGCGCTGACGCAGCCCTCACTGCGACACACGCACCCAAGGGCCACAGCAGCGTCGTTTGACACAAAGGAGGAGGAGGACACAGACTCTCCAAAAAGTCATTTTAAGTCTTCCCAGGCCGATCTTCACACAGGTCCTTCCGGTACCTTCCCAGCTCCACGGAAGAGATGAATGCCCAGTGGCTAGAGAACAGGCCCTTCCGCTGAACTGGTCTCCTGTAAGGGAAGTAAACTACCTGCCAGGCCTCGGTGCCTGCGGTTTGATAATTCAGGTGTCCGGGTGGTAATGACAGCGGGGCCAGCCCAGGGGAGAGGCAGTGAGTCAGATCTGGGATTCAATAAGAATCGAAGGTGCTTAATGTCAGTACAAAGTGATTTTTGCAAATCTGCTGGCTCTGCACCAACAATGAGCTGACCGGGCACACCAGGCTCCGTCACCTGGGGCTGGGGAGCAGGGTCCCTGGGGTCTAGGCCGCGTGGGGCCTGCTTGGCATCGCCAGAGAGAGCTCTGGGCTGAGGAGTCCCCTGGGAGCTGGCAGCAGTACAGAGCTTCATGAGAGCAGACCAGGACCACGGGGTCAGGGCGCAGCCTGGCCTCCCAGTTGCCAGGACATGCCTCAGGCCCCAGAGGGAAACCTGCTGCTTTTTTGGTGGGTAGGAGGGGGTCCCCTGGAGATTAACAAGGAAAATTTTGAAGAATATCCCTCAATCAGCAAACAGAGATCAAGTGACTTGCCCAAAGTCCCCCCACCAGGATTTAAGACCCAGTCCTTGGTATTAATTACTGTTATCCTGCCGTGCATGCGTGTGTGTGTGTGTGCGCGCGCGTGCATGCATGTGTTGTGTGTTGGGGAACTCTTAATGGCAGTAGTATTAATTAGCACTTTTCTCAATATCTAATTTATTCTTCATAGAAGCCTGTTCTGCAAATGAGTAAACTAAGGAACAGAGATGTTAAGCAGTGTGCTCATGGTCACACAGCCACTGGAAGGTGGGGGCAGAATTTGAACCCAGCTCCATCTAACTTTCAAACCTGAGTTCTCAGCCCAAGGCAAGACGCAGAGCACCCGCACAGAGCTCTGCCGGGACAGAGACCCCTGCCAACCAGGAGCACCAGAGGAGGCTGCTCGGAGGGCATGTCATAGCTCTGTCTGCAATGGCCCTGGTCTATAATCTCCAAGTTGCCCGACCTCCCAGAGGCTCTTCCTCATCCTCAGAAGATTAGAATAGGGGCTCCTCTCTGGGCGCCGGAGGGTCAGGCGCATAGTGGGTGCACTCCCGGGGTTAGCTCAGAGCACGTCTCAGCGTCCACTGGGACAGTTCTCTCCGCCAGGGTGGGGTTAGGAGCTTCCGGGATGCCTGGGATTCGCGGCTCCCACTGGGAGAGGCAGGGAAAGGCCATGACGGACTGGACAGAATTAGTGTGAGTGACGATAAGGGCACGCCAGTCCCTGGGCACCCAGTTGTTGGCTCCAGGGGGGCCAGTAGGAGCAGTGGCATGTGACGAGGCCCCACCTATGGGCCACCCCTCTGTGTGATGGACTCTGGGGAGCCTGTGGGGGTTTCGATCCGTAGGACACTGTGTCATTTCTCACTGAGCTTTCGTCGGATCCTAGCCTGTCAGAGCACAGAGACCGAATGCGCTCAGGATGGTGGCTCTCTCCCCTGGGTGCTGGCAGGGAAGGGATGCTCACCTTGGGGCACCCCCTTTGTAGCTGGAGACGGCCTTTTGCAAGTCTAGCCTTTAAAATCCAAGCCCAGTTGGTGCCGGGCTTAGAAGAATCCCAAGAGCTAATTCAGAGATGCCGGTGGGTGGCAGGAGGAGAGTCCGGAAGACGTTTAGCACACGCAAGGTGCGGGCTAAATGTGAAATCCGGGGGAGACACGGGATGCTAGAGGCTGGTGGATCTGAGGATCCAACAATCGCTCCCCTCCTGGATGGGGAAACTGAGGTCCAGAAATGTGAAGGGACCCAAGGTCACCACAGAGGAGGGTGTGGCTGCTCCGGCTCACGCCTGCCCTCCCTGGGGGGTTCCCTCCCCGGTGTGTGCCTCTGACCATCCTCCCAGTCCCCTCCCCTGAGCATGCGCTGAGGCCAAGGGTTGGAGCCAGACGGGAGAGGAGACTGCAGAGAGGCTTCTTAACTTCTAGGCCTCAGTTTCCTCATCTGTAAGATGTGGAGGACAGACAGCCTCCCAGGCTGCTCTGTGGTGTCAGTGAGATGGCAGTACCTGGCTTGTGGTAGGTGTGTGTGCAGTGGCAGTGGCTGTCACCAGCAGGGGTGGGACAGTCCTGCTTTACCAGGGGACCCAGTTGGGAATCCTCGATCTGGATTGAAGTCGTTCTTTCTTCACTAATAACCTGGTGGCATTGGGAAGCCTCTTCTCTCTGTGGGCCTCAGTTTCCCCATCTGTCCAGTAAGGGGCAGGGCTGGCTAAGTGAGGAGCAGGGAGACCAGGGATTGGAGTTTGCGCTGCCAAGTCTCAGGTACATCGGCTGCCAATGAAACAGTATAAATTGCCAGCACCAGGAACGAGGACGCTCGGGGACCCCACGGTCGTGCCTCTGGGTCCTGGAGTGCCCCCCGGCCTGCCCTGGGTCCCCACCTGCAGTGGGGCCTGGGTCGGGGCCGCCACCCCCAGACAGCTGGGCCTGCTCGCGGCGCCTGGCAGGGACCTGTAAATTGAAAACATGATGTTTCCTGCTGGGGCTGGACGCGGCGTGGCCTGGAAAGCTGGCCGCGCTCGCAGGAAGCCCTGCACCCCACGGCAGCGCCGCCAAAACAGTGGAAAAGTAAAACCTTTGCAAGGCTGTGTTTCCACTGTCAACAGGGGATGGAAGCCGGTCCCTCTGTCCCGCGCTGGCCTGCCCTGTCCTCGGCGGCACCTCAGCTGCCCGCTTTGCCCCGGACAGAGCCTCTCTGAGCAAGGGAGCCTGTGCCCCTATCCACCAAGCCTGCAGGTTTAGCTCATTCGCGCCTGGACTCATCAGTCCTCACACCCGTCCTGCGAGGGGGCAGGAGATAACAGCACAGAGAAGTGCAGGACTCGCCCAGGGTCACACAGCCAAGTGGGGCAGACCCGGTCCCCTCCGCCCTGCCCGGGAGCGTCCTCACAGGGCCTGCAGCCCCTGGGGGGAGGCTCTCGTGTGTGGCCATGTGCCTAAGCGACGCTGCTGCCTAATCCAACACCACTTTCTTTGACCGTGTCCTGTAAACAGAGAACCTAGCACAAGTAGCATCTAGCGGAAGTGACTTATTTGTTTTAAACTTTAATAACGCCCTTTTCCTTATTGTAAAGTAACACGTGCTTGTTTTATAAATTCTGGAAGTCGCAGAAAAGTGAAAGAAGAAGATAAAACTGCCCCTAATCCCCTCACCCTAGTCAACATGATTCTGACCGGCCACAGGGGGACCTGCAGAAGGGCCGGGCAGTGTGCCTCTCCGTGGTCAGCTTGCTCTGGGCTGGGCTGGGTGCAGTGGGCTGCTGTTTGGGGATGCCGTGGGGAGAGGCTCCCGACCCTGCAGCACACAGTTCATAGGGAGGGCAGCTTGGCCCGGATCCCAAGCTCAAGAACCCAAATGGCTCTGACTTGCTGGGTGACGCTGTCTGGCCTGTCTCCACATCTCTGAAATGGGCGAATGGGCTCAGCCAGCCGGCCCGCCCAGAGCCCTGCTTGCCGGTGGCCTGCAGACACAGCCATGCCTTCCTCCGCTCAGTCAGTCCACAAACAGAGAGTGCCTACTGTGTGCAGGTGGCAGGAAGGCACATAAACAAGAGGCCCCATTCTCCCCGCAGTTGCCCTTCCCACGTTCCTGCCACTTTGAACCTGCAAGCCCGCCCAGCCCTCCTCCTCCCCGACCCCTCACCAGGCGGGGGCTGGAGCCCAGCCAGGTGGGGGCAGCGGGGGTTCCAGGAGGAGATGTCTCCGGCCCCCTCCACCCTGCCGACGTCCTTGGTGGCCCTAAGACAGCTTTATGGAGGACAGATTGAGGCTGTCTTCCTCCTGGCAGGTTTATTTCTTCATTTTTCAAGCCCCACTCTGATTTTTCCATGTCGGCTTCCCTGCCCCCACCCCTCCCTCTGCATGCTTCCTTCCCTCCCCCTCGAATCTGCCAGCCCAGCCGGAGAGGGGCCACTGGCCTCCAAGGTGATTGAGTTATGGGGGTGGGGAGACGGGCCAGGGTTTTCTGCGTGAGTGCTCTTGGCTTCCTGCCCTTGGAGGGGGGCCGGGGAGGTGTGTGGTGGTGACTGTGAGGGCCCTGCTCTCCCCTGTCCAGCCCTGCTCAGGGCTTGGTTTCACCTCCAGCAGAATGGGCAGGTCCCGCCCAGGCCTGGGGGAAAGGACAGGCGCCAGGGGCAGTGTGACTGCTGGTGTGCGCACGAAAATGTCTGAACATCTGCGTCTCTGCACTGCAGGCCAGGGACCCAGGGAGAAGAAGAGAAGGGAGGATGGCATGGATAACACACCTACTGTGTGTGCCAGCCCTCCAGGGGTAACTCAGAGTCACCGCCACTGCTTTAAACCCTGCAACAGTAACTGCAAGGGTCGCTATTTAATACTCTGGTAGCAACAGGTGAGAGTTACTGGCGTCATTCGTATAGCTGAGAAAGGTACCCGGTACAAACGCCTTCTTCCACTGACCCGTGGCTCCTGGAGGACAGGGGTCTGTCTGGGTCCTGTCTGGATCCCTAGGACTGTGGAAGGCCAGGGACCCGATAAGTGCCTGATGAACTCAGCACTACTGCAGTAAAACCAGAGAGGTGAAGTAACTAGCCCAAGGCCACACAGCTGGAAATAGAGCCCCATTTTGCCTGGCCCAGCACCCGCACTCATCCTCTGGGGTACCACGCTGCCTCTGCCAGTCTGATATTGACAGGCAGGCTTGCCATCTAGCTGGCATTGCCCAGCCACTTGCTCCAGAGCTTGGTGGCTCCATCCAGGTCTCAGCCCCTTCCGTCCCATGTCTGTCCCTCTGCCGGTCAGGCCCCATGGGCTGCCTCTCTGCAGCTTGCCTCTTCCCCAGGAGGGAGGGGCCGAGAGGGGAAGCCCCTCTCTCTGCTCCGCTCCACACGCCAGCTCATGGAAATGAAAAACACATTGGTTTCATTATCCCTAGATTGAATGAGCAGGGTTGCCATGGTGACAGCCACCTCAGGCCTGCGAGGGGGCAGGGGAGGGGCTGGTGAGGCCAGGGCAGGTGGGGACTGGGCAGTGGGTGAGCAGGCACTCCAGGCAGGCCGGCCACAGGGACAACCGCCTCCTGTGCCCCTTGCCCTCTCTCGAGGCCCAACTTCATGTCACCATCCCTGGGCAGAGGGAGCAGGCAGGCCATGGAGGCAGGCGCCATCCTCCGCCGGCTTGCCTCTCATCCACCTGGCCTGCTGCCTGTTCCTTTTGGAGAGTTGTTGAAGGTGGAGGTGGGCTCGAGCCTCCCACCCTCCTGAGAGTCAAGGAGACAAATGGAGAGAGGTGGGAAGAGGGGACAGGTGGGAACCAGGACAGGGGCCATGGGCCTGCTCCCACCTGGGGATCAGTCCTGGGGCTTCACTGGCCTCCCAGGCAGCGTGCCCTGAGAAGACACCTAAGGGTGCCAGGCTGTGCACACCCAAGTACACCTGGGACCAGGGTCATCCTAGTGACCCTGAACCCCAGCATCACCCTCCTTAAACAGGCTGAGTCTCCATCCAGTAGGTGTGATGGTGGCCATGGGGATGACCACAGGGGTCCTGGCCCAGTGCGTCTGCAGGTGTCCTTGGCTCCAGGACTGAGCCAGCTGCCCTGATGCCCAAGTGAGCCCTCTTCTCCCAGGGCCTGGGTGCCACCCGCCTGCTCTGCCCCACGGGCTTGTCACCACAGGTCTTGAGTCTGAGGGCAACACTTGGGCCCAAGTGGGCCCAGGTCCAGGAGAAGCTGGCTGCACCCCCTTCCTCCCCCAAATGCCCGGAGGTGTGGGGCCCGAGCTGCCGCTCTGAAGTGGCCCCAAGCAAGCATTGCCACTCGCCCTGGGAAGGCAGCCTCTGCCGTTCTCTCCATGTGACCCAGGGCCAAAGGCACCTGCTCAGGGGGCATCAAGTGCCCACAGAGAATCTTTCCTTCCCGGCAGGGCTGGTCAGAGAGGCTCAGTGCTGACCCCAGCTCCAATTCCAATTTTGACCCCACAACCTTGACCCCACCCCCAGACCCGGCCTCCACCCCAGCTTCTTGTCCAGCCCACCTGCACACATTTCCCGCTGCCCTGCCAACCTTGGCTTCTGTTCCAGCTGTCCCCCCCACCCCCCAACCCAGGATGCCCTCCCCCCGCCCCCCGCCTGTGCCTCCTCCCACTGCTTACTTTCCATGGGGAAACTGAGGCTGAGAGAAGGGAAGTGACTTGTCCAAGGCCACAGGGAATTCAGGACAGCATGGCCCAGTGTGGGATGTCCCTTTCCCAGGGGGCAGAGCCTTCAGTCCACCCTGAGATGGGCCGAGAGTCTGCGTGGCCCTGGATCCAGAGCCCGGCTGTTCAGGGGCAGGTGGTAGTTCTCTGCAGAGCAGGTGTGGAAGGGAGCAGAGAGCGCCCAGGTTTTAGCTTCTTGATGGCCCTTCTCAGTGGGGAGGGACCTGGGAGGAGGACGCAGGGGCTGACCCAGGCTGGCGGTCTCCACTCCAAGCCTTAGTAGTGGGGACAGTCTCATGGCCTTGCCTGCAAACGTGCTGTGTGCTTCTGAGACAGGTGCTGAGCGGCTCGGCAGATGCCACCAGGGTGTCGGTGGCACTGTTGCAGGCTCGCCCTCCTGCCGAGTGGAGGTGGGTGCTGGGGGGGGCCAGCACAGGCAGGAGAAATCCCCCACAGCTCCCTGGGGCAGGGCAATCCAGGGGTCCCAGAGCAGCCACCTGCCAGCCAGCTGCACCCAGATGCCAGAGGCTCTTTCTAAAATGCAGGTTCCTAAGGCCCTCCCGGGGGGCCGGGGTGAGGCCCAGGAATCAGGGTGAGTGTAGCTTCCCAAACCCAAAGCTGTGGGCACCCCCACCCCCGACCCCAGGGGTCTGGCCAGCCTGCTGAAGGGTCTCAGAGCCTGCCCCTTTGCCTCCCCGCGGAGTCCCTTCCCTGTGGCTCTGTGCGCATGCACGCACACACCCCTCCGCCACCCCAGCGCCGACTCCGGGCCTTGTCCTGCAGAGGGCCAGTCTCAGCCAACCCTGAGGCCTCGAGCCTGCGCTTCCCCTTCTCTCCCAGCTGTCCCCTGCCCACGGTCCCATGGCGTTTGTCCCCAGCCGTTGACCTCCCCTGACTCCGAGGCTGTGTGTCCCGGCCCGCCTCCCAGCCACCACCAAGGCCACCGCCTGGCTCCCCACCCACCGGCGGAGGCCGGCTGCTGGGCAAGGCTGTCATTTTCCCGGCTGGGGATTACAGGTTTGGGGCTGAGGGAGTCTGAGCCGGAGGAGGAGGACCCAGGACTCTCTCCCTGGTGCCGGGTGGGTGTGTGGTGCTGGGCGGGCCGGGCTGGGGAATCCTGTACCCGACGCCACCAGAACTGTGTGTGTGCTGTGTGTGTGCGTGCATGCATGTGCGTGTCGCGTGTGTTTGCGTGACCGTACCCTCTCCTGAGGGTCAGGGGCTCTCCCCTGCTCGTGTAACTCAGTGATCAGCCGCAAGCCCAGCCCGTTTTCCAGATGAAAAAAGACAAAATGGAGAAAGGACGGGGACCGGCCCGGGTCACACAGCAGGTTAGAGCAGGGCCTCCCCCTGCCCAGCTGCTGCCAGCTGTGGCAGCCTCCCTCCTCCCATCCCCACCTGTCCGCCCCCCATCCCCAAAGGTCGGCCAGCAGGGGGATTGACTGGGCGACCACAGACCTCCGAGAGGGCCAGGCTGGGGAAGGTCCGCAGGGGAGGTCTGGGGCAAGAAAGCACGCGTCCCTCCTGTGCTGTGCAGCCGCAGCACCCCCGGGGCTGGGCTTGGGGGGCAGTGGGAGCCGGACTCAGCGTGTGGCGGCGCTGGCTCTGCGCCAGGAGCATCTCCCAGTGGGTCACATCTGGGAACACTGGAATGGGGTTGAACACCAACGGCGGGACCCCGGCCGGGGCCAAACCCCTCTGGGGGCAGTGGAGTGAGCGTCTGTGCTCAGTGACAGGGCGTCGAGGAGGTGAGGAGCCTCGGCATTGGAGAGAACATGGCACAGTGGTTACGGGCACAGGCTCTGGGATGGCACTGCCCACACTCAGACGCAGAGCCCTGTCCCCTAACCTCCCCGAGCCTGGTGCCCGAGGGTTGCCAGGACAATTAAACAAGATAAACCTGTCCTAAACTCTGAGTGGAGCGGGTGGTGTGGTGGTGCAGACTAAGTAGGTGTTCACGCCTTTCCTCCTCCCCCTCCTCAGTTCTGCAGGATTACGGGCCCTGCCCCCACCGTCTGAGCAGTGGGGGCGGGAGTGGGGCGACAGTGCGGCGGGACAGGCTGGGAGGGCCCAGAACTGCTGGTGGGGGGCTCCTCCTGGGCGGGCTCACCCAGGAGCTGGCGTTTAGGTGGGCAGCCACTGCCAGGGCTGAGCTGGCCAGGGTGCTGGCAGCCAGGGGAACCTCGCAGAGCCGACCCCGGCCCCTTGGAGGCCCCCGGGGGCAGGGAGCCGAGGCTGGGGGGAGGCCTGCCTGTTCTTGGGAATTCACGACGTGTCTGCCTGTCGCAAGTACCTCGATAAGGAAGATTTGTGGGTGAGATTTGCGATTCTGTTTTCGCGGAGGGTTATAAATCAGCCGCACGCACGCCCTGGTGCGGCGCAGGCCCGCTGCTCGCATGCACACGCACACACACACAGGCGCAGAGACGCAGTCGGGTCCTGCCTGCTGTGCCCAGGCCAGGAGAAGTTCTCCAGGGAGCTGAGCTCTGTGAAGGGAAGAACCTGGGCCCCCCAACTGCTAGGACCTGCCCTGACTGTGTCCCAGAACCATCCAGAATCAAGGACTCGGGGCTGGGAGGCAGGGTGCCCCAGGGGCTGGAGAAACCGTGCACCCTGTGGACTATGAATGTGAGCTCTGGAGTCCGCCTGGCTGGGTTCAGCCCTGGGACCCGGGCCTTACTAGCTGTGTGTCCTTGACATGTTGCTTTCAAAGGCCTGCCTCAGTTTCCCCATCTGTGAATTGGGGCTAATCATAGCTGTACTTCATAGGATGGTTGAGAGAAGAAAATAAGTTAATATGTACTTAAAACAGTGCAGAGCACATGGTGCGAGCTCAGGAAGGCGTAGCTGTCATGATATCATTGTCATCATCATCTTCAGAGTGTACTCAGGCCCGGCATAATCCCAACCACTCCAGTGGCTGAGGCAGAAGGATTGTTTGATACCAGGAGGTCGAGACTGCAGTGAGCTGTGGTCACACCACTGCACTCCAGCCTGGGTGACAGAGTAAGACCCTGACTCTTAAAAAAAAAAAAAAAAGAGTGTACTTGGGTTTGGGGGATCAGACCAGGGCTTGAAACCCAGCTCTGCCCCTTGCTAGCTGTGTGAACTTGGACATACTCCTGACCCTCCCTGTGGATAAAATGGACTTTTACTATCGGCTTCTTGGGGTTGTTCTGCACTTACAGGAGATAAAGCGCGCAAAGGATGCAGTCTCAGGCCCTCAGGAAACATCCGCCACTTTGCGTCCGCCTGGAGGTGGGACACGGGGCCTGGGGCCTCAGGTTCAGAGCCTCCAGGTGGTTCTGCTCCCAGGCCGGTCTTCCTGGGGGAGGACAGTGAGCGGAATGTTTAGAACAGACTGGGAGGCTCTGGGCAGGGGAACCTGTCTTCCTTTCACCATCAGCCGCCAGCCAGAGCATCCGTCCCTGCCCCTGCCCCTCCACCCACCCCCCTCCTGATGTGAGCCAGCGTGAGAACAGGCCTTGGAGACCGGCAGGTGTGACTCACTGCTCTGCCATCCACTTACTGGGTGGCCTTGGGCAGGTCACTTAACCCCTCGATTCCCTTCGGGGAGAGATAATTGCGCCTGCCTCACCGGGCAGCTGGAGAATGAATTAAATGAGATAATGTGTGTTGAGCACTTAGCACAGCTCCCGGAGGCGGCCGGATAAGTGCTCTGCAAATGTGGTCACGGCCCCCTCTCTGCCGCCTCTCCTCGCTCTGACTCACTCGCCCGCCTTCCCTCCCACACCTGATGGACGGCCCGCGTCCTCCCAGGCCAGACGTTCCAGCATTTCTCTCCGGGAAGATGGGCTCTAAATCCGGGAGGCGCCTCTCGAGCTGCACGCGTGAGCGTGGATGGAGGGAGACGACTTCAGAAATCCCAGGCCAGCTCCATTCCGATCCGGCTCCCCCGTGCCAGCCGCGCAAGGGCCGAGGTGTGCTGTGCGCAAAGCCGGGCCCGGGCTGGGCCGTCGCTGCCCGCCGCAGAGCCTTTCCTGCCTCCCCGGGGTCCTCAGGTGCTGTCAGACGCAGGCTTGCTTCCAAGCTGTTCCTGGCATTTTTACCTGCTCAGCCATAAAGCCCTGGAAAGCCGTGAATCTGGGGATGAGTAGCTGCTTGCACGGGTGTGGGCGGGAGAGATGAGGACCGGTGCCCATATTTTTGCGGAGCTGAACTTCTGCACCTCTCCCGCCCAGCTCACTGCCTGGGCAAGCAAGGTGGTGACGCCTTGGCCACCAGTGGCTGTCGGGAGCATCCCAGGCCAAGCCTCGGTCTCCCGGCAGAACTTTGGAGGCCGGACTTTTCTGTTGCCAGGGAAACCAGTGTGTTCCCAGGAAAGGAAACCACAGTGCTTTGGCTGTTATGATGCACTTCCCCACCCCGAAAATGAGTTCCCTCCAAAACCGATTCCCCCGAAAACTGTCGAGTCGGCAGCATCCTGCCTCCTCCCCGAGCCTGCTGAAATTATAGAAAATGAAATCTGCCCCTGACCTTGTGTTTTTCACCTCTTTTTTTAAACATTCCGCTGTAGCACAAGGACGTGTTTTGTTTTTTCTTATTTATCTTCCTCCCATGCCAGCTGGGGCTCCAAGTCCCTCTCTCCAATTGTTAACTGGAGCCAGAAGGGAAAGGACTTCCACATCTCTCCTCTTTTTTTTCCTCCCCGTTCAGCTGTCAGCAAAAATAAAACAAGCAGGTTTATATTTGGAAAGCAGAGGGTCTCAGCCACCAGATTGCTATGTCCGGGGTAGGTCACAGGCTTTGTATCTTCCCCTCCTGCAATAAGGGCTTGAAATTTGATCCAGAGATTTGCAGAGAGTTGGGGGTGGAGGGGAGGTTTCTCAGAGCAGGCCTGTCTTTACTCACTTTGACTTTTAAATGCCATTGGAGGATCAGGGATGATTGTTCAGTGGCTTGACAACACCAGGCCTTGGGAGAGATGGTTTTAGAAAAGAATCCTCTGGAAGAACTCTAGAGCAGGCAAGGTTTGGGCAGGATCTCGAGTGTCTGTGTCTCCTAACTGTCCATCATCCGATCCCTGCACCAGGAGGCCGGGAGCTCTCAGCCACCCGTCTCGGAGACGGGATCCTGGGCCTCGGGTGTAGCTCAGGATTCAAGCCCTCCTTCGCGGCCAGGCTAGCATGACTGTGTAGGTTACTGCTGGGAGACAAAACACAACAGGAAGGAAGGAGGAGAGAGAGAGAAATGTAGCCAGCATTCACGCTCAGATCCCTGGATGTTGTTAAGGACACTGCAGGGGAGGAAAAGGATGTGGAGAGAGTTTGGTCCAAACCCCAGACACGTGCCTCCCTCTTTGGGCCTGGTCTTCCCACCTGAACAACTGCCTGGGACCCGCATCCTCTCCGGGCCCCTCCCTGGTCTGCCCCTTGCTCTGTCCTCTCAGGGCCACTTTGGGTGATCTGAGCAGTTAATTTTTCACCCAGCAGTGACTCTCTGTTCCGTAAGTAATTTTAAGCAAATTCTGTTCCTATCCTTGCACTTTCATGGGGGGAGGAAAACATGGCCCA
The DNA here is from genome assembly GCF_040939455.1 of Microcebus murinus. Lineage (NCBI taxonomy): Eukaryota > Metazoa > Chordata > Mammalia > Primates > Cheirogaleidae > Microcebus > Microcebus murinus. Next base: position 56,031,946 of record NC_134117.1, on the reverse strand, counting down.
GCCAAGTTTTCCACTGCCTTCCGCGGACTCGTGTGTTCCAGGCAAGGTGCCCGCTCAGGGCACAAAGACTGCCGCAGGGAGAGCCGGTGGGTCCCAAGGAAGGATCTTGGTGGGGTCTCAGATCCTTTTCAGCCCCATCCTGGGTTTCCGGCGGATCTTTCCCATTGATTCCTGAAACCCTGTCAGATCTTGCTATTAGCACCAGGCTCTCAGAGTATAGAGTAAACTAATGAATTACAGCATGATTACACAGCACATAATTAACTTTGTAATTAATATGCAACTGCCACTTAAGCTAAAACACTGCTTATAGAGACGTACGGCAATAGTAAATCACAGGTCAGAAATAGCACTTTGGAATTTTCAAAAGAATGAACGTAAGCAGGGAATCTCTTAAGGCAGCAGGGCGAGTTAATTAGAAAGCAGATGCATTGTAAGGGTCCTGCGTCATTTCAATACCTTCTTCCTCAGCGAAGAGCCTGTGCCACTGCAGCGACTGACGGGCCAGGCCTGGCCAACAGGGCACTGGGCGTGTGGTCTCATGTGCACAATAAGACAGGCCTTCCCTGCCCACCCCGCCCTCACCCTCTGCCCAGCCACACTGCCCCCTGGCCCTCGGGGCTGGTTTCCATCCTCCTCCTCCTCCAGGGAGCTTGTGGGGTGCCCCCAGCCTGGCCCAGGGCCTCGGCAGTCCAGTCCGGTGGTGGGCACCTCCAGCAGGTGGGTTGGTACTTGTTTGTCTGCCTTCACCTGGATTTTAGGCTGCTGGAAGTCAGAGATGTCATCCTATTTTTAAATTTAATCCTTTCTTCTCCCAACCTGCTGCCAGAGCGTTAAAGGTAGAAGATGCCTTAGAAATCATCTCACCCAGTCCCCATTTCCCCAAGGCCAGAGAGTCGCCGGGCTGAGCACCATGGTCACATGGCAATATGGCCCAGCGCCCGGCTCTAGCCCTGCATCAGGCCAAGAGGGCTCTGCCAGTCTAGGAGTGTGATTAGGCTGAGACCCTCGAAATGAGTCAAACCCAGGTTCCAATCTTAGCAGCCTCACTGCCCAGCGGTGTGACCTTGGTGGGCAAGTTATGTAACCTCTCTGGGCCTCAGTTTCCTCCCCTGTAAAGTCTGAGCAGTGAGGCCCACTTTGCTGGGTTGGAGTGACAGTTGGGTGGAATGACGCTGGTGCCGTGAGTGCTACCTAAAGCCAAGCGCCCCTGCTGCCCTCACAAGTTTGGGGTGCAGGGAGAAGCAGGTGACATCTCGATCAGCCCCGTCCTTCGGGTGCTGACAAAATGGGCACTGAGAGGTCACCTCTTGTCCTGGGTCCCAGCCCAAGCTGGGCACAGCCCATGCAGAGCTGACACAGAGCAAGAGAGCGCGTGACCCAGGGGGCCTCCCAGGACATCCAGGAGCCGGGCCGTCTGCCCCAGAATGGTGCCACGATGACTTGGTTTTCTGGATAGCTGCTGGGCTTTGAAGTCCCGCAGAGCTGGGTTCGAATCCCAGTTTAGGCATCTTCTGATGTTGGGCAAGTTTCTTAATTAGTTTCAGCCTTAGTTTCCCCATCTGTAGATGTGCCGCTCATTCTACCTTTGGCTATAGTGTTAGGAAGATAATTCATGTAAAATGCCAGATATGCTGCCCGCATAGTAGATAAAGAATAGCACACCTATTGTTCTTGTTCTTATTCATAATTACGAAGGGAGATTTCAGAGTGGCTGCAGGAGGGCGCCTGCCGCCTCAGGTAGACCCTGGCTGTCTGGCCCCTCCACCCCCACCCCTGCGCTTGGGTGGGGCAGGGGAACGGGGCGTGGGTGTCTCCCCAGCTAACCTAGTCTCTGCCTCAGGCAGCTTCTGTGACTTTCCTCCTCTGGCCTTTATCCTTCCAGCAAGGGGCCTGGGCCCCTATGCCCACCTAGACCAGTCTTGCTGGGGGGGAGGGGGGACCTTCAGACAGGCCCTGGCTGGCTGGGTATGTCTGAGGTGGCAGTGGCTTTCATGAAGCTGGGCAGGATGTTGGATTCAGCATCCAGGATTCAGATCTTTCTGTGGCTTCTCTTCCCACAGACCTTTGTGGCCAGAGCCCAGCGTGGAGCGGGGAGTCTTCCTAAGGCCCCTGCTTGGGGGCACCCCTCCTGCTGCCCCCAGCCTGCCTGCCCTCCCTGCAGCCTCTCTGCCTCTGCTCCAGCCTGCCCGACCTGTGGCCACTCAAGGCTCTCAGGCCAGTGTTTCGCAAAGTGAGTTCTGGGGAAAACTAGTGTTTAGGGAAAAAAGTGTTTTGTGGTCCAGGCACTCTGGGAAAGGCCGGCTCGTGTGCTGTAGCAGTCTCCCCGAATCTGCAGCTTGCCCCAGCTCATCTGACCAGGGAGCCCCCCCGGGCAGTGCCACTGGGGTGTCCCAGCCGCCAGAATACAGCAGGGGCACCTCTCTGGTCACCGCCCACCTGCACAGCTTCACGTGGGCGTCCGGGCCACTCCTGGGGGAGCTCACCTGTTCCAAAGCTCCTACCCCAGCTCTCCTTCCCTCCCTCTGGGACGTCCCGTGACTGGCCTTTGCCATGAGAACAGAGTCTCTCCAGTCCTCAACCCGGCACTCTGGAGGGTGGGCACAAACCCCCGCCTCCCTCTCGGCCTCCCTCTCAGCCTCAACCACCCATGTCCTCCGAGGCGCCCTACTCCAGCTCACGCTGTGGTTCCCAGAGGCGCCGCCATTCAGCGTGGGCCCCTTTCATTGTTCCATAAATTGAGCTTCTCCCTAAAATGTTGCAAAGCTACAGAATAGGTTTAAAAAATAGGGTTGTTTTTTTTTTAAGGTTGAAAATCCTTACCATGCAGAGTGGTGGCGGTTAACCCCCCCCCAAGCAAGCACTGGCTCCTCCGGCCCCCGTTTCTTCCTGTGGGTGATAGGTCCGATAAAGCCCACCAGGGCCCTATTGAGCTCGCGTCCAACCCCTCGGGGCCGGGCTGCTTGCTAGTCGCTAACTCACATGGATGGGCTCAGCAGCCCGGGAAGGCGTACGATAATAATTGTGACTGTCGTTACCGTTTACGATGCATGCTGAGGCCAGCGCCAGCAAGCAGCGGATTGCAGACTCGAACCCAGGCAGCCTGGTGTCCTTAACCACTAAGGTACACTGCCTGTCTACAGTGGGGTGAAACAAGGGTCAACTAGTGAGGTTATGACACCAAAGTGCTTTATAAACTGTCATGTGCACCGAGTGTCAAGTCACCGTGCAGCTTTGAAGCATTTTGCAAGATTTTTGTCTCCGTCGGCTTTCAGCAGGCAGTCAGGAAGCAATGTTTTCAGGGTGCCTGTGGGGTGCCTGGCTACGCCTGCGGGGTTCCAGGGCTGAGGGCTCCACTGCCAGCCGTGGGCTGGGGCAGCACAGTCTCCTGAGTAGCCTCACACCCAGAGACTCCCGGAATTCAGAAGACCGGCCAGGCGGTGGGAGGGGACCCAGAGCCGGCTGACTCACAGCTCCCCACGCCGTGGGTTTTCTGGAGAGAGGGGGGCTGGATGGGTCGGTGCGGCAGCCTCAGCCCAGCCGGGACCCTCCCTCAGATCCAGGGATGTGGAAAGTCTCCGCACGGAGCCCTGGGGACTGCACACGGCTTCTGCAGGGAAACCACAGATGCCTCGCAATGAGAGCCAAGCCCCTGTTCCCGCCAGACTTGGCATGGGCACCCTGTCCTGCCCCGCCCCCACCCCGGGGCGGCTGTCTGAGCTGTCTGGGGACTGACCGCAGGCCTGGCCTGGGCAGGCATGTGCAGGGGTGGCCGGGACGTGGTCAGGGGCAGGGAGAGAGCCGGGAAGCTCAGGGCAGCTGGGGCTCCTGGGGCCTGGTGTGGGTCCTGGGCCAGCCTCTGACCCACAGTGGGGCCTTCAGGGCTCTCCCCACACTGACCCCTGCCCCAGGCCTCAGTTTCCTCATCTGTAAATGTCAGGATAGTCCTGAGCAGATCCCAAGATCACTTCCCGATCGAAGCCATGAGGACGGTTCGTTGTTCTTATGCCTAGCCCTTTGAGCTCACTTTCTGCCTTCTGGGTCCTCTTTCCCTAATTTTTTTTTTTTTTTTTGAGACAGAGTCTCACTTTGTTGTCCAGGCTAGAGTGAGTGCCGTGGCGTCAGCCTAGCTCACAGCAACCTCAAACTCCTGGGCTCGAGTGATCCTTCTGCCTCAGCCTCCCGAGTAGCTGGGACTACAGGCATGCGCCACTATGCCCGGCTAATTTTTTTATATATATATATATCAGTTGGCCAATTAATTTCTTTCTGTTTATAGTAGAGACGGGGTCTCGCTTTTGCTCAGGCTGGTTTTGAACTCCTGACCTTGAGCAATCCGCCCGCCTCGGCCTCCCAAGAGCTAGGATTACAGGTGTGAGCCACAGCGCCCGGCCCCTAATTTTTTTTATTTGTTGAGAAATTTAAAAAAAAATCCTACTGACAGTTAATAGCAACGAACTAACGGAGTGGGCATGCACAGTTAGTAAAAACCGAAGCACAGGCTCGGGAGGAGAGGTCCTGCGCCGTGCCGGCCACACCCTCCCTGTGCAACTAGGCAGAAATCACCTGCCCATTCTGAACCTCAACTTTCTGATCTGCAAAATGGAATGATACTTGTTTGCAGGCTACTGTGTGAGACTGTGATATGAGGTTGCTTAAAGCTGCCTTACATCCATGAGTCTCGTAGCTTGAGAAAAGTCTGGCTGTGACACTCGGTTTAGGGGCAAGAGCACAAGGTCAGGGATCGGGAAGTCTGCGTGTGGATTTGCTGGTGGCCTCAGGCTAACGCCCTCCCCTCTCTGGGCCTCTGTTCACTCTCCTTTCAAAGATGGGCCACCGGCCGGGCGCGGTTGCTCACGCCTGTAATCCTAGCACTCTGGGAGGCCGAGGCAGGCGGATTGCTCGAGGTCAGGAGTTTGAACCCAGCCTGAGCAAGAGCGAGACCCCGTCTCTACTATAAATAGAAAGAAATTAATTGGACAACTAATATATATAGAAAAAATTAGCCGGGCATGGTGGCGCATGCCTGCAGTCCCACTTACTCGGGAGGCTGAGGCAGCAGGATTGCTTGAGCCCAGGAGTTTGAGGTTGCTGTGAGCTATGCTGACGCCACGGCACTCACTCTAGCCTGGGCAACAAAGTGAGACGCTGTCTCAAAAAAAAAAAAAAAAAAAAAAAGATGGGCCACTTAGAAGACTCCGTCTCATGTGTTGGTACCAGGTGGTTAAGAACGGCTGGGAGAAGAGTGTGCGGAGTTGGCTGGCCATGCCTGGACTCAGTGGGAAGAGTGCAGGGGCTGATTAGCCATGCCTGCTGTGGGTGTAGGACACAGACACACCACAGCCCTGCCGTCCCCATGCCAGGTGGTCCTTAAGGGCTCATCTAGTTCTGCCTGGCTCTTCCTGGGGGATGATGCTGTAGGCCCTGCCCCTGCCTGGAGTTCCCTGTCTTGGGGACCTGGGGCTAGCGAGGGGATAGTGGAGAACAACTCCTCGACCCTGGAGCCAGGGCTGTAGGAACATCTGCAGGGTATTTACAGCCTTATAGAGGCACCAGCTGGAGATTAGGGGTCCTGTTTCCACCTCCAGTCACATTCCACCCACCTCTTCCCCACTTCATGGCAGTCACGGGCAGCAGCCTTGAGACAAAGCCGGGTCAGGGCCGCTGCATGAGCACTGCCCTCCGGGGAGAGGCTTGGGGCCTGGGCCCAGCGCTGGGCAGGCCTGTGACCCCCCGTCTCTGGACCCTCCTCAGCACTCCACCGCAGTGCGAGTCGCCTTCCTCTCACTCAGGGCAGTGAGGCCCAGGGAAGGCAGCGTCTAGTTGAGAAAGGCCTGCCACATTCCCACGGAGAAAACGCGATGCAGAAAGACATGGGCTTTGCAACCAGACCTGAGCTCAAATCCTGGCACTGCCACTGCTCAGTAGTGTGACCCCGAGCAAGTTGTTGGACCTCTCGGAGCCCCGGTTTCGTCATCTGTAGTGCAGTAGTGGTAATTGGGACGTCACGGTAGGGTCCCAAGGCTTATGCCAGGTGGCTCAGTGCAGCGGTCCCCAATCGTTTTGGCACCAGGGACCAGTTCCATGGGAGACAAATTTTCCACGGATGGTGGGGGAGGTGGAGCTCAGGTGGTGATGGGAGTGATGGGGAGTGGCTGTAAATACAGATGAAGCTTCGCCTGCCCACACACCCACTGCTCACCTCCTGCTGTGCAGGGCACCCCCCTTCCTAAGTTTCACAGAAGACAATCTTTCCACAGGCGGTGGGGGGAGGGGTGTCCCTAACAGGCCACAGGGTTGGGGACCACAGATTTGGAGAACCTAGTGTTTGGCACATATATGTTCAATAGTTGTTTAGTTTCTCTTTCCATTCTGCAGAAACAAAAAGTAGGGGCGTGGCCTTCCTTGGGAATGAGAAAAAGCCCAGAGGGCCTTGCCAGGGCCGAATCCAGCCCTCCTTCGCCTTTTGGGGAGAGAAGCTGTCCGAGGAAGTTCACCGTGAGGTCAGGGGTTTGGAGTGTGGCCAGAGATCGGCAGGAGGGTTTTGGCCTCAAGAACATGGCCCACGCTTCATGGTGTCATGGGCCCAGAGGGACAAGGTACACCCCAGTGCAGCTGGCATCCCAGCCCCGTGCGGGTTGGGACAGTGGGCTGGCGCCTTTGTCAGGCCACGCCAACGAGTGTTTTCCCCAGGAATCCATCACTCCTTCTGAGTCAACTTTTGTGCCCCAGGACAGGTCGTCAGCCATAGCTGTGTGACACAAAGCCCCTGCTCTGAAGTGCCAAGGCTGCGTTATATTGTCCCCTTGGCCAGCGTTGACCATGGGTGTCCTGTGGAGTAGGGTGGGCGTTGGGAGATTGGGTCGTGGAGAGAAGCGGGTCCACTCTACCGGAAGCCTAGAGTGCCAAGCCGAAGCATCTGAACTGTGCGGCCAGGCGGTAGGGAGCCTCGTCGAGCCTTGGCACGGGAGCACGGCCCGGGTTGAGGAAGGAGGGACCGGACTCTGAAGGGCTGCAGTCTGAGTCCACAGTTCAACTCTTCCGAACACTGTCCCCTTAGTGACTTCATGTGCTCAGCTCCTAGCAGGCAGGGCAGGGAGCAGAGGCGCCTTCCTGTGTGGCAGGTGAGGGCACAGGTGCAGGAAGGTCTGCTCCCAGGACTGCGGCCCAGCCCGGCTGCCCTGCTAAGAGTTAGGAGCAGCTGCGCAGGGCCAGCTGTCCCACGCTGCTATCTGTCCCTCTCCCCTCCTCGTCTCCCGCCCCTCGCCATTCTTCCCAGCTTCCCGGCAGTAGAGCACAAAGTCACTCTGCTACTGTCCTTGCTTCACCGCCTCTTCCGTGCCCCCAGGCTGTGTGTCTGGTGCGGGGTCCCGAGGATTGGGAGTGGAAGACCCACCTGCTGGATGACCACAGGCAGTTCCTGCACCCCTCTGAGCCTCTGCTCCTTCCCTTTAAGCCGAGGAGGGTGTCAGTGCACATCAGCGCTTTCCTAACCTCCGTCACTTTCATCCCATCCATACTAGGTTTAAAATGTTTCTTTAGGCCCAGTGCAGTGGCTCACACATATAGTGCTAACACTCTGGGAGGCCAAGGGGAGGATTGCTTGAGGTCAGGAGTTCGAGATCGGCCTGAGCAAGAGCGAAACCCCGTCTCTACCAAAAATAGAAAAAATTAGCTGGGTGTGGTAGTTCCAGCTACTCAGGAGGCTGAGGCAGGAGGATCTCTTGAGCCCAGGAGTTTGAGGCTGCAGTGAGCTATGAGGACACCACTGCACTCTACCCAGGAAGACAGAATGAGACCCTTTCTCAAAAAGAAAAAGTTTCTTTAATCCACATAGGCCTGCCGTTCTACCTAATTTAACTGCATCCTAAGTAATATTTATGAACTCACCAGTGATTGTTGTCCTCGTCCAAAAACTTCACTGTGAAAGCATAAAAGGTTTGCCTGTGGACCACCTTGTCATCCTTGTTCCACTGGTGGCACACGTATCACCCTTTGGGACCCCTGGATGTGGTGACCAGCATCTCTCCGAGTCCTGAGATCCTCTGGTTAGGACTAGGTCACTGGGTTTTCAGCTCTCACCACCCTGGGTCACGTGCACACCCACAGTGGCTGTGCAGCCAGCCATCTGTTCATCCACCTAACCAGTACCTGCTGGGTACCGGGACCTGGGCTAGGCTCTGGGATCCGTCACTGCAAGACATCCCAGCTGACAGGGGAGACGGATGCAAAGGCACGTCCGTCACTGATCTAGTGCCACTGAGATGGGGCTGCGTGACAGGGACGCTTAGGGGATAGCAGTGGGAGTGAGTGGCTCTGCTGGGGGAAATCAAGAAAGAGGGTGACAGTTGAGCCAGACCGTGATGGATGGGAGAGGGCCCGGCAGTCTGGGCTGATGGCCAGTCCATGACAAAGACATGGAGCTGTGGTCTGGAGAGCACACTCCAGGAGCCAGGGAGCAGCCCCAAGTGGGGGACGCTGGGAGTGGGGGGAGGTGGAGGCCAGGCTGAGGAGGACCCTGGCCGGCTCTGGCACATGCAGGTTCAAGGTCACTGCTGGGCCCGGGGCTCATGACACCTGTCCTTCTCGGAGTCTGAGGCTGATGAAGGGCCGGGCGGGTCTCCTGGACCGTGGGCTCTCCCGCCAGGCCGAGCAGCAGGCGTGTTGTGGCGATGTTGTGGAGTGCAGCCTCTGCTCCCGGGCTGTAGGTAGAGCCCTCCCACCCCTGCTGCCGGCTGCGCGTGCCCCGGGGGACCTGAGCTGCAGATGTGCATGGTGATTGAATCATTTCTGCACACCGCTGCTCACACAGCTCCCCGGGGACCCGCCACTTGCCTGTGCAAGCTGTCACGAGATGTGTGTGCTCAAGTGCATCTGTGTCGGCATTCAGCGTGTGCACGTACCTGCTCTAAGTGCGCCAAGGAGCGCGTGTGTATGTGCCTGCGCCCACATGCGTGCGGTGCCTATGCCTCTCTCCTGGGGTGCGTGTGTGTTAAGTGTACCAATTAACTAGGGAAGCCTCAAAGGTGAGAAATACACCGTACTGTTAGCTTGGCCTGCCACCCTAGGGACCTGCCTGCAGAACACCCCGTTTCCATGGGTCAGCCAAGAGCACCCCATCCTGCATCCAGGGAGGAGCCCGCTGAGGGCCGTTTGCCTCTTCCGAGCTTCCAGACCAGGAGAGACGCTGCCGAGGACAATCCAGAGGCCCTACTTAGAGCTGCCAGAGGGATTCAGGGTCAGCTCAGCCCCTGGCGCCATCTGTGTTCTCTCCCTCTCTCAACCTCTGCCTCCCACCCTGCCACACAACGGCATGGGACAGGTGGTCCCCAGGCCCCTTGCCTCTCCACATCGTATTCTCTAAGCAGCTCTACGTGCATAATAGCAGCTAACTTTCCTTGCATGCCAGCCGTGCTAGGCACCGCCTAGGGTACACTCGGCCCCGCCTTGCCAGGTGCTGAGAAGTGTAAATGGAAGCTTGGCCCTGCAAGATCTCTCCTAGGAGCTGGGGAGACTGGGCGACCCATTGTCACCACCCAAAACTTTCATTTGCATGGCTAAGCTCAGGCAAGCAGAAGGAGCAAGGGAAGTGCAGAGCTGTGGAAGGGGCAGCGGGAAGGGGCAGCTGGCTGGAAGAATGGCTCCCGGGGCCGGTGGCCTCCCCACAGACCTGCCCTGAGACAGGCTCTGCAGTTTCAAGGGCAAGTGTTCTGCTCTTATGGAGGTGGACTTGTCCAAAGAGCCGGAGCTCCTCACAGGGAGATCCTAAGATGTGGGAGTTTGATGGGCCACCAACGGCTGGCTAGCCCAATCCTTCGTTTCACAGATAGGGAAACTGAGGCCCAGCTTTTTGCCCTGCTTGCTCAGCAGGAGGGTGGTAGGGAGGGAGCACCCATCAGTCCCCCCCTCGCTGACTGGCTTTGCATCACCTACAGGCTTGCGGTTGCTCAGACCAGGACAGATGATGGGGTCCTGAACCGGCGTGGGGGTCCCCTGCTCGAGCCCACTCCCCATGAGAGGCAGACAGGCAGCTGGGAGGGCTGAGGCCATGGGTGCACCCAGGGCCAGGCCACCAGGGTTCTGTTGGGAGGGAGCCGCAGCCTCACTGGCCGCTGGAGCTGCAGCCACAGAGGATTTGTAGCGACTTCTAAAGGCTTAAAGGCGTCCAGGTGCCCAGAGGCTGCGGCAGCGACAGAGCCCAGGCAGTGCTCCCGTGGCCAAGGGCGACCTCTGCTGGCCGCTAGGTGCCCGCCGCTTCCCAGCCTGGCCAGCATGCAGGGAGCCAGAGCTGCTGGGATGGCCTCGGAAGCTAGTGACTTGGTTTGGGCAGGTTGGACGAACAAGGAGGACAGCTCTTTGGGCCCGGGCACTGCACGAGGTGGGGAGTACCAGGAGGCTCTGACCACCAGTCCGCAGGAGTGAAAAGGACAACACATCAACAGTTAGAACGGCAGAGGATTTATATCTCAGTCCAGCAGCTTTCTGGCTGTGTGACCTTGGGCAAGTTGCTTCACCCCTCTGAGCCTTTTAAGGATTAAGAAAATTAGCACCACATAGGCCCTGGTGTGGTACCCAAACTAGCAGGTACAAAACAAATGGAAGATCCCAGCCTGCCCCCTCTGCAAGCTGCCTCTCTCATGCCTCCCTGAGCCCCTCCTCTCATACCTGGGACCCTTGGCCTTCAAGGCCTTTGACTCTTTTTCTGTGGACACTGGAGCCTCCCATTCCTTCCATTCCTGGTGTTAATAACCCCAAATTCCTACCATTGACCTCAGAAGTTTAAAAATGTTACCTGTATAGGTGCCTCACCTATATAGGTGCCTCCTTAATCTTCCAGCCATTTGTTCTTTTATAGATTAAGAAACACGGGACACACAGCTGTCCCCGTGATCTGTGATGTCTCTCCTGCCAGCCGCCCAGCACGCTGGGACCTGCAGGTGTCCCAAGCCCAGCCTGGCACTCCTTGGTTCCTGTAAGATGGAGAGCCATGGCCGGGGAGGAAAGTCCAGGTCGCTGGCTGGGCGGATCTGGGCTCCCGGTGCCTGCCTGGGACCTCCCTGGGTGGGCTCCAGAAACCCTTTGTCATCCCTCAAGGCTCACTGGGTCTCTGACCCCGGACACAGTGCCATGCCCGTGCTGGGGACAGCTCCTCCTAAGAGGCAGAGCCTTATGAGACCACCTGATCCCCCTCTGCGCTATCCTGTTCTACTAGTGAGGAAAGGAAGGCCAAGAAACACCCGAGAAGCCTGCTCAAAGCCCCTCCTGCAGTGAGGAAGAGGAGGGAGGGCGGGGAGAACACCCCAGCCTCCACAGTGCCCAGGAACCTCCACTGGCCCTCCCAGCACTTGGGCTTGTCAAGAGCGCCCCCTGCCGGCTGCACGGGCCACCACCGTCCCTTTGTCCTGGGTGGCTGCAGGCTGTGGACAGCGGGCAGAGGCCGGTGGGCCTGGGGTTTCTTTGTACTGCCCTTCAGTCTCCTCCAGACGGGAGCCGACCCGCCCCCGGCCTCTGCGCGACGGGTCCCTCGGGCTGGCTGTGGACGCTGCGCTCTGTACTGGAACCCCGGCAGCCAGTGTTCGTCCGTGCCTGGGGGGACCCAAGCCCTGGCAGCCCCCTGGCATAGGCGGTGCCTGGGAGACCCCCAGGGTCCTTCGGCTCAGATGGGGCCAGGCACCGGGAACTGAGGTGTTGTCACCGAGGGTGGCACTGGCTTGATCCTGCTCTGGAACCCCCTGTGTCCCTGCTGTCCACCTCCCACCCCCCCACATTTGTCCCTGGCCCCAGGAGCCTGTGCCATGTGAGTGCTGGCTGCAGCTCCGTGCAGACAAACTGGAAAGGAGAAATTTAGCCCCTGCCGGGGGATGAACAGGGGCAGCAAAGGGAGTTGCATCCTCACCACTTCCTCCCGCCAACACACACACATACACACACACCTGCACCCCCACCCCAGGCCCTCCCCAGCACCTGTTCAAGAGCGGGGGACATGATCCGAAAGCCAGCATTCTGCAGCTGGCTCCTACCCAACCAACTACAGCCTCCAAGCCTCAGTTTCCTCATCTGTAAAGTGGGCATATAGTAGCATTTTCTCTCTGCCATATGCTTGGACCAGCAATGGCTCATAAGAGGAGCTTAGCAGATGGGTGACCTGGAGTCAGTACAGGCTTGGACCAAGGGTTCCCTGAACACAAGAAAATCACTTCGTTCTAACCTCCACACGCCTCAGCGATCTAGCCTGGGTCCCGGCACAGCACAGTTACTAAAAAGCATTTTCTGGATGAGTGGAAGCGTTCAGGGATGAGCAAGTGGAGGCTAGAGTCGTCTGCACGGGTGGGTGGACGGCTGGACAGGCAGGCATTTAGATGGAGAAACGATGGGTGGAGAAGCTGGCCATCAGGGTGTGTGGTGGCTGGCAGGGTGGGGGTGGAGCAATGAACGTGGGCACAGCCTCTCTTTTACCTTCTTGCTGGAGAGCTTCGGAAAGCACTTATCACAAGTCCAAGTGCCCAAATGACCCGGCAACTCCGCTCTGAGAGTGTCCTCTCCAGATTAATTCACACGTGTGTGATGTGCCGATATAAAAGGCTATGCCTGCAACGCTGTTTGCAATGGTAAAAATTTGGTAACAGCTTCAGGCTCCATCATTTCAGGCTGGAGTGTGAATCCCTGAGTGGAGGGGCCCTGTCTGAGGCCTCAGGCCTTAGGACAGCCCCTGGCGGGGGGTAGTCAGATGTTGGTTGGATAAAGGCTTCATCCATACCTTGGAATACTGTGCAGCCATTGCAAAATGAAAAGGGCTCTATGTGTCCCGATGTGGAATCAATTTTGAGATATACTATTAAGAGGAAAAATGCAAAGTCCAGGTAATGTGTATAGAATGCTATTGTTTTAAGTTTCTTAAAAAAAGAAAAAGCAGACGATGGTACTCGTAGATATTTGCTTCTAGAACATGAGGCTCTCTGGAAGGAGAATCCAGGGCACTGGTTCTCCTAGGAAGGGCACCTGGGGCGTGGGGACAGGGCCGGGACTCACCACTGGGTACCCTTGTGGACTTTCTGATTTTAGAACCATGCAAACAAATTACCTTTTCAAACACACATGGCGTGATAAGAATTGCTGTAAAGGATGGGTAGCAAGAGCTCGGAGGAGAAGGAGGAACAGGGCTTTCTTCCCGAGGCTGGGGCCAGGCGTGGCGTTGGCTCCCTCAGTGAGGGTGCTCACGCTGCAGGCAGAGTCAGGACACGGAAAGCAGACAGGCGCGGCCCAAAATTCTGTTAGCCTCGGGGGCCCAGCAGATCTGGGGACCTCAGTCTCCTCATCTGCAAAATGGAGATGATCCTAGCCTGACAGAGTGGGCGTGAAAGGAGAGAATGCAGGTGCCCAGCGCATGAAAAGTCCTGGGCAAATGGGACCTTTGTTGACATGACCAGGGATGAGGCGTCTTTGGGGGACAGCGTGGTGGGATAGCAGAGAAGGCCAGGGCCCCCTGTCCAGCACCCTGGGTCTGACCCCAGTGTGGGTGTGGGAGGGCAGACCGAGCTGGCAGTGGGGCAGACTTCTGCTTTGCCCAAGGACATGCACGCCCCAGCAGGGGGTGGACTAGCACTGTGCAGTCTCTCCCCCCTGTGTCTCTCTATCTCTGTCTCTGCCGTCGCTGTGGAGGCCTCCCTGGAGGGATCTGGGGGCTGTCAGGGCTTTCTGGAGCTGAGGAGCCACCTCCACTTAGCTCTGCCATCTGGGGGGAAGCCCCACTCGTATTAATGTTCCGGAGCCCCCACTGCACCCCAGTTCAGGAAGGGCGAGCCTCGTGCCCAGGACTTCAGGCACCGACTACTCGGCCTGTGCAGTAGAAGTGGCCCTGGGCCGGCGGTCAGGAGCCTGGTGTGGGCCAGGGGTGGGTGTGGGCCTGGTGTGGGTCCGGGGTCCTGGTATGGGCCCCGATGCCGGCTCACGGTGTCAGGTGACTCCCTTCCTCTCCCTGAGCCTTCCGTTTCTGGAAAATGGGTGTGTGCCTCCCACTGTGCTTTTCCAGGAGGCGGGGTTGGGGGTGACAAAGTGGAAAAATGGAGTTGTGTGTGGTTTGTAAAGTGTGAAGAACTCTAAAGCATGAGGGGTTTGAGGAGGGCAGGTGGCCTCCGTGACAGGAGATCTGTACTCGGACCACACCTGCCGTGCAGGTTGTCACGCAGGAAGGTCCTCGAGTGCACATGCGCGCGCGCACACACACACACACACACACACACAGCCTCGCTGAGTGGGCCAAGCCCTGAACCAGGGATCCAGGCACGTGGACGCCGTTCCCCTCCCCCGCCCCCCACCTAGCACACGTGCACACACGGAAATGCATGCACCCGCGCGTGTAGTTCTCGTCTCCTGGTGGGCGTGCCTGCCCATGCTCACGCCCAGGACCACCTCCTGCCCTCCGCCCAGTGGGGCGCTCCAGCTGTGACCCCCGCAACCCTGCAGGGCCCAGCAAAGAGCCCTGGAGCCTGCCGGTGTTGTGAGCAGAGGGTGGCTGGGGGCCCGGGGTGAGGTTGGCAGGCCTGGCACGATCTCGGTGACACCCTCTGCCCTCTCTCTTCACAGGCTGGGCAACGTTCATGGCTCTCGGGTAGAACCCAGCGAAACGGCCAGAATGAATTCTATGGACAGGCACATCCAGCAGACCAATGACCGACTGCAGTGCATCAAGCAGGTGGGTGTTGCCGGGGGGGGGGGGGGGGGCACAGGCCTCGGCTGCAGCCGCGGGGCATCCGGCAGGTGCTGGGGGGATGGTGGGCATGGGCCAGCGCCCGGGGCTCCCTGACCACTCAGCTGGTGAGGCCATCGTTGGCATGCTGGCACCGACCAGCCCAACGCTGGAGTCACACACACCAGAGTTTCAACACCAGCACTGCTGCCCTGTCCCTTCCTCCTCGCCCTTCCCAGCCGTGCGACTCTGGGCCCGTGTGCCCTGGGCTGCTGGCAGGACACAGTAAGTGCCCAACACTGCCATCTGCCGCCATATCCTTCCAGACCTGTGCTTTTTGCCCCTCTGTTCCAGCTGTTCCCTAAAAAAACAGCCGCTAGAGAAGAAAAGGCTCTGGTTAATTAGATCATTTTATTTTATGTTTTTAGAGACAGGGTCTTGCTCTGTCACCCAGGCTGGAGCGCAGCGGCACAATCGTAACGTAGCTCGCAGCAACCTCAAACTCCTGGGCTCAAGGGATCCTCCCACCGCAGCCTCCTGAGTAGCTGGTCCCACAGGTGTGCCACCACACCTGGCTAGGAAATTAGATAGTTCTACAGGAAAGGAGACTGAGGCACAGAAAGAGGAATGGAGCAGCCTGAAGTCACACAGCCCAGAACTCAGCCCTACTGGTGCTGGGAGGACCTCATCCCAGAGGGTGGTGAATTCCCCACCCCGAGGATGCTCACGCCAAGCCCAAGAGACAGTTCGCAGGAGCACCCACCTCTGGGCCCAGCCTCCCGCAGCCCAGCGAGGCTGCTGCTTTGCAGACGGAATGGTCTTACCTCACTGCGGGAGGCAGCAGGTGTAGTGGGAGGGGTGTGGGCTTTGGCGTCAGACAGACCCAGATCTGAGTCCTCATTCCTCTCTGTCCCCACCGTGGGATCTCAGGTTGGTCTTTGATTTCTCTGAGCCTCAGTCTCCTCCTGTGTCAGGTAGGGCCTCTCTCATGGGCTGCTGTGACCACGAAGCCCAGCCCTGGCATGTCGTGGGTGATTGGTGGCTGGCGTCCTCTGAGTGATGGGGAGGGGAGTGCTGGGCAGGGGGGCCTGGCTTAGGCAGGCTTAGCTGAAAGCTGCAGTGACCAGCGTGGGCCACAGCCCCAGGACCCCAGTTGGGCACCCTCCCACCCCGACCCAGCCTCCCATTCCTGGGGGCCAGGGCCCCACGGAGCCTGCCCGGGGTGCCTGCCCAGTGGAGCTGTGGCTATTCCCAGGGAATGAAGGAGGGATGTGTGTCCTGTCGTTAGCATCAGGCAGAGCAATCTAGAAGCCGGTGCAGGGTCTGAGGAGAGGAAATTGAAGAAGACTTGTTACAGATTGAACCCAGCCCGCACGGCTCTCCCAAACGCCAATTACGCGCCTCTGCTCACGGTTGCAGAATAGAAACCAGACAAGCGCCTCCCTCATCCCCCGCCTTCCCTCCTCCCGCCTTCCCTCCTCCTCCTGGGCTCTGCAGGGCTCTCCCAGCTCTGCCTCTGACCCACTTTCTCCGGCCCATGGCGCAGCTGGCACTGACCCCAGCCCCTGCGGAGCCGTCACGGCCTCTGTCCATGAGCCCTCGTGTGCCAGGCACGCCGCTCCTCCTGAGACCTGCTGCCAGCACCCAGCTCTGTGTCACCGGGAGCCAGGGTGTACTTGAGTCCTGGGCCCTCCCTGGGTCCAGCGTGGGCAGAGGGCCACCCAGAAGCAGCCCCCACTCCCAGGGCTGCAGACCCCTGCAGCATGGCACACACAGGTCAGATTTACAAGTCAGGGAACCTTCATCCCGGTTCCACCGCTTACGAGCTGTCCGACCTTGAGTAAGCTGCCGCTTCATCTTGCTTCATCTGTAAAGTGGGCATCATCATTGATGCACAGTCAGCCAGCTAGGGCCCGAGCCCCCGTGGCCCTCCTTGCATGCATCTGGGCCAGACAGTGGCACGATTGTGGGTGTGAGCAGGCGGTCCGGATGCCCCCTGGGCTGTCCAAAGTTCCCTGTGTCCTCCACGCCCCTCCTCCTGCACCTCTGGTCAGAGGCAGCTCAGCGCTGACATGCGTCTGCTCCACGGCTGCCTGAGGACTGTTGATTCTCAGGCATCCCATAACCTAATTAGAAGAGAAAGGCGAGCACGTCTGCACGCGCGGAGGATGACAGATGTGTCGACTGCGCAGACCCGGGGCTGCTAGGGGCTGTGGCTCCCATCAGCAGCCTCGCCTCTCCGCACAGCCTACCCTCCCCCACCCGCCCGGCTCTTCTGGCCGTTGCTGGCCTCCGCCCCCAGCACCCTGCGGCCCTCCTCCCCGGCAGGCCTGCAGCTCAGCTGCCTTTGCCCCCTCTCGGCCTTCTGGCCCTGGGAAGACCAGTGCTCCCTCTCTGCGACGTGCCCTGCCCGAGGTTGAAGGCACGTCTGGCTCCACCAGCCCTGCAAATCCGCTCGTTCTTGCTCTGCAGCCGCCCCGAACCCCTCTGAGCCTCTGCACGCCCCTGTCCCTGAGCTCAAGGGCTTCCTGGGCACCCAGCTACCTCACCCACCCTGCTCTTTCTCCCTGGAGCTATAGGCCCTGTGGGCGGATGTCAGGTCCCCACCAGGCTGAGCTCCTTGAGGGTCGGAGGATGTGCCACATTCATCTCTAAGTCCGCAGAGTCTAGCACGGGGCTCAGCCCAGGGCTGGGCGGGGGGTGGGGAGGGCACGTGTTTTGGGTGGGTACAAGGAAGAGGTAGACTGATAGACAGTTACATAAGGGAATGGAGGGAGGGGTGGATGGATGGACATATGGATGAATAGTTAGGTGGGCGAGTGGGTGGTTATGTATAGATGATGAATGGATAAATGGATGAATGAATGGATAGGTGGGTGGCTGGATAGATTAACTTCTGGATGAATGGGCAGATAGGTAGATGGGTGAGTGATGGATAAAGTAGTGAATGGATGAATGGGTAGGTGGGCAAGTGGACAGATGGATGGATGAGTTGATTCATTTTGGATGGATGGATAGACAGATGCATGGATGAATGGATGGATCATTTGATTCGCAGATGGACTGGTGGGTTAATGGACAGATGGGCTGATAAGAAGATGAATCCATCACTTCAAGGGGAGCCAGTCTCTGGTCTGGGCGTTGGCATGCCCTGCTCCTGCCCCAGCAGACTTGTGGCCTTTGGACGTATCCCAGCTCTTCTGAGGACTTGTGGAGATGGGCAGGCCTCCTGGTGGGGGGCAGGGCGTCAGTGTCAGCCACAGCCACAGCCACAGCCAGGGAAGCCTCTGCCTGTGATTCTAGGTGCACTGCCATCCCCAGACTATCCCAGGCTGGCCAAGCTCAGCCCTGCCCAGCCCTGGCCCTCCACGTGCCACTGGAGACCCGTTCTGCAGTAGCCAGGTTGCTGGCCTCATCAGGACCATCCACTGGACAGCCCATTATTTCCTGCAGGGCTCCAGCCTTGTGCCCATCTTTAGGGTTCCAGAGTGAACAGGAGGCTCTCTCTACCCGCAAGAGGCTCCTAAGAGAAGCAAGGACAGTGGGGAGGGCCCCGCATGAACAGCAATGGCAGCCCCTTCCCGGCCCCTCCTCCCTGGGGCCCCTCACGTATATTGTTTCTAGACTTTGCAGCAGCCCTGCGTTATGTCACCACCCCCCACTCTCCTTAGATGAAGGAGCGGAAGTTCAGTGACACCATGCAGGCTGCATGGCTCAGTGGCTGAGACAGGGCTTGGCCCAGGTCTGTCCTGCACGTTTCACAAGATCCCTCCGTCTCGCCGTGCACTTCAGCCACCTCATGGTCGGAACCTGCGACAAGCGCAGAGAGGGGAGGCGCCTTGGCCAAGGCCACAGAGCTGCTGCACAGTGGCCAACAAAGGGGATGTTTTTGCCTCTCCGAGGGCCACCCACAGCTGAAGGCCACACGAGCTGTCTGGGTGAGGGCAGAGGATCTCAGAGGTGGCGAGATCAGGAAGGCTGGGCACACAAGCCCCAGAACAAGACCCGGAGGCCACTCTCGAACCCAGAGCCCCAGAGGGGGTGCCGTGGCCAACTGCGGGCAGGGAGCAGCATGCGCAGGCCGACGATCCCGCTAATTGGGTGTGACATCCCGTAAGTGGATGGAACAACTTGGTTAGCAGGGAGGCAGCTGGGCAGGGTCGAACTGATTTGCACGGCTTTCCGAGTAGAGCCCAGACTGTGCCTCGGCCTCTGAGGGGCGTGTATCAGACAGAGGGCACGAGAGGCGGAGGTGAGACCCGAAGCCACTGCCCTCTCCAGGGGCACGCTTCTGTACGCGGACGTTCCGCCTGTCTTGCGAGAGTCACGTGCAGGGAGCGTCGCCCAGGCAGAAAGAGCCAGGGCTGAGAGCTGCCGCACGAGCAGCCATGCTTCCAGGGGAGCCTCTGGGAGACGGAGTCGGGCTGAGGGGAGCACCCCATGTGCCAGGCGCTGTGCCGGGGGCCGTAGCAGCCTCATCGTGTTGAGTGCTCCCTGCACCGTGTCAGCCGCTTGCTGCTCCTTGCTCGCCCTCCTCCTCCTCTCATCTCTCCTCTCCCCTCACTTCCACGGAAGGAGGATGTTCTCATTCATTTCACCGTCTTCCATCTGTTTTCTGAACCTTGCCTTGCACGAACCACAGTGCGGCAACAGCCATGGAAACCTAAGCAAGAGAGACCAAAGTTCCCACCACTGCACCATTTTACACATGGGTCACTGAGACTCGGGGGTGAGGGGGCCATGCTAGGTCAATGGCTTGCAGGGGTGATAGCAGAGTGTAACTCCAGGGTGCCTGTCCCACAGGGACTCCCACGGCACACGCTGCTGCCCTCCCGATTCTGGGGCCTGTGGCTCCAGGGCAGGTTCTTGCTGCAGGCTGGGTTAGCAGGACCGCCCGCCCTGGGTGGTGGCTGTGCCGCTTTCTCTCCCAGCGCCAAAGCAAGAGGGACTTCAGGAGGTGCCACTGTCTCTGCAGCTGTGCAGCGGACTCTCATGCCCCCCTGGAGGACACAGCCAGCCACACCCACTATTTAGCCAAAATCCCACCCCAGAATTCCAGCTTTGCCCCTAACCTGCTCCATGCTTCTGGCCAAGTCATTTATCTCCTGGACTCAGTGCCAGACTCAGAGGGTCTGGAACGACAGCTAAGTCTTGAAGAGTAAGCGCTAAAGAATGTAGGTGGCTATGGGAGCCACCCCTCCACCCCACTCCCACCCCACCAGCCCTTTGGCCTGGGCACCCTGGCACCAGAATTCAGTCTCTTGATCAGACCCTGAGCGGACGGGGGCTGAGCTCAGGCCCAGGTCAGCAGCCCCCATCTGAGCCAGACAGGGCCCAGGAGATCTGGGCCTGGGGACCTTGGGACACTAAGCTACAGACACCAGACCCTAGTGTGACGACCGCCAGAGCACTGTGGGCTTTGGTTCCCCCTCCCAGCTGGATGTGGCCTCCCCCTTCTCCCCGCCCTGTTTGGTTAAGGCAGAACTTGTTCTAAAGCCAGAGCTGGCGGGAGGCTAGACCCGAGCTTTGCTAGTGGGGGTTAATCAGGAAGTCACCACCAGGGCCAGCCTGCCCCGAATCAGGGAGAGCCAGCCTCCAAGTGCGGGAGCCAGATGCCACCCTCCAGAACCCTGCGGGGTCCACCTGCCCACACCACCAGCATCCAGAGGTTACTTTACTATCTGATGTCATTGGCCTTCTCCAGACCTTGGGCTTCCCACCTTTGCAATGGGACCACTAACCTCCCTCCTGCAGGGATGGGGAGGGGGCAGGGCGGACATGCTGAGGGCAGGTGGAGGGCAGGGAGGGTGAGGAAGCTCGTTGATCCTGGCCTGCCACTTTGCCCCTGTCGGTGACTCTCCTCCCTGGCGAGGCTGGGGTCTTCCCTGCCCCAGCCCCACACTGCCTGTGCGCCAGCCTCACTCCTGGAGCCTCACCTGCCTCCTTTTCCTTGCCCACAGCACTTACAGAATCCTGCCAACTTCCACAATGCCGCCACGGAGCTGCTGGACTGGTGCGGAGACCCGAGAGCCTTCCAGCGGCCCTTCGAGCAGAGCCTGATGGGCTGTCTGACGGTGAGTCCGCGCCCGCCCGCCCGCCCGCCTGCGCTCGTGCCCACGAGGGGGCTGGGGGCTAGTGTGCCTGTCCAGGGGCCGGGGCCGCCAGACCTCGGAGGGAGCTGGGAAGACATCGGTGCTGGAGGGGAGGGTCCTGCTGCATGTGCCCCCCACAGACGCACCCCCTGGGGGACCTAGGTTCGATGAGGAGGCACAGTCCCCATGGACTGTGGGTTCCCCACACTTGATGAGAATGACACAGGGCTTGCTTTGGGGGTCAATGTCGCATCATAAGCAAAGCAGAGAGACTCTTAAAGCGTTTACGGCCATGCTTTTATCCGGTCATTCATTCATTTAGCAAACATTGTAGAGCCCTTTTTCTAGTTACCACCCCCTGCCCCCATCCACTCACGGACACATTCACTGAGCCCCCACTGCGCCCAGCCAGCCAGATAAACACGGAGTGATCCCCTCTGCTACGTCCAGGGAAACCAAAGATGAATGAGACTTTACCAAGCCTGGTCTCCTCTTCAGTCTGGGGAGGCAGAGGTGTAAGCAATGGCCAAGAAAATCGTGTACAAGGTGAAGGCAGCACAGAGCAGGGAAGCCTTAATTGCCCGGGAGGTGTGTCGTGTCACGGAAAACTGAGAAAAGGAGCCACTACACATGTGCAGGAGTCTGCCGAGCAGCTGAGGATGGCAAGAGTGTTCCAGGCACGTGGAACAGCATGTGCAAAAGCCCAGTCGTCTAGCAAAACCAAGATAACTGGGTGAAGGTCTAGGATATAAGCTGGGCACAGGCCAGGCCCAGAGCTTGTGGCAGGCTTGCCAGCCAGCAGAGCCACTTGCTCACAGCTTGTGAATGTCCCCAGCTATGTGGCCTGTATCCATAAAGTGTGAGGGCGCTTCAGTGGCCAGGGAGGGCAGCTGCTCAGAAGGCCCTGAGTCAGCTTGGGAGGGACTGTGGGTGAACAGATCGCTGGAGAGCCACCTATCCCGAGGCTGGGAGTGGAAGACCAAGAACACTGCCTGGCCAGGCAGGAACAGTGGGCGCAGTCCAGGGGCACCATGTTTCCTGAAAAGCTCCAGACGGCAGGCGGACAAAAGGCCCAGCATGGCCCTGGCCTGGAGCAGAAGAAATGATGGTGACAAGCCGTCATTGCAAAGCCCCTGTCCTGTGCCTGACAGGGAGCCGGCTCACGGTGTGTGCCTTCTCCCTGAACCTCCCCAGGAGGCTGGTCCTGCCACCTTCCCCACTTTACCGAGGACGACACAGACTTGCTGTAACTGACGTCCCCGAGGTCCCACAGCCTCAGGAGTGGGCCCGGGATTCCAGTCGGGGCCCTTGGCCAGCAGGGATGCTGGACAGGGGTGCAGCCGAGACCCTTCCAGGGCTCCTCTGTTTGTTGGCAGCCACCTGCACTGTCCAGTCTTCCTCATCCTCCAGCCTGGGCTCCCCTCTCCCTCCTCCAGCCCCATTAATCCTCTTTGTGGGATCCTGGTTCCAGGCTAAGCCCTGTGGACAGGGACAGATGTTGCCAGAGGCGCCCTCACTCTCACCCTCACCCTCAGGGAAGGAGGAGGCGGGGACGGTGCACAGCGTGTGGCCAGGCAGGCTGCCACGCTCCCCAGCACACTGCCCCGAGCTTGACCCTGCCTGAGACATGGGACTCGAGACTGAACCGGACGATGGCCCCGGCCAGTAACTGGCCCTGCCGCGGCCCTGTTGTCCATGTAGTCATTCAGCAAACATCCACTGGGTCCCTGCTGTGGGCCAGGCCCTGTGTCGGACACCAAGGAGTCTCTCTCAAGGAGCAAACTGAGCACATTAGGACCCACAGCAGGGCCCTGGGAGAGAGGGCAGAGTACAGGTCAGGAAAGTCTCCGGAGGGGGTGGCCCCCTTGGGAGGATGAGAGAGAGAAGCACGTTCTAGGAACAGGGAACTGCCAGTGCAAAGGCCCCGGGGCTTTATCTGCTCAAGGAACAGAAAGAAGGCAGGGTGGCCACAGCCTCGGGGAGGAGGACGTAAGCAGAGAGCAGCACATGCAGGGCCTGCAGGCCACCCTAGCAGAGTGGACGGCACTGGACTTTATTTGGAGGGCAGTGGGGAGCCCCGCAGGGTCGTAAGCAGGAGAGTGGTGGGGTATGGTTGTGTGGGGACGAGAGCTCTGAAGGGGGGGTCCATGGAGGGGTTACAGAGAGCCCAGGGAGGACCCCTGGGATCTGACAGGACAGAGAGGGGGGCCAAGGCTCTCCAGGCAGGGAAACTGTGCTCAGAGGCCCAGCGCTGGCTCTCCTGGGCCCAGCGGGGGCACACGCTTGGTGGAGTGGCCAGGTTTACCCCCACCCCTCTAGCCTACTGCTTAGTCAGAAAGGGACCCTTGACCCACCAGCTGCGGCTGCAGAGACCTGAGTCCACCTGTCCCTTAGAGATCAGTAGAGCCAGTGGCAGGAAGCGGCTGGCAGGGGTGGTCATAGAAGGCAGCCTCAGTGCCCAAAGTATTTTCCCGGGCACTGTTTCCTTGGAGCCTTATGAAGACCCTTCACAGTGGGCAGGGTCTTGCTCTGTCGCCCAGGCTGGAGTGCAGTGGTGCCATCATTGCTCACAGCAACCTCAAACTCTTGGGCTCAAGTGATCCTCCTGCCTCAGCCTCCCAAGTAGCTGGGACTACAGGTGCATGCCACTACAACTGGCTAATTTTTTAGTTT
The DNA here is from genome assembly GCF_040939455.1 of Microcebus murinus. NCBI lineage: Eukaryota > Metazoa > Chordata > Mammalia > Primates > Cheirogaleidae > Microcebus > Microcebus murinus. The sequence goes on along the minus strand of NC_134117.1, from coordinate 56,008,495 downwards.
TTTTGTAGAGGTGGGGTCTCACTATGTTGCCCAGTTTGGTCTTGAACTCCTAGTCTCAAGCAATCCTCCCACCTCAGCCTCCCAAAGTGCTGGGATTACAGATGTGAGCCACCAGCCCGGCTGATCACAATCCCATTTTGTAAACAAGGCAACCAAGGGGAGCAGCTTACCCCAGTTTCAGGCTACTGTCACTTAGCCCCAGAAGCCCCCTGGGCCCTGTTGCCAGTGCCCCCTTCCCTGGGCATCACCTGGGCTGGGCGAGCGGCTGACCTCCCCTCCCCAGCACACGCCCACAACCACGGGCACACACTCACACGCACGCACGCACGCACACGCACCCCTCCCCATCCAGGTGGCAGCCCGAGTGCTCCAGGTTGCCACAATCCCCTAGGTGACCTCTGGGAACAAATTCCAAATTCCTCTGGATCCGGCTTACTTTGAGGATATAAATTAAAAACCACTTAGCCTCAGGCAGCAACTGGACACATTTTTGCCATACCGGCTTCTAAGTAGCTCAGGCGCAATTGAAGTGACAGACTCTGGACCTGGGCCGGGCCCTGCCCCACCTCCCTGTCACACCCTGGGACTTCAGAGTGGAGCTCAGGAGCCCCAGAGCCCTGCCCGAGGCCCGAGGCAGCCCTGGGCCACCATCTCCTCTCCGGAACGGGTGCTCCTGGCGCAGCAGGGCCGAGCCTCTGGGGCCCTCTAGACTGGCGTGTTTTCCTCCCCTGAGGCGGAACGCTCTGGCGATGTGCTCAGAGGCCGGTGCACGGAGTGGGCGTCGGCAGGAGAGGGTCCAAGGGGGAGCAGGTGCACATTGGCGGCTCTCAACCTCTTCGAGGAGGAGTCCCCCAGCCTCAGAGGATGTCACAGTCAGAAAGGCTGGTCGGGTCCCACCCCTGCCAGGACAGAAGCGCCTTCTCCAGTGTCCCCGAGACAGCCTGTCCTGCTTGTGGCCACGGGCTGACCGAGTTTCAGGGCAACACAGTCCCATAACAGTCATTTGCCTTGTGACCTCAAGCAAGTCCCCCATCTTGTCTTGTCTCTATGGGTTTTTTTGGTTTTTTTTTTTTTTGAGACAGAGTCTCATTTTGTTGCCCAGGCTAGAGCGAGTCTGTGGCGTCAGCCTAGCTCACAGCAACCTCAAACTCCTGGGCTCAAGCAATCCTCCTGCCTCAGCCTCCCGAGTAGCTGGCATGCGCCACCATGACCGGCTAATTTTTTTTCTATATATATTAGTTGGCCAATTAACTTCTTTCTATTTATAGTCGAGACAGGGTTGCTCGCTCTTGCTCAGGCTGGTTTTGAACTCCTGACCTCGAGCAATCCTCCCGCCTTGGCCTCCCAGAGTGCTAGGATTACAGGTGTGAGCCACCATGCTGGCCTTGTCTTATCTCTAGACTTCAGTTTCCCTCCCTGCTGTGGCTCGAGGGCGGGACTCCCTGACCCCTGGGGTCCCCCTGGCTCCTGTGGTCTGGGTGTCTGGCAGCCAGGCCTGCGAGCCGAGGCAGCAGGGCCTGGGCAGCCAGCAGAGGGCAGCAGCGCCATGGCCGCTCACCTTGCTCAGGGAGGGGTCTTTGCACCCTAGACCTTCAGGAATGGCGCCATGCCCGTTGGGGTGGGAGCTCGCTGAGCTCTCTGGAAAACAAGCTGCGCACCTGAGCCCGCTGCCCCCACCTCTGCCAGTCAAACGCCGTCTCACAGGGCTTTCCTGGGGGTCCTCAGGCTGGGCCGGAGGAAGCCAGTGGGGTAGCAGTACACGAGGCACTCTAGGGTCCAGGGTTCCTCTTAGCTCACTCTGCCACCTGGGCTGTGTGACCTTGAGCAAGGTCCTGCCCTCTCTGGGCCTCGGCTTCCTCATCAGTAAAAGGAGGCTGCTGGAGCCAGCGGCCCTTCCGAAATCTTGGGCTCAGGGGACTCAGGGACGAGCAGACACTCCCTGCTCCTCCGCCCCCACCCCCACCCTTGGCCCTTGCAGCCTGCACACAGCGCCAGCCCTTCTTGCTCAATGTGGCTAGTATTTTTTTCAAAAACCAGAGCAATAGGACTAGCGGCTATTAGCCAAACACAGGGACTTTTGCCTGGAAGTTGCTACGGCCTTAACCCTTTGTGGGCTAAAAGAGCAGCCGTGTCATGGAAAGAGCACAGACTTTTCGGCCACACGGAAATCCCATCCTGGCTCTGTCACCGTCGAGCTTTGAGCTGTTATCCAACCTCAGCTTTCTCATCTGTGAAGCAGAGATAATAATAATGCCCACCTGGCGGTGCCGCTTGGAGAATCCCGCACTGTGGTGCCGCACAGCATTCACACACCCCTCCCGCCTGGGAGCCGGCACGCCATCACACCGCTAGTCCCACAGGCCGCGGCCGCACTGCCACGCGGGCCGTCTGCGCTCGCTGGACCCGCCCTATGGCGCTCCTGCCAAAGAGGGGGCTCCAGAGTCCAGGTCTGAGGCCAGTGGCCTCTCTAGCCCAGAACCTTCCACCTCGCTCCAGAGAAATAAATAGCCCATAAAGGGTTAGGGACCTGGGTTTTTCTACTTGTCCAGTGAGACTGACAGGATGCCCCTGCCCTGGGGTGGCCCAGTGACTCCGGAACATGTGGAGGGACGGGACACGTAGAGCCCATGGGACAGAGGCCTGGGGAGAGTGGAAAATTGCTGTGCCAGGGGCTTCTGTTTGCAGCACAGAAGCCGAGCAGACAGCCTAACGTGACAATGTCCCTTTTCCTCGCGGCCGGGCTCAGACATTAGCCGTGCACAGAGGACTCCCGGGAGGGGGGTACAGGGAGGGCCCAGGGCCCCATTCCAAGAGCCAGTGGTGGTCTTGGGAAAGGGAATCCGTTGGCTCCTCTCTGATTCAACGTGTGACAGTCTCTGGGCCTCCAGTGTGTGTATGTAAATGAGGCTTTCCCACCCTCTTAGCCCCAGCGCCCTGTAACAAGCCCCCCCATACGGAGCAGGTGACGAGGAGCTGCTCTGATGGATCCGGGGCCAGGCTGAACCCCTGGCAGCCTGAGGCCCCCCGTGCCCCTAGAGCAGGTGGTCCCCGAGCGCTGTCTCAGAAGCACCAGCCCACCACCTCTGGGTGCGCTTCCTTCCCGCTCCCTCACAGCCGCCCCAGCTGCTTTCTAAACCCCATTTTCCAAGGTCCTTCCTTCCTAATAAGGAAAGCTCATCTTGCTGCTTTGAAGGAGGAAGGCGGGTGGGAGGGAGCAGATCTGGCAGTTGCAGGACACCTGGGAATGGCAGGGATGGAGGGAAGCCAGATGGGCAGGGGCCTGCAGAGCCATTTGGGGGCCCCAGAGCACCCCGGACCCACACTGCCCCTCGGGGACGTAGTGCCCCCAGTTCCCCGTCTCTCAGTTCCCCTTTAGCTCCTGCTTGTGAGATTCCCCAGGAGACAGGTGGGACCTTGGGGCTCTAAGTGCTCCCCTGCTGTCACAGAAGCTCCCTGTTTGCAGCTGGGCCTGGCACTGGGGACAGACCCCAGGCTGAGCGCGGGAGTCCTGCCGTTTCCAGGCTGAGGTTCGAGGGGCCGCAGGGCGCTTGGCATGGAGCCACGTTGAGTGTCTGCCCCATCCGGGGAGCCTTAGCAGTCACTGGGCAGCTCTGACCCGGAGCTCCACGGGAAGCAGCAGGTCCTAAATCAGGGGCTGAGCACGAGAGTCTGCGTTTGTGACAGGCCCCCATGGGATGCTAGAGCCATGGGAGTGGCAGGGAACAGTAAGGGCCTCACAGTGGGTGAGGTCGGCGCAGGAGCTCAGTGAGGGGTTGGGGGGCGGGGCGGGAGAATTCCTGGGGACTCGGACTTGGAAGGGAGATTGAAGAGCCACACAGGTGGAACAGAGACCCTAAAGATGGTGGAGTGGCATCCCAACTTCTAGAATGTAGCTGTATTTGAGCCCTTGACAGCGGCAGGGTCTATGGGGTTGGAGTTGGGCCCATCACCAGACTGGAAAACCCCTGAGGACAGAGACAGGGATCCCAGCCTGGCACAGAAGAGTGTTTAAAAGTGTTTGCTAGGCTGGGCGCAGTGGCTCACGCCTGTAATCATAGCACTCTGGGAGGCCGAGGCGGGAGGATCGCTCAATGTCAGGGATTCGAAACCAGCCTGAGCAAGAGTGAGGCCCCGTCTCTACTAAAAATAGAAAGAAATTAATTAGCCAACTAAAACTAGAAAAAATCAGCTGGGCATGGTGGCTCATGCCTGTAGTCCCAGCTACTCGGGAGGCTGAGGCAGGAGGATTGCTTGAGCCCGGGAGTTGGAGGTTGCCGTGAACTAGGCTGATGCCACGGCACTCTAGCCCAGGCAACAGAGTGAGACTCTGTCTCAAAAAAAAAAAAAAAAAATATATATATATATATATATATATATATATATATATATATATATATAAAGTGTTTGCTGATTGACTGAACAAGGCATAGTGCAATCCAGCTCTGTCTTAGCCTGCCCACCTCACCTGTGTCACCTGCAAAACGGGCCTAGCCACCCACTCTGGGCTCGGTGGCTCTGTGCAGGCAGTGACTCACGCTGCCCTTCCTCCCCTCTTGCCCGCAGGTGGTCAGTCGGGTGGCAGCCCAGCAGGGGTTCGACCTGGACCTGGGCTACAGACTGCTGGCTGTGTGTGCTGCGAACCGAGACAAGTTCACTCCAAAGTCTGCCGGTAGGTGTCGTTGGGAACTGCACGGGTGCCATCGGGAGGTGGGGATGGGAACTGGACCCTAAACCAGAGCTGTCCTGCCAGCCGGTGCTTGCGTTCGTGTAGGATGGAAGCTCACCCACCAGACTCTGGAGCCCACAGGTGGGGTACGTCCCTGGGTCTCTCTCAGGGAGTGTGCTTGCCCCAGGGGGCCACCTCAGGACTGGTAAGGGTCCTAAGGGACACCACAGCCCAGCAATAGGCACTGTGCTAAAGGCAGGGCATGACAGTCTCATTCCATCACCACGGTAACCCCTTGGGCACAAGCATCAAGATCACCCCCATTTCACAGATGAGGAGACTGAGGCTCAGAGACTCTGGAGAGATTTCCCAAGGTAACATAGCTTGGGAAAGTGGCAGAGCTGGGATTTAATCCCAAGTCTGTACTCCGTAGTCAGCATTTTTAACCTGTACACTCTATGGTAGTCATTCATTCATTTTAAAAAATTAGTTAAAAATCAAATACAAAATGAAAATGAAAAAAATGAATCAGTATGTTCAGGGTTCTTAAAAGCCTGCTCTGCATATATTCCCCATTGCAGCTTTGTCATGGCACGGGGCCCCTCCCGCTGTGTAAAACGGGGGCCACAAAGGCGCCAGGCAGCGTCCTGTCCGCGAGGGCTCCGAGCACATCAACGATACAGCTTTACATTTGCTGCCATCCTCGCAGCCTTGCCTGGCAGCAGGTGTGGTGCCAGCTTTCAGCCAGACAGGCCTGGGACTGTCCAGTCCTGTCACTTGCTGAGCGTGTGGTCTCTGAGCCTCAGTTTCCCTCTCTGGGAAGGCAGGAATGATAATGAGACCTGCTCTGCAGGTGTTCGTCGTCAAGTTCCAAAAATACATAAAAGTGCCTGGCACCGTGTCTGGGTATTGCTAACATTCTTTACTGAGTCAGAGCAAGTAGTTGGGGGAAAAAAAAAAAAACCAGTTATTTCCTCGGTGTCACAATAAAACAGACATTTTCACTGAATTCGTCAATCAGTTCTGTGGAGTGTGTATAGAAACAGCCTTCGTGAGCACGTTTAAGGGACGTCTCGAGATGCGTTGCCATAAATCTACTCAATTCGTAATCTCTTGAACGCGGGTTCACGGTGCTTCCCGTGTACCTTCACGGTCTGTGTGCGTGGGTGACACTGCACTTACAGAGGAATGCGTGACGGTCCCACCAGCCAGTAGCTGCTCTCACACCCTTGACACGCCAGCCTGTGTCGGGATATCGCTGTTGTATTGAACCACTTGCCAGAAAATGGTCTTGGAACATTCCCAGGGACATCTATTCCTGATGGAATCTGCAGTTTCAATAATAACTTAAGTCAATATGGTTTGACAAGGTAAAAACCGTAACTTATCAAAGAAGCGTGTATCTATCGAGTGTCTGTTCTGTGCTGGCCTGGCCGGGGCGGAGGTGACGAGGGGGAGCAATACGGAAAGGGTCCTGCCGCCGTGAACGTACAGTCTAGAGCAGGGGTGAGCAAACATTTTCTGTAAAGACCCTGGTAGCATCCATACAAGGCCTCGTGGGCTCCAGGAAAGCGGCCATGGACAATATGTAAAGGAATGGCTGCGGCTGGTTCCAATAAAACTTTATTTATGAAAACAAGTGATTAGCCTGTAGTTTCCTGACTCCTGGTCTAGAGGGAGAGAAGAAACATCTATCAAATAATTGCAGGTGTATACGTGTGTGTGAGAGTGTGTAAGTTCAAGCCGTGCTAAGCGTGTTAAAGAAAAAGTCAAGGGTGCCATGGGTGCGTTGAGGGGTGCAGACCACCCTGGGGTGGAGGAAGGCTTCCCTTAGACCCAGAGTCTGAAGAAGAGTTGAGTAGGTGAAGAAAGGGAAGAAGAGCTATCTCGCAGGTAAAGGGAGCAGCCTGTGCAAAGGTCCTGAGGTAGGAGGGGGGAGTGTGGCTTCTTGCCAGAACTAAGAGAAAGGCAGTGGTTCTGGAGCCTAGAGCCGGGGTTACATGGCAGAGCTGAGGCCCGGAGAAGTCAGCAGCAGCGGAACATGCAGGGCCTGTTTTGGAGGCCGTGGTCTTTGCCCTAAGAGTAACGGGAACATGGCTGTAGTCTGATTTTATGAAGACTGTTCTAGCTACAAAAGAGGAACAGATTGCACAGGGGGTGGGGGGCAGCCTGGATGTAGGGGCCAGTTGGCAAACCACCAGCGGGGGGAGGGTAAGGAGGATGGTGGCTGGACCAGGGAGACAAGAGTGGAGTGGAAAGAAAGGGGCATTTAAAAGGCAAAACCACAGCAGAGAAAGCGGGGCCAGAGAGGCAGAAGGAAAACCCAGTGGCGGTGGAGAGGCTCAGGGCCCCACGCAGCCCCCCTCAGGCGTCACTCAAGCCCCCGCCCTGCTGGCATGTGCTGGGTGTTCTCCTGTGTTTCGTGGCAGCGCCCAGCTTTGTGAGGCACAGGGTACTATGTACATTAGTGGATGAAGAAATCGAAGCTCAGAGAGGTGCTGTGACTTGCCTGAGGTCACCCAGCTCATAAGTGATGGAGCTGGAGCTTGAACTCGTGGTCTCCGGGCTGCAGGCCGAGGGTTCTGCTTACTCCATCACTGCTGGCTCTGGGGCTGGCTGGAGGCCTCTGTTCTCCTGGCTAGGGTCCGGGAAGCTGCTCCGCTTCTGTTTGGGCTGGCCCTGCACGTTACTGGGGCGTCCCCAGCATGGCCCTGGGTTCTGAGCTGCATTTGCAGCATCGCCTCTTCTCCCAAACAAGGGGTTTGTGCTTTCCTGCGGCTGCAGTTTATGGAGCCCTTTCCCACGCGCGTGCCTGTTAAGTTACATGGCACCCCCCAGGCCCGTGAGATGAGCTCTCAACACACCCAGCAGCCGAGAACACTGAGCACAGCAGCGGCTTGGCCGTCACTCGAATGTCCTCGCTGGGAGTCAAACCCCGTCAGCTCCGACAGCTGTGGCTGACCACCGTCCACAAGCTGTCCCTGCAGAAGTGCAGCCTCAGGGCTCCCAGGACCCCGGCTGGCCCTCTGCTTGGCTGTCTTCTGGAAAGGCAGGGGTCCAGACTGCGGGGGGAGGCTCCAGCTGCTGGTTTTATTTGAGGGGTGAAGGGCCTGCGAGGGGCAGGCTGCGCTGTGAGAGAGAGCAGGACTGTGACCCCGAGTTCCAGAGGTGGCTCCAGCTGCCCACCTCTCAGAGCTGTGGTGAAGACAGCTTGTTGGCCTTCCTCCTGGGCGGCTGACATCCCCTAACCATGGCAGAGGAAGGGGCCAGTGGATACCTGGCACACAGTGGGTGCCAAGTAAACATGACCTTCCAGCCTTCTCTTCCCCAGCAGGGCTCCCGGCCTCCCTAAGGCCCCTTCTGCCCCAAGAGGCTGTTTCCCACTGGTCTCTACCCCCTGGGCTCTGTGGGTGGGTGACCCTCAGGGACCCTGCCCCTGGGCACAGCCTGTTCCCAACGAGGCCTCTACAGTTCTAGAACTCACCCCATTCCATGGCCACCCTGCGCTGCCTCTCCACCCTCCTGTCTTTCCCTGTCTGCCTGACTTGTTTGTGCAATCCCCCCCTCCCTCGCCCTTCCCTGAGGTCTCTGGTGTCTGCATGTCTGTCTGTGCATCCATCCCCTGCCTACTGCCCTTGTCTGTCTCCAGCTTCCAGCGGCTTTCAGAAAGTCTGCACCCCAGACTTTCTCCCTAGGTGGTGTGGGGGGTGTGCACGTCTGTGCGTGTTGTGTGTGGCTGTGTATGTGTATGTGCGGCTGTGTTTGCTGTGTGCATGAGGCTGTCGTTCCCCCCCCCCCCCCCCCCCCCCCGCTGCCGCCTGGTCCCCCAGTCTGTCTCCCTAGTAGGGAGGCCAGGCCTCCGAGGAGGGCCCGGATGAGATCATGCAGCCGGCGAGCTTGGAGCGGGGCTTTGTCAGGAGCTGGCGGTGAGCCGGCCGTGGAGCAGGAGCGCGCGTGTGCGCGCGTCCGCGCGCGCGTGTCCGGGGAGAGCGCGGGAGGGAGCGCACGCAGCCACTGCAGCACCGCCAGGCAGGCGGCTCCACGCGGCCCGGCCGCCCAGCCCCCAGCTCTTTGTTCTGGTGCAGCCTTTAGCCTTGGCGCGCACACACGGGAGCAGGCGCTCGTGCGCAGGCAGGCCCCTCCTCCTCGCCAGGCGCCCTCCCCCACCTCAGTTCCGAAGGTCACCTGCACAGCACGTTGGTGCTCCCCTGGTTGTCCCCAGACCAGAGCATGCCCCGCCCCGCCCCCTGCCCGCCGCGACAGCCCTCAGCGACTTGGCAGGCAGCAGTGACATGTCAGCGTCCTCGGCACTCAGCGGTCCCACGCCTGCTGGAGATGTGGGCACCGGGCAGTCGCCATGTCGAGGTCCCCAAAAGCCTTCTGCATGCCTCAGCGACTGTCCAGGCTTGAAGAAATCCATCTCCTCAGCTGACCCCGGGAGCAGCAGTAGCATGTTACAATAATAGGATAGGGAATGCGACCCAGGGCCCAGAGAAGGGGAGGACCTGCCCCAAGTCCCAGGAGGCAGGAGCAGAAACAGGAGCGCCTGAGGGGCCCCTGCCTTTCTGAGCGCCCTTCCTGACCCCTCGAGGTGGGCCTGTGATGGCTCTGGCCCCCATGCGGGTGCTATTGGCAGCCAGGTGTTGAGAGAGCAGCAGGTGCACGATGGACCCCGGCTTCCCCTGGGCAGCCTGAGTGAGGTCTCCAGCAGGCATTTGGAAAAGGGATGTGGTGCTCTGGAGGGTGCTCACGGCTGGAAGAGGCAGCCCCTGCCTGCACTGTGGAAGAGTCCAGCCTTCCTTAGGGATGATTGGAGGGTGGTTGCCAGAGTGCACAGACTGGCCGAGGCTGTCTGAGGTCCGACTGCTCGGTGGCTTTCAAAAAATGCATATTAGTTTCAAACATTTGTTCCTTGGGAAATCTGCACTGTCTAGTCGAATACCTGGCATCCGCGTGACTGGCTGGGCGGTACCGGCTGACCTCTTGGACAGGTGCTGTGCCCTCCCCCCCCTTGTTGTACGCCCATTGCATTTCCCGCACGTGGAAACCAGCCCTGCGGATGTGCGCGGTTCTCACCTCGCCTCTCAACACAGCAGCCTGAGCCCCAGGACCCAAGCAAAGTGGATCACTTGCTTTGTGTCCACACACATCTGCTCCGTCTGGTTTTCCTGATGTGCTGACAGTCCCCAGAGGAGCCCACAGCCATGGGGAATGTCAGCAGATCACAGAAGGGGGACTGAGGAGCCAGCCTGGGAGGTGAAGAATTAGGAATGTGAATGAGCCCCTGCCTTGTCCTCCCTGCCTGTGGCTTGTGGCTCATGGCGGGGAGGGCTGGGGAGAGGCCGGGTACTTCACTAGAGCTCTCCATCCCAGGGGCATCTATGGCAACCTAGGCAATGGCCCCAGAGCTCAGGGAATGACCCAGACCCCCAGCGGCCCTGGAGTGAGTGTCCCACCTTTGTCAGGGCCAGCCAGGTCGTTTCTACCTCTTCTACCCAGGGCTCCTTAAGCCTGGGAAGACAGGTCATAAGCCGCTGTCTCTCTGTCTTTGAAAGCAGGTCTCTTTGCTTCCACCTGGTTGAATGGGGGATGCTCAGAGCTCAAGGTGGTGGGCACATTCCTGGTCTCTCTTGGTGGCTTGACTCCTGTCTCCACCTTCACGCTTCCCCCATGGCCGCTCTCCACCCCTCTCTGCCTCTGCCCGCCCCAGAGCATGCAGCCGCCTTCCCGTCACCCGGGAGGACAAATGGCCTCATTCAGGGACACCCTGCCAGAGCTGTCTCTCTAAGACAAAGCTGTGCGCAGCTCTGCGTGAAAAACGGCTCGAGGCCGCCCAGCGAGCAGGCAGGATTGGTGGGTGCAAATTGCAGGGGATTTGTTAACGGCTGCCGCTCCCCAGAGACAGCAGGCAGGCGGGCCCTTGCCCTTGAAATACCAGGCCGCCTGGCAGGCTGGGGCACCTTTTCAAGGCCAGGGACAGACTTCTTCCTGGACACCAGCCTCCACCCCCACGTCTGAGCTCAGCAGAGCTGGGATGTGGGGGAGGGACTTGGCTTCCTTCCTCCTGCTGGGCTGTCTCCACTGCTCCAGGTCACTTCCCCCAGAGAGGGCTCTGGCTTTCATCACCGGCCCCTGGGACCTGCCTCTGGCCATCAGATCTGTTTAGGGGAGGAAGCCTGTTCACGCACCCACCTCCTGCCATTTCACTGCTGTGGGAGAGGCCACTGGGTCCCTTGTCAGCATGCCCATTTGTAGAGGAGGAAACTGAGGCTCTGAGAGAGAAGAGACAGACCCAGGTCTCCTAGCTTCTGGTGCTAGAAGCAGGGCTTGTTTCAAGGAGGACGGTCAGATGTGGAGCACAGGGAGCCAACCCATTCTGGGTGACCCTGAGTGAGCCCATGGGGTGGGTCGTTCTGGGCCAGTGGCCCTGGCTCCCCTCTCCTCCCCCAGCTCCCTGAGGGATGAGGCTGGATCGGATGGCCTCACTCTGCTCCATGAGAGAAGGCTGGTGGGAGGAGCCCACATCACAGGATTTGTGGACACAGTGTTCCCAGGCCAAGGAATTGGGGGAGGGGCGGCCGGGATGGTCTCCGGGGTGCCAGGAGAGAGCCATGGGGAGGGGCCCTGCCACGCCCAGAATGGGAGAGGGCAGATGTGGAAACAGCTTCCTGGCCCAGGAAAAAAACGAGCTAAGTATTTCAATGGCTCCTCTACGGCCATTAAAAACAAGGTGTCCAAAGAATTATAACTACGTGGAAATGCTCATGTCATAATATAATTGTTAGAAGGGTAAAAAAGAGTGATCTCAGCCAGGTGCAAAAACAAAACACACATGTATGTAGGCACAGAAAACAGAAGGGGATATACCGCGATGCCAGCTTACAAGTAATGAGTCTATCTGGATGGGGCTGCGTGTGACACTTTGCTTTCTCTCCCACATTTTCTGCAGGGGACACGCGTATTCTGTTTTTAGGCAGAAGCTTCGATGGTTGTGGGTTTCTCTAGAGTTCCGTTGGGTTTGGCAGGGGTGGAGTGAGACGAGAGAGCTCTCTGCTCCTGGCTGGCTCAGCGGTTTCCCTGGCACAGCCCTCTCTGGTTCCCCAAGAGCCCCGGGGGACAGGCCTCTGCGTGTTGGGAGGCCATTCTCCCTGTCTCCCTCTCATCTGCGGGATTAGCTCATGCTTGCCTCCCCCCACCACACACACACACACAACTGGGGTGTGCAAGGACACCCAGGGCCCAGCCAGTGGGTGTCTCTCAAAATGGTCCTGCTTCTGTCACCCAGGCCTTCAGCAGCCCAAGTCTAGAGCCCCAGCTTGGAAGGCACACGCACACACACATGCACACATCCCCCACCACCTGATTGGGACAGGGGATCAGTGAGGAGGGGCGGGGTGTACGGAGATCGGTGTCAGGGAAGCCTGCTGGAGGCATTGCAACCAGATCGTGTGTGTCTGAGCCTGGGTCCCCACATGCACGCCCCGCGGTGCAGGTGCCAGTGCCAGCCGCTGCTTTAGCAGGATCCCTGAAAGCACCAGTAGAGAAGTTGGGGGAGTGAGACGGGGAAGGGAAGGAGGTCAGCGAAAAGAGTGGGCACCTGCCTAGGGCTCAGCCCTGCAGGAACACTGGCAGCTAGAACGTGCCCCTTAGCTGCGGAAGAGGCGAGGAGGAGATGGAGGTATTTCCCTACCATCTTTCCACCATTGTCAGTTGAGGGCTGCTTGGGGCGGGGGTGGACGAGCCCTTGCACGACTTAGCTCTGCGTGAGGGCAGAAAAGGCCCGGGCGGAGGCCCCGTGCACGCAGTAAGCAGAGGGTGCGTGGAGGAAGCACCCACAGTGCCCACGACGACAAGCTGCTTTGCACACGTCCGTCATGGACATCCCACCCCCGTCACCTCTGCCACATCCCAGTCCCATTCATGTTATGATTGTATTCTTAGTAGTTTTAGAAGGAAATTTTCTATCGCTGCCATAAATGGTGGGCCAGTCTCCCTTGCCCCATTCAGAAACTGCCAAGATAAAGACAGTGGAAATCATGCCCTGTCTCCGAGGCCAGCCGCAGGTGCCCGCCCGATGGCTGGAGGCTGGGCCAGTTCTCTGCCAGCTAAAAAGGGAGGTGAGGGGGTTTACGAAAGGGTTAAAGGCCGGTGAGCACCAAACTGAAACTCTCCTCTTAGAAGTACAACATCTCAGAGATGGGAGGACGGCTGGTGTCACGATGGTTTCTATCACACTGGGACCCAGGTCCACCTAAGCCATCCCGTGGGCCGTGTCGCCCAGTCCGCCCTCAAGGATGCTCTAGGCAAAGAACACAGCCCTGATCAGGGTCCAGGGGTCTGGGGTAGGCTCCACCTGCCCAGCGTCTGTTCTTCCTCAGTCCGATGCACCTGCACCATTTCCCGTCCTTCATGGCTGCAGGAAGAACGATGAGGCCATGGGTGTGAGAATGCCTTTCAAAATAAAAAGGACTTAAAGTGGAATTTTAAGGGGAAGGGATGATTAGCCTCTTGCACCGGGCCCGCCCCACGCTGAGCACAGGGCCTGCGAACACACATACGTGCAAAACAGTCCCTGCTCTCGTGGTGTGAACTGAGTGAGTGCTCACGCTCCGTGGGTGAGAGACGGCGCAGTCCTGCACTCCGCGCAGCCCTCCCCCAGTCTTCCATGTGCGGCCCCGTGAATCCCTAAGGCGGGCTCACTCCCATTTTAAGATAGAAACTGAGGCTCTGAGCGGTAGGGAAGGGGTCTCCGCCGGTGCGGAAGTGGGACTAGAGCCCCGGCCAGGCCATCCCTGCTTCTCTGCAGGTCGCCAGGGCAGAGCTGGAACAGCATCTCTGCAGATGCAGGGCCACAGGGTCATCACCCTGCAGGCACACGGTCATCACTGTGCAGGCACAGTGCTGTCTTTCTGAGCCTTCCTGCGTCTACTGCAGCTGCCCAACCCCAAGGTGCATGCAGGACAGAGATCCTACCAAAACACCACCCCCCACCCCCACCGGCCCAGGATGCCGTGAGGATGCCGTGGCATCTGAGAAGTTAATAAAGCCATCGGCAGCAATTAATTCTGCAGAGGAAAGAGCCAGGTAAGAGGATTAAGGAAGCCAGAGCTTTGGTTTTAAGATGGAGCTTAGCACTCTCGCCCCCAGAGGAGGGATTTCAGGGGATTCGAGGGCGTGAGAGTGAAATGGAGCAGGGCCTTGGCAGAAGGTGGTGGGGGTTGGTTGTGGAACTTTCTTAGCAAGCATTGCAAGCCACTGCCTTGTGAATACCTTCTGGGTTAGACAGGCAGACAGGAGTTAATGATGGTGTGGGTATCATCCGTCTTGCCTATTTAGATGGCCAGGGCAGGGCAGGGCAGGGCGTCTGGATTAGGAAAAAAGCTAATTTCTAGCCCCTTTCAATCATGATACAGCCAACATTTTGGTCAGCAGTTTCTTTCTAAGAGACACTGCATTGAGCATCCATAAGGAACTCGCTTATGCCACGTGACCCAAGGTTCTCACACCTACCCCCTTGTACAGGTGAGGAAACTGAGATTGAGAAAGATTAAGTTATTTGACTGGGGCTACCTTGCCAAAAAGAGCAAAATTTGTGATGTGATTCTGACAAGGATATTCCACCCCTGGGAAAGACATGCGGATGACTCGAGGGTTGTCAAGGTCACCTGCACTGCTTGCAGGGGGAGGTATTAAGTATTCGACAGTGATTTGTCCTTGTTGGCAGATTAAACACTCTCCCAGCTTTGAGCTCATTCAACACTCACAGTCCCATGGATGATGAGTAGCAGAGAGCCTCAGTTCCAAATATTTTTTCCAGAAACCCTTCCCTGCTCTGTAGAGAAGAGCACGGACTCCGGAGCAGCCTGCCTGAGCGCGCATCTCACCCAGCCCTCCACTCTCCAGCTGTGTGAGCTTGGGAGAGTCGCTTGAACCTCTCTGTGCCATGGTTTCCTCATTTGATAAAAAGGGGTCATAAAAATGACTACATCGTAGGCATTTAGCGAACTAACGTATGTAAAGTGCTTAGAACAGGACTTGCTATACCAAGTGCTGTGTATGTGTTAGCAATTTTATTCCAACGTGTTGACATCCAGATTCTCTTGGGTTGACTCTCATACCTGGAGGTAGCACAGAACCCAGAATCTGCAAAATATGGGACCTGTATGTGTAGATAGGGCCAAGGTAAGTACCAGCCACACCACCTCCTGGGGGTAGCAGATGAGTATGACCCTGTTAATTTGGGCAGGGTTAACAATAGAGGTTTAAATGGGGTCTCCAAGACAGCAGAGGTTTAGATGGAGTCAAGAACACATCTCCCTCCCCACTAAGGAGGAGGCTGAGCCCCTCGGGGAGGCAGGCAGTGGAGAGGGGAGAGCTGGCCCAGGGAGGCGGGGCAGGGTCAGCAGCACCCCATCTGTGTCCTGCGCAGGGCAAGTTGAGGGCCTCTGTCTCATCAAGTCTTCCCAGGAACCTTTCCCAGAATTCTTTAAAGATTGGTAGGAGGAAGAGAAAGGAACATTTAAAGTATCTTATAAAGCATGGAGCTTCACGTGAAGCCAGGCATCGTGCTGGGTGTTTAATGAACTTAAGCACCGATCCTCGTGACAACCAGAACCAACCCATTCCGCAGATTGGGAGACTGACACTTACTTGTCCAAAGTAGCTCGAATCCTTTGTGTAACAAGGCAAGGGATGAGTGGATATGTGGCTCTGGGTGGACGGATGTTTCTCTTGAGTCTCAAGAGAAAAAGAAAGAAGCAACAGAGTGGAGAGGAGGGGCGTGGACCTGGGCCTGCCTCAAGTCCTAGGACGGTGCTCCTTCTCCTTCTCCCTCCCTGGGGTCAGACTCACTGTGAGTGTGCCCCTCGCCTGTCCCCAGGGCCCATCTGGCACGTGGGGGCAGGGAGGAAGGGCCAGGCCATCAGACCCCTGTCCCCATGTGCCATGTGAGCTGCCAGGCCAGCGTGCACAGCAGAGTGCAGGTATGGGGCACCTGCCCCTCCTCGACCCCACCCTTTCAGAGGCCCCGGAGTGAGGCCCAACTGGCATCTGGGACAGGGCTGTTGTCAGGACAGGTAGAGCCCAGGGCTGGAAACTAGAGTTGGGGGCAGCCTAGGACAGGGGTGTCTGAGCTCGGGCTTCAGGATCAGGCTGATGTGGGCTCCGCTCAGCTCCACCGCTTCCGTGCTATATGTGACTCTGGCCTGGTCTCCCAGTCTCTTATAAGGTGACAGGGACTAACAACAGAACACGAGCTGTCATCTCATAACGGCCCCACACACGATAGTTCTGATTATTAAGTCTTGCTTTGCAGTCCAGGCTCTGAAACCTACTTGCTGTGTGACTCTGTGCAAATCACTTCACTTCTCTCAGCTTGGGGTCCCGCAGATCTAGAATGCAGGGCTCATGGCTGGAGCAGCAGCAATTCTGTTTCCATGGCAACCCAGCAGTTTCTCAAGGGACCATCTGGATCCTGTCACCCTGGCAAGGTGCTGCCCAGGCAACCAGGTGTTTGTGTTTTGCAGTGGAAGCTCTGCAAGGTGGTAATTCCCCTCGCTGGGGACAGGGTGGTGGCCAGGCAGGTGGCCGGAGGGAAGCAGAGCCTCCTTGGCCGTGCCAGCTGCCTTTGCTGTTGCAGGGCCCAGAGAGAAGCAGAACCCAAAGCTTCCCTTGAAGGGTTATTAACACATGCTTCATTATGCTGCTAGAAACGTTCTCTGGCTTGTTGGGGCTGGCCAGGTGGGAAACACTGCCTGGGGCTGGACTCCTGTAGGGAATTCCAAAGGACCCAGTCTCACCTGTTTGGGATGAAGACACACTATTGTCTTTGGCAGGAAACCGGAATTACTGGGGGGAAACATTAGGAGTCTGCCTTTCAAACAGGCGCATAATTAGACTGATGGCAGAAACTCACTGCACAGGATAAGCTAAATTCGCCCCTTCAGCGAGAGGGCAGGAGTACCTGTCATGCGCAGACTGTGTGATTGGCACTTTGGTAACCCTAGAGGTGGTCTGTACTCTCCAGGAGCTCACAGACAGAGACCAGGCAGGGATGTGCTTAAGAAAAAGATGGTTTCAACAGACCCACGTTGCAGGGTGGGGAAGCAGAGAGTGGGGGGGTAGGGAAGCGCCTGGGGCCAGCCACTTCCAGACTGGGTTGGAACAATGAGGGTCGGACAGTCCAGGGAGAGCTGTCTGCCCCGGCTCTCCATCAGTGAGCCCCTCGACTCTTACAACAGCCCACAGTGGAGAGCTCCTGTCCTCTGATTCCAGATGAGGAAACTGAGGTTCAGAGAGGTCGAGTCCCACGCCCAGGGTTGCACAGCTTGGAAGGGGCTGGACCAAGATCAGAGCGGGGTGAGTGCACCCCGTGGGGGGTGCTGCCCTCCTGTGTGCGTTGTCCCCGGAGGCTCCAGCTGAGCAAATAGTGCCCAGTCTCTGCCCTTCTGACTCCTCTCTCTCTCTTCCCGTCTCCTCCTCCGGCTCCTCTCTTTCACCCTCTCCCTACCTCCTGTCTCCTTCTCTCTCTCTCCCCTCCATTTCCTTTGTCTCTCCCCTTTCCCCTCGGGACCACAGCTCCGTGCACCACTGGGCTCTGCCCCGGAGCCACCTACCAACCACCTCTTGCTCCAGGCGACACGGCCACCGTCCACAGGCTCAGTGTCCAGGGGCACACTGCCCTGGCCCAGCCCCAGGCTGTGCTGCTGTTCGCCCCACCCCGCCCCCCAGCCAAGGCACTGACATCGCTGCACATACTCCCGTTTCCTCCAGGCTCTGTGTGGTCTGGAGCCCACTCTCAGACGTGCGCCCCAGATGTTTAGAATCACTTCCTCCCAATTAAGCGTCTGCTGGCCGGGAGGCGAGGGGCCCGCCTGTGTGCAGGGCCCATGTCTGGGAAAGGGGCTTGGAAGAGAGAAAATGGGAATCCGCCCTCCCCAAGCGGGAAATCGGTGCACCTCGAGCTCCCCGGACGCCGGCGCTGTGCAGTGCAGTGGCAGTGGCCATGCCAGTGCGCCTGCCTGTACGCTGGTGTGGCCGTTGCGGGAAGCATGGCGCCTCGGTGGTGTCCAGGGACTGCTTCTCGTGCCCGCCCCCTGGGGACAGGGCCTCCGTGTCTGGTTCTCCTCCTGCTCCACATGGAAAGAGAAAGATGGGAGGAGAAAGCCTGCCCCTCTAAAGAAAGAGGAAATGGGGGTGCCAAAGTGGCCCCATGGGTCAAGGGTCAAGGTCCAAGTCTCCTCCAAGTGCACTGGTGCCCAGATTGGGCCAAGGCTAGATTTCGGGGTTCTGGTCCCAGGCCCCCTCCTTGGGTGGGAAGGGCCCCTGCGGCTCAGTGTCAGACGCACATGTCCACACAGCCAGGCAGGTGACTCAAAGACGGCATCTCGGCTGAAGATAAAGAAGTGGGTCGGGGCCAGGGCACCTAACCCCCACGACGGGGGCAGCCACCGTGCAGGCTGCCCCAGAACTGCCAGTGCTCCTGATTCTGCAGGAGATCTGATGTTTTCCATGCTGTCCGCTGCCTCTTCTTTCTGACCCTGTGCTGATCCAGTGTGGCTGAGGGCTGGCTCTCGGGTGCATAGCGGAAGCACTGGACTGCGATCATTTAGGGAACCAGGCGGGGACAGATGGACCCGAGGCTGATGGGAGGAGGAGGGTGAGTCTGTGGGGAACTTAGTGAAGGTCGGCGCCCTGGGCTGGTCTCCTGCCCTCCTGCTTTTGCGCTGTGTGATGTTAGGGGACTGACCTAACCTCTCTGACCCTCAGCTGTTGCAACAGGAAATGGGGCTAACCATACTGC
The DNA here is from genome assembly GCF_040939455.1 of Microcebus murinus. NCBI lineage: Eukaryota > Metazoa > Chordata > Mammalia > Primates > Cheirogaleidae > Microcebus > Microcebus murinus. The sequence continues at coordinate 55,990,028 of NC_134117.1, read as the reverse complement.
CCTGCACGTGGTGAAAACTCAGTATCTGTTCGCCACATTCCAGTGACTGAGTCAGAATAAGTAGGTGGATGATGTGCTCCCTGCCCCCCCCCCAAAAAAAATCATTTATGGGAGGAGGAAGGCTGGGCTGGGAAGGAGGATACCGTGTGTTGGACAAGAAAGGGGAAGCAGGAGGACAGTGCCTCTGTGGAGGTCACGAGGTTGTATTAAGTCATGGCATACGTCGTAAGTGTTGGTAGCAGCGTTGTGTTGCTGTTACAGTCACTCTAAGGCATGAACGGGAAGAGTGCAGGGGGCTTTTCAGGATCACCTGGCCCAATCCCCTATTTTTATCTGAGAAGAGACTGGCACAAAGAGGGGGTGCAATTTTCCCAGGACCCTGCATCGTAGCAGGGGTGGGTCTGGCACGATACAGTGCTTGTCACCGATGTGCTAACCATGACTGCTAGTACTGTTACTCCTGCTGCTGCTGTTGCTCTTGCTGCCACTAGCCTGTTACTTCAAATTCTGCTATTACTACCAATCAGTTACGAAGTCAACTTTTATTGAGTTCTGACCATGCTGCAGACGCTGGGTGAAACATGGCACTTACATCCTTTCTTTTCATCTTTTTTTTTTTTGAGACAAGAGTCTTGCTCTGTTGCCCTGGCTAGAGTGAGTGCTGTGGCATCAGCCTAGCTCACTGCAGCCTCAAACTCCTGAGCTCAAGCGATCCTCCTGCCTCCACCTCCTGAGTAGCTGGAACTACAGGCATGCGCCACCATGCCTGGCTCATTTTTTCCTATATATATTAGTTGACCAATTAATTTCTTTTCTATTTATAGTAGAGACAGGGTCTTGCTCTTGCTCGTCTTGAACTCCTGACCTCGAGCTATCCGCCCACCTGGGCTTCCCAGAGTGCTAGGATTACAGGCGTGAGCCACCGTGCCCGGCCTCATCTTTACGAAGATATTAAGCAGCATCTGAGGCTCAGAGAGGTCTGTTACTCGCTCCAGGCCACCAGCTAGCCAGTGGCAGGGCTTGCATGCAGACCTGGCATGCCTGGGCTCGGTCAGACTGCCCCCCAGGAGGAAGGAGGCCTGAAGAAGCCCCAGGCGCGTGGAGCTGAGAGGTGTCATGGAGGCAGAGCTGCCATCCTTGGGGAGGGATCTTAGCACCTCTGTCCTGCCTTCCTTCGTGAGACCTGAGATTCCCCCGCTGAACCGATTTTCTTTGGATGAGAATACTTGTCTCTTTGTTCGTTAGCCTTGTTCATTCACTCTGTCACTTGGCCAGAGCAGGATGAGGGGCAGTGAGGCCAGGTCCCAGCCCCGGGCAGTTCCGGCTCTCTTGGCAAGCTGGTGTCCCCGGGCTGGCCCTTCACCTCCCAGCGGTGAGATCTTGTATCTGACGCTCCACCTCAGGGCCTGGCAAGGGGGGACCTCTCCCGCCCTCCCGTCAGCCAGGTAGCAGGCAGAGGCGGGGCGTGTCTGCCCTGCTGCCTCACTGCAGCCCTGCTGTGAGTCCGAGGGGACCCTGGCAAAACGTGAGGTACCATACATGCTCTTGCAGATGAGGTGTCCAGGTCACCGATGGCCGGAAACCAACGTGGTATCTGGAAAAGACTCGGAAGTTAGAGTTGGGAGGTTATGCAGCCCTGCATTGAGCAAGCATTTATTGAGCATCACTGTGTCCCAGGCCCTGTGCTGGGCACGTGGACAAAGTGTGAGTGAGCTGGCCATCGTCCTTGACCTCCAGGAGCTCGAAGCATGGTAGGGAGGACAGACTCTCCAAAGAAACAACCTCTGTGACAATGCTGTCGTCGTCACCAAGATGTTTCTGCGAAGGCTGGCGGAGGGGCCTCAAGCCTGGGAGCTGAGGGAAGGCTTTCCCAAGGAAATGACCGTTGCCGGGAGGCTCCAAAGGACAAAACTGCCCAAAAAGGAGGGCGGTGAAGGGCATTCTAGGCAGAGGGAAGAGCACATGCAAAGGCCCCAGGTGCAGAAGGAAGGTGGGGTTCAAATCCCCTGTCTAATTCTGACTTGGTGTCCCTCTGCAGGATGCATCACTCTGAGCCTCTGTTTCCTCATCTGTAGAATGGGAATAGTGCCACCTGTCCCCGGGGTACCAAGTATCCAAGAGGTTCAGGGGTTTGAAGGTGCCTAATGCTGGTTCCGTGAATGCCTGGGGGATCTGGAAGCTGCCTTTTGGCTCCTGGCTTCCAACCACCCGCGACACCGAGGCCTCTGTCAGTACTGGTTGTTCCTCGGTGCAATTAGGTAATTAGGCCAAATTCAATTACACAGTACACTCCCAGGTCTGTCTGGCCCCCTCGCTGGGGCTGCAGCAGGAGCACTGGCTTGGTTCCCAGGGCTGTGCCTTCCTACCAGGCTTCCCAGAACACTGCCTGCATCACAGTGGGGAAACTGAGGCAGGGGAGAGGCAGCATTGCTTGGCCCTCATCTTAGTCTACTCTGGCTGCTGTAACAAAATACTGGGTAATTTATAAACAACAGAAATGCATGGCTCACAGTTCTGGAGGCAAGATCAAGGCACCGGCAGATTCAGTGTCTGGTGAGGGTTTGTTCCTCTTGGATGGCACTTCTTGCTGTGTCCTCCTCTGGCAGAAGGGGCAAAGGGGCTTCCTCAAGACCTTCATAATCTTTTACTAATCTCATTTATGAGGGCGGAACCCTCGTGACCTGATCAATCACCTCCCAAAGGTCCCACCGCTTAATACCATCACACTGGGTATTGGAGTTCAACGCATACATTTTGGAGGGGCACAGACGTTCAGACCATAGCCCCAAACAGGCTGCTGGCCTGGGGCTTGCCCTCCCTTTCAGATTCATCGGGGGGTCCTGTCTCCTCGTCCCCCTGGAAGAGCCTACATATTGGTGGGTGGGTGGGTGGGAGTGGGAGGTTCAGCTTTCCTTCCACCCCTGGATTTGTAGCAGTTTTCCCTCCCGGATGCAGGCTGGCGGCCAGCTGTTGCCCAACACTTTGATTGGCATGTGGGTCTTTGGGGAGAACAGCGTCTCCAGTAAAGTTGGGCACACCAGGGTTTAGATGTGCCTTTAAGGGACTTGCCAGGGGCATCAGACAGAGCAGCCCAGGCCAAGAGCAGCAGGTGGGCCCCACCCAGGATACCAGGCACAGTACTTCCAGGGACCACATCATTCAATGCCTTGAATGCCAGTCTAGGGGGCTTGAACTTGAACTTGATCCTGACGGCACTGAGGAGCCATGGAGGGTTTTAGACAAGAGCGTGTGATAGGATCAGATTTGCCTTTTAGAAGATCTCAGCAGTTAGAAGAGGGACCTGGGACAAGAGGCAGAGAAAACAGTGTACAGGCTGACGCGGTTAGTTGGTAGGACACAAGTCTGCTGAGGTGGCAGTGTGCCGTGTGTGGAGGGAGTGGAATGGGTGATGACACCCCAGCAATGCCTCTTGTCCCTGCCATGCCCCAGGCTGCCCACAGGGTAGCTCGATTGGTGACGTAAGTTGTTTTATTGGACTTATTTAATTACAAAATGATAGTGGCTATGGGATTTTTCTTCTAATTACAAAAATAATAGGTACTACTTGTAGGACAACCAAGAATATAGAAAATTATAAAGAAAGTAAAGAAAAGCTGAAATTCCACCATCATGGGGTACTAACTTTGAATATCCATTAGTCATTCAATATCTGTTTGTGGAGCACCTACTGTGTATCAGGTATAAAACCACTGGAGATACGGCAATCAACAAAACAGGCAAAATCTCTGCCTTTTTGGAGCTCACAGTCTACCAAAAAACTATCCACTTCCAGATAAACTGCAAATACATGCAGAGAATGGAACCACAGTGGGCCTCCTACCCTGGAGCCAGCTTCTGCACCTTGACAGGATTACGGACATCGCAGGGCTCTTGCCTGCCCCCCCTGCTCTGGCCTTTACAGGGACTTAGCAGGGGTCCGCTCACCAACAACACTTACTTTGGGGACCTACCCAGCCAGGCTTGGGGAGGTTGATGCCCCAGAAGCAAAGACAGGTAATAGCATCTGTACTAGTTGTCTTTTTTTTTTTTTTTTTTTTTTGAGACCGAGTCTCTCTTTGTTGCCCAGGCTAGAGTGAGTGCCGTGGCGTCAGCCTAGCTCACAGCAACCTCAAACTCCTGGCCTCAAGCAATCCTGCTGCCTCAGCCTCCTCAGTAGCTGGGACTACAGGCATGCGCCACTATGCCCGGCTAATTTTTTCTATATATATTAGTTGGCCAATTAATTTCTTTTCTATTTATAGTAGAGACGGGATCTCGCTCTTGCTCAGGCTGGTTTCGAACTCCTGACCTCGAGAAATCCGCCCGCCTCGGCCTCCCAGAGTGCTAGGATTACAGGCGTGAGCCACCGCGCCCGGCCTGTACTAGTTGTCCACACTGGGTGGAAAAACTGGGGCCCAGAAAGGGACGGTAACTTGCACTTCGGCACACAGCAAGCCCCCAGGCGTTCTTATGGGCTCTTGTTCACCCATCGCCTCTTTTCCCCGGCATCGTATGGGATTCACATGCATCATGAAGATGGGTGGGGTACCCGATTTGGGCTCAAAAGAAGGAGAGAGTTTCTGACAGTCAGGGCTGCCCAGGGATGGCAGTGATCACCTTGTCACCCGAGGTGTGTAAGCTGAGAGTGGAGGGTTGCAGAGGGGATCCCACACTGGGAGGCCTATGGCTTCTGAGGCTCTTCCTACTCTGGGGTGCCAGGACAGGTAAAAGGAGAGAAGAGGTGGTTGAGAAGCATGCCCAGCACCCCGGTGTTCTGGGCAGCAATACAGCAGCCCACGAAGGCTTGCCAGGAATCCTTCATTACCTGTGCTGCCTTCCCTCCCTGTCCCCTGACCATCCTGTGTGAGAGGAGGTTCTCCCAGGTGCCCGCTCCCTTCCAGACCTTTGTCCCTGGCCCACGGCAACCCGAGGGATAGCAGCCTCCTTCACTCCCCAGTGTGGTTCCAGGTGTCCCCCACCTCCAGGGGGGGGCTCTGGACATGAGCAGACAGGCCACATAGGAATGTCTATCTGGGGGAAATCCAAAGCTGGCCGCCAGGGCTGGGCAAGGAGTGGGAGGCCTGATGTTGAAATCAGGATCTGCAGAGCTGAGCTGGCAGAACAGCACGTGCCCTGGCCTGGCCCCGAGTCCCACACTGACATGGATGCTGCCCATAAGAAGAGCATATCTGTCTAGCACTTTACAGTTTGGAGAGCATGCCGTGACACTACAGTTGGCAGGCATGCAGCACCGGGAGAGAAAACTTGTGGCCGTGGGACAAGCCAGGAGTCCTGGGTTCTAGCCCTGGCTCTACCATTGATTTGCTGTGTGACTGGAGGCAGCCCCCCTCCCTCTCTGAGCCTCAGTTTTTGCATTCAAAAGGGGATACAGGGGCCTCTTTACTCCAGTGCCCAATGAGTTGGTGATCCAAATGGGCAAGTAGAGGCTCTGTGGGGAAAAGGACTGGACGTAACAGGCCACACAAGACTTGGGGGCACACTAGCTCGGACGTCTCTGGGGCAGCCTGCATTGCGCCCTGTCTGGTCCTGCAGCCTGGGCTGGAGTGTGTGAGTGGCCTCACATGCTTTCCTGAGACGAGCCTCACTTTCTTCCTCTGCAAAGTGGATGGCGCCCTCCCGGCTGCCCTGGGAGCCTTTGTCTGGGAAGCATCAGGAGCGGCATTCGGCTGCCCCAGCCCAGACAGGGAGGTGTGCCGCACAGCCACGCAGGCAGGCAGACAGACAGCTCCAGCAGGAAGGGAAATTGCATTTCCAACTGCAGGGAGCTTATGTCAGGCCAACCCTGGAGCCATCCGGAAGCCCCCTGTCAAAGCTGTGTCCTGGGAGAAGCAATAAAACCCCAGGACTGCTGAGGCACGGACATTTGAGCTGCTTTTGCCGTCCCTTGCCTTCTGAGGCGACTCCAGAAATCAATGGGAAGAGATTCATTAGAGGCCTGGGTGGCGTGTTCCCCGCCACCTCCGGCTGCCCCTTTGTTAAGCAGCCCCAGCTTCCTGTCTGGACAGGCCGCCTCCCCCGTTCTTCCGGGCAGCGGGTCGAGGACCTCCTCTCGGGGCCCCCACAGACCCTCAGAGGCTGTGACCGTTCGGTGTGCATTCTTTCGTTTCTGGATGCACTCATTCATCCAGGCAGCTGGTCCGCATTTCATTCACACAGCAAATATTTATCAAGCATCTGCCTGGCGTATTTTAGACACTGCCAATACGCTACGTACAGAGCAGACGAAAGTCCCGGGTGACGTGGCGCTCGCCTTTAGTGAGGGAGCCGGCCGTGGAGCAAGATAAATAATTGAAATACAGCAGTCGTAAATGCTAAGGAGGAAGCGAAGTCAGGACAGAGTTGTAGGACACGTCTTGGGGGCGCTGCAGTTGTGGTCAGGTGGCTGAGGAAGGCTTCCATGCGAAGGTGGCCCGCAAGGGACAGCCTGCAAGGGACAGCCCGCGGGTGCGGTTGGGAGCGGGGCTACCTGCGGAAGTGGTAGAACCCCTGGGGGATGGACCTGCATCCCTGCAGCCAGAGGGCAGTGAGGCTGGAGCAGAGCAAAGGCGGGGGGGGGGGGGGGGGGGGGGGGGGGGACGACCTAGAAGGAAACAGGGTCAGAGAGGTGATGGGGCCGGGTCATGCGCTGTGGCTTAGGCTTTAACAGGATTGTCTGTGTGTTAGTTTGCTACAGCTGCCACAGCAAAGCGCCGCCAAGCAGGAGGCTTAAACAATAGACACGGACTGTCTCTTGGAGACCAAAAGACCAAGGTGAAGTACCGGCAGGGCGCTAGGGGAGGGACCTCGCTCCTGGCGGCTCCTTGGCCTGTGGCAGTGTTGCTACTCCAGTGTTGACGGGCCATTCTCCCTGCGTGCTTGGGTGCCTGCCTCTGTGTCCAAATTTCTCTTTTTACAAGGACACTAGTTACATTGCATTAGGGCCCACGCTAATGACCTCATCTTAACTTGATCGTCTGCAAAGTCCTGGTTTCCAAATAAGGTCACATACACAGGTACTGGGGGTTAGGACTTCAGCATCTCTTGCAGGGGACACACTGTGTCACCCACGGTGGCTTCTCTCCCTATCGAGATTTATCGGTGTTATCTCCTTTGGTCTTCCCTAGCACCTGGTGATGGTGGTCTCATCCTCATCCTCGTGTTACCAAGGCGGAGGTGGAGGCACAGAAAGCCTAATTGGCTTGACGGGGCCACCAGCTAGTCAGTACTTGTTTCCTGAGCCTCCGCCTCCAAATCCAGGCACCTCCCCTCCTCCACAGCTGCTCAGTTAGCCCCGGGACATTTCCAGTGCCTTCCTGTCCCCACTGCAGCCCTGGGGCAGCCCTCACCCCTGCCTGCAGCCTCTCTGCTCACAAGGTGCCCTGGCGATGCCAAGGTGTCCCCACAGCATACAGCGGGGGGCATGGCCTCCTTCCCAGCTGAGCGGGTAGGTGGCTGGCTATGCCCAAACTGAAGCCTCCTGAATGACCATTATGTGTCTGGTTCATGGGTTCCTCCCCCCACCCTACCCCAAGAATCCTCCCTTCTCCTTCAGCTTGGCAGGAGGCCTTCCTGGATGGCCACTAACCTTGCAGTCGCAGGGCTTATTGGAGGTGCCGAGTGGAGGTGTGGGGTAGGGGCTGCTGGTGTTTTCAGAATGATTATAGGGTTTGGGTAGAAGCCACATGCAGACTTCGGAGAACACAGCCTAGGTCTGGGATGAGCAGCCCTGCTGGGGAGAAGACCCAGAAAGAGGAGTAGGGTACAGTGGCTGGAGGGTGACAAGCATGGAGGTCTCATTCTGCACCATGTCCCCAATCCTCCCCTCTGGGGAGCCCTGGCCAACTGGAAATGTCAAGTGGATGCTTACAAATGCACGAAAGCCAGACTTTGAAAAGAAACACGCAGCGGAAGAAATTATTTCAGTATATATAATGTGGTGTGTGGAGAAGAATAAAAAACAGTAGAAGGACACAGGTTCTCATCATGATTCTAACTGGCTGTGTGCCTGGAGGGGCACCCTCCTTCTCTGGATCTCGGAGTCCCACCTTGGGAATAGAATGTGATGGTTATCAGTGCAGGCTTTGGAGCCAGTTTGCTGCAGAGTTTAAATCCTTCAGCAAGTTGTCTAAACCTCTCTGTGCCTCGGTTTTATCCTCTGTACCGTGGAAATAATAATCAGCCCCTGTCCAAGAGGGCTCTTGGCGAGAGATCGTGAGCATGTCCTGGGAGGTGCCTGATACGTGCCTGGCAACCAACAAGGAATCGGAACCACGAGCTCCGTGTTAATACCAGGAGAGGAGAGGCTGGGGTCCCAGCTCTGTGTCCCCCAGTGTGGGTAGGGTCTCGAGGCCTGGTGGGGACACCTGCGTTGGCCCAGAGCTGAATGTCAGCTGTGCCTTTGGTCTTCAAGACTGCAAGTGACAACTGGTGGGGGTTGACAAGGGCAAAGGAGGAAGGGAGAAGGGACAGGAATAGTGTCATCAAGATACCTGGGAGCTTCTGCCCTGACCCCTCGGAAACCGGCAGAAGCCCCAGAGGCGACTCATGCCCACTGCTGCTGTGGGAGCCTTCTCTGGGCAACTCAGCCACTGCATGACAGTTGCCCCCAGCGCGTGTGCATTCATTTGTTGAACGTCTACTCTGTGTTTCCTTCCACATGTCCTGAGAAGGACCAGGTATGTGAAGGTGGCAGGCCCAGGCAGCTCCCAGGGCCTGAGCTCATGCCTGTCATACTCACACGGACACCTGCCTGGGGCCTCCCTGTCAACCTCACCCTCCCTGTGAGTGCTTGAGCCAGCATGGGTGACATCTACGAGTCATCAGGATCCTTTTCAGACCCGCTGAATCAGCATGCGCTGCCGGGAGAAGAGCTCTGCTGCTCAGAACCCAGAGGGTGCATTGTTCTGCCTCTGCCCAGGCAGAGGGAGCTTGGCTTTTGTATGCCAGTCCTGCCTTCCAGAGGCCTCTCAGCCCCCAGGCCTCCCACTACACAAAGCTTTATACAAGAGGTGACCCAGTCCGGAGCCGCTTTTGACCCCTGGGTGACCTGCATCCTAGGTGCCTTGGCTCTTTCCCTTTTACTGGCCAGGGCCGGGACAGGATCCAGGAGGCCCACCCCTCTGTAGGTGAACTGGGGAGCCCCAAGGAGGACCCTCCCTAGCTTAACTGTAGTGATCCCCTTCCCCCATGGCCCAGTGGGTCCTGCAGAGGTGGGTTCTGCATGGCAGGCTCCCCAGCTGGCTGAAGCATCCTCTGTCCCTTGTCCCTGGTTCTCTCGGCTCATTGGAGTGAGCCGCCACCACCTTCCCGGCTGCAGCGCCGTGATTTATTGGCTGCTCCTCCTCACCAGGGCCCAAGCAGGAGGAGTTGAAACACCCGCGAGAAGAGCCACCTGCTATTGATCCCCGTGTCTGGCCTCCCGAGCACTGGCGGGCATTCATCAAGGAGCCGCCGCGCGGGGGCTGCAGCTCGCCCTTTCTTCTTCCTTCCTTCTCTCTCCTAAGTCATTCCCCTGGGGCTGTGCCCCCCTCGCCGAGGTCACTCAGAGAGCTCACCAGAGTGCTAGCCGAGGTGGAGAGCGCCTTTGTCTGCTGCCTCTTTGCTGTAGATCCTTATCAATGGGGTGGAGCTGGCTGCTTTGGGCCCCAGGCTTTTGAGCAAATCTTTGGAAGTTGGAGAAGTGGAGTTGGAACTTGGAACAAGTGGAGAGAAGCCCTTCTGAGGCAGGGACTGGTTGGAGTGCCTGTATTTCTGTAGACTCAAGGCATGTAGTACTAAAAAGAGTTTGCTAGCCAAGTGGGCCGGAGAGAGGCTTGAGGAGTGGAAGGGCCGGCCTTGAAATTAGCATGTGAAAACCCAGCTTTGGCCTGGAGGCCTCCCATGCAGGCTGGTGAATGGATGCTTGAAAATAATTTGTTTTCCTAATTACTGTAAATCTATTGAAGAGTATTTGCTTTTTTTCTCTTTTTTTGGCTTACCTGGGGAAAGTCTAAAACCTTTGGTCCCAGGACAGAGGAGCCTAAATAAGCATATTGGTTCTCGGGCCCCAGCCTGGGGCTTCTCCCACTGTGGATCCCTAGGAGAATGGGGATGGGGGCAGGGAGACTGGGCGGGCTGTCTTGTTAAAGTTTCCCAGGTGGTGCTGCCAGGTCTGTGTCCCTTTTGTGTAAACCTGTGCTCAGTTCCAGTCCAAATTCTGGTTCAACCTACAGGAGCAGCTTTTACTAACTCAGAGTGCAGGGCTGGCCACAGGGCTATCTCAAGAATGGACCTGGAAGTCCTAAACAGTTGGGTCTTTGTTGGCTCAGAGGCATTAGGGATCTGATTAAAATTGTGAGCTGTCATTGAACAGAAGCAGGGGCAGGTTGGGGGTTCCAGTTGTTTGGTTGTTTGAGGCCTTGGCTGTTTGGATTCTAGATAATCAAGGCCCGTGCCCTGACACTGTGTTAAAACCAGATTAACGGTAGAACTCAGGTCTTAGGGACACCCATCTCAGTGTTTTCTTCTGACACATGGGCCAAATGGTCATACCCCATCTATGTGCTGGGTGTCCCTTGCTGAGCATTGGGATTTGGAGTAAGCGGTCTGGGGGATTTGCAGTAGGGAAGGGGAAGAGTCTTCACTGGGCCTCTTGGGGTCCCAAACCCCTTTGGTGCTGCTGGGGAGGGCAAGGCCGCAATGAGTGTCTCAGTGAGAAAATGACTATCTCCAAAGAAGCCGTTATAACCCAAGAGTAGGTGAGACTGAGCTGAGCCTGGAATTTGTGCAGAGCTGGAGGGAAGTCCTTCTTCCCCCTGCTGCCCTGAGGTTGGCCCTGCAGGAAGGGGATGCCAATTAATCTCTCTTGCAGGAAGCTAGTTCTTGTCCAAAAGGCAGCAAGTTATGAAGTATGAATTAATCCATTTAACCAGCTCCTCAGAGGGAAAGCCCATGACAACTGGATTTCCAAATGCCATCCCGAAAGTGATATTTCAAGTGGCAGTGGGTGGGATTAGAGCCTGCTAACGATTTATGTCAAACAAGAAGCAAGAACATAATTTCTAGATAAGTGATTTGTTTCAATCACTTCCAGGGCGGGCAGCAGGACAGACAGGAAGGTTTAGGGGTGAGCCAGAGGCTCAGGCTAAAGAGGGGAGATGAAGTCAGAAGAAACAACCTCAGAGGCAAGTGAACCTGGGCAATTCCCGGTGTTGGTGGAGGGAGCAGTGCGCGGCAGTCCCGCGTAGAGATTTGCAAGACAGTCCTGGCTACCTTTCTTTGGGGATGAATGATGGGGCCTCACCTTCCTAATTGTTTGGGGCAGTTAGGTCACCACGCAAGCAACTTTCACTGGCAGGTGGGCGGAGCTGGCGGAGGGGGTTATAAAACACAGTTTCTCCCAAGTGGTGATGATATGAAGTGTCCACGAAAGAGGGAGGGGCGCAGACCCAGTGAGGTGGGGCAGCGGGTGGGCTTCCAGGGGTGTCTCGGAGCAGAGGGATGGTGAGGGGACAAGCTTAGCTCAAAGCCAGGAGCCCTCGCGACAGACTGGCTGGAAGGAAGAGGCTGCAGCCACCACAGGATGCAATGTCAGGAAGGCAGCCGCTCCCGGGGCGGGGCAGAGCCGAGCGCAGCAGCCGCCCCCGGCTTCCCTCCTGCCGTCGGCTCCTGGGCACAGGAACTCCCCGAAGTCGGGGAGCCAGAGCGTACGTGCGTGCGTTCACCCTGTCCTGGGCCCCGCGCTCGGGGAATCCCGGGGGTGTCAGGGCCCCCTGTGTAAGAGAAGTAAGATGCCCAGCCGCCTACCTTCTCCGCCCCCTAACCGGTTCTGAAATCCTTTAAAGCGAGATTTAATCTGGATGCCCCCAGCCCTGCCCCGCCCCGCCCCTCCCGCGGCCGAGGCCGCCTCCCGTTCGGCTCCCTCCTCTACCCCTCCCCGCCTTGGACCCTCATTAGCATGACCACTTGGGAGGATTCGCCGGGGGACCGGAGACACCAGAAGTCATCCTCCGACTGCGCCTTCCCGGCGGCCCCCTCGGGCGACAGCGCTCCGGGAGCCCCACTCGCACAAGTGTTGCTTCCAATTAATTGCCTAGGCGGGGGAGGGGAGGGGGCCTGGTCGCCGCCCCCGCCCGGAGGCTGGAGCGCCGCTCGTCGGGTCGTGCGTTCGCTCGGCGGCGGCGTGCACCAGCACCACCCCTGCGTGCAAGTTTGAAATGTGAGCTGCCTCCGATTCATACTCGCTCGCGCTCCCTCGCAGCAAAGTGGCTGGGCTGGCTGACGGTCTGCGCGCGCGAGTGAGTGCGGGCGGCGGGCTGGGGGGCGGGGGTGCGGGTGGCGAGGCTCGCGGGGCGGGGAGGGCGCGCGCGAGCCGGGGCTCCCTGGAGACGCCGAGGCAGGTCTGCTCGCCTTTCATCTTCCTCCCGCGCTCCTCCTCCTCCCTCCCCTCCCCCCGCCGCGGCGTGCTAGCCTCCCCCTAGCCCCCAGCCCCCAGCCCCACGCGGGCGCTCGCAGGGTGGGTGGTCACGCCCTCAGGGGCCAGGAGCGCGGCGCGGGGAGCGGGCCGTGGGAAGTTTCGCCGGCGCGCCCCGTGCGCCCCCGCCCCCCGCGCGCCCCCGGCCCATCCCCGTCCCCGGAGGGCTGTCGCTTGCGCCCGGGCGCGCGGCTGGCTGCCTCCTCGGCGGCGGCGGCGGCGGCCCCATTAGCGGAGCCTCCGCCTGTGATTGGCTTCGCCCGGGAAGCTGGAGACGGGCGATGAATAATTGATGTGTGCGGTGCGGTAGCCGGACGGCGGCGGCGGTGGCGGGCAGCAGCGAGCGGGAGCGCGGGAGCCGGAGCGCCCTCGGAGCGGGCAGCGCGGAGCGAGCGGGCGCCGGAGCCGCCCGGGCCCCCGCGCCGCCGCCGCCGCCGCCCGGGCGCGGAGCGGGGATGCAGGCGGCGCCCGCTGCCTGTGCGCAGCCTTTGTTCGGCGCCGGCTGAATCCTGCCCGGAGTATCTCGCCGCGGCCGCCGCCGGCTGGGCCCCAGGCCCCCGCGGGCGCCAGGGCGGGACCGCGGCCAGTGCAACTTCTAGGTAAGTGCGGGGCTGGAGGGGTCGGCGCCAGGGCGCCCGCGGGCTGGGCCCGGGCTCCCTCCGGGCGCGGGGTGAGTGTGCGTGCCTGTGTGTGACAGAGGAGGGCCGGTGCATTGTGGGTAGCGCCGTGTGCTGCATGGTGTCAGCCCCAGGCTTGGCGGCGAGGAGAGTGGCACCGGCGTGCACCCGGCCGTTTGTGCACCCACAGAGGGGTCCTTCATTTCTTCTCCGGGCCAAGTGGCAGCGTGCTCTCCACCCCGCTCCTGGAAGATGAACTGTTGGCTCTCCAGCAGACATTTTACAGGGCTCCGTCTCCCATTGCAAAAATGAGAATCGGCTGGGAAGCCTTCGGAGGGAGTGCCTGAGGGTCCCCGACTTCAAGCTGCTTGCTCCTTTGTCAGAATGCAGTCCTGGTGCTGAGAGCGCCCAGAGAGCCCCACGGGCACTGGTGATGCCACCATTGCACCAGGGTGCCTTTCGCATGGGTGGTGGGTTCAGGACGGACTTCTGACAAGTGTTTGCTGGGAAGCCGGCTGGAGGGGAGGAGAGAGATGGGTTTGCAGTAGAGGCCAGGAAGGGGCCTTTCTGGGGGTGGCTGACACCAGGCTGTGGGGATCTTGGAGAAGACCTTGGAGAGAGCATTTCCCAGAGGACTGCCAGGGGCTACAGGGCGGCTGCCTGAGGTCCTGAGCATGTGGTTTCAGTGTTGCTGTCTTACAGGCTAAGCCATGATGCCCTGGGCACCAGATTCCTGCGTCCACCTGGAAGCCCTCTGGCGTGAGACTGGGAAAGGTCAAGTGGTACCTCCTTAGATGGCCGTTGTTTCTTACAGGGGGAGCCCAGGACCCCCATCAGGCTGGACTGCCAGATGGGCTCTGGGCATGGCTGGTGGCTCTTACAGCAGGAAGGTTTTGTGAGGCAGCTGGCAAGGAGTTGGTGCCAGAGTGCTTCTTAATGGCCCATCCTTGAGAGTGGGCTGCCGGGTGGGCCAGAAATCCGGCTGGGGAGTGAGTTGGAGTGAGCAAGGCCATGCCATCCTGAAATCAGGGTGACCCAGATGGTGTGTGGGGACTCTGGCTCCTCCAGTTCTGGGGCATGAAGCTGTCCACTACAGAGTAAAAGGCCTTGTCCCACATCGGGGGAGGTGGGGGAGTGATTCTCAGCCCACGTGGCTGCTGATAAGCCTCTTCCCCTATTTTGTGTATGAGCCAGGCAGTGACTACCCTCCAGCTAGCTGGATTCAAGTCCCCTCCTGAGCTATTTTTACCCTGAACTTCCTTAGTGAGAAACCACCAAACGGCGATGCTTTGGTGAGAATCTGGGTCTTTACCGGAAGCAGCAGCCTGCACTGAGTTTGAGACTTGCCTCATAACACTGTCTCCCTCCCCAGCCCTGCACAGCTCTGCCAGGGCTCAGAGCCCCTGCACCCCTTTCTCTCGCCTCGTAGTTCTCATCACAGCCTGTGCACTGAGGGACTTGTGAGCCCCAGTTTCATAGGGGAAAACTGAGGTGCCCCAGACCCCCCAGTAGAGGATGGAGGGAGCCAGGCATAGCTCTAGCTGGAGCAAGGCCTGGACTGCACCCGAGCTCTTTGAAGGCAGGGGCCAAGTGTTACTCAAGGCTGTATACCCCAGTTACCCCAGCCGTGGCACCAGGCAGGTGGCCACACTCCGTGACTGCTGAGTTGACTGCTTGAATGGACAGCTGGCTGGGTGCTGTTTTCCCTGTTGGACAGGAGAGGTGGCAGAGGAATTGAAAGAACACTCCCAGATCTAAATCTGCATTGGCTGAGCACCTACTAAGCACCCATTGCACGTCCACTTCCTGGAAACTCTCTGAGGAGTTCCTGGTCTGGAGTCAGCTGGGGGGCGGGGGAGCGTGGGGCTCCCACAGCTGTCGTACTGCCTGAGTGCCTCCTCAGTGGCTCCTTCTGGAAGTAAGCAGTGGCCAGCTGGGTCTAGGGCTGTGCAATCCGGCGTAGTAACCACTAGCTACGTGTGGCTGTTTGTAAATTTAAATTAATTCCAAGTAAAAGTTCAGTCTCTCATTGACTTTGTGACTGGCACCACAGTTCCAGTGCTCAGTAGCCACCTGAGGCTAGTGGCTGCCATATTGGGCAGCTTAGATTCTAGAACATGTCCACGGTGACAGCTCCAGGGACAGCACTGGCCCAGGAGGATAGGGCCTTGGGACAGAGGGGAGGTGAGGATGCTAGCCCAGAGCCCGCAGGTGTGACAGCGCAGGCTGTCAGGAGGGTAAAGAGACCGTTTCACTAGCATCTTGTTTCGTGGCTGCCTCCTTACTAGGGAAGTGTAGACTAGCCAGGTGCTCCCATTTAACACAGGAGAAAGCCAAGGTTCAGTTTTGCCCGAGGTCACCTGGCGAGGTAGTGGCATGAGCCCCAGGCCTCCAACCCCTCGGCCAGCGCTCTGCCAGCCAGCGGAGGTCAGCCAGGGGGCATGGGTGGACGGCGGTCCCAGGAGCAGCCTCAGACCTCCCTGAGGATGGTGTCGGTGCGGTAGGCATCAGCGTGTGTGTGAAGTCATCCATCGATCGGGCTGGAGCGCCAGCTCAGCCTCAGGGCGGCAGGAACAGAGAGTTCCTTGCTGGCAGAGCTGGAAGGAAAGAGGCTCTCTGGGCAGGGAGGTGTTTACCTTGATCGATGCAGCGTGGGTCCCTCAGGAAAGGCTGAGTCCTCCCTGGGGAGGGAACTCGTCAGTGGGACTGTGGCCGGGTTGCTAAGCACCATCCGAGAGAGGGGTGCAGGCCCGGGCCCAAGCTGGAGAAGGATTTCGGGACAGTTGGCTTGGGAAGAAATGCCTGCCCCTCACCCTGCGGGGCCTGCCCCCGCACAGGTCACCGGGCATCTGCCGGGCCACGCTTGCCCTCGCCTCCCCAGAAGCCTCAGCTGTGGGAAGGAACTCTCCAGGGCCTGGCAAAGAAGCAGCAGCCTCGAGAGGTGGCTGCTTGGGGAAAAACAAGGCCCAGCACTCTCGGCTTCTCAGGGATCTCCTGGGCCAGTAACCGCAGGCAGGGAAGGGCGCCCACCTGCCCACTGCCCCAAGGGACTCACTGCCCCAAGGTCACGTCACGGCAGGCCTGGGATGATGCCTCCTCACTGGCCACTGCAAATCCCAGTCTGCCATTGTGAACTTGGGGTTGACGATTCCATTGTGACCTGCCACTCTGGCTTCCTGACACAGTCCTAAGGTGAGAATTAGTTTGCCTGTGGCCTTGTCCCTGTGTCCTAGGGTGCCCACCTTCCCCAGTAGCAGGCCTCAGTGCAGCCTACAGCTCCCGTGGCCCTGAATTGACCAAAGGGGAAGTCTGAAAAGGGGGTGGCTTTCTACGGGGACCCCAGCACACCTGAAAGGAGGGTCTTCACTATCCAGGGCAGCCTGAGGGGTGATGGGAGGACCTTTGGTGACACTCCCAGGTTTCCAGATCTGAGTGAGGACATGGTGGGGCATGAACAGGGCCCGGCTGCCTGCCCCTGTCCCTGGAGCCAGGGTGAGCCGCCCTGGGGAAGCCCACAGCTTCCTGTTCCCCGAGTCAGGTGTCCTTCCAGACTGACTCACAGAGCCCGGCACTGCCTTCACCACCCAGAGCATTGGTTGGCCATGAGGACCCCTGGGTGGGCGGGCCAGCAGTGTGTCGCCCTCCGCGCAGGCAGGCTTGGGAAGTACAGGCCCTTTTCCTCCCTCTCAGTGGCCCCAGCCACGGCCCTAACTCCTGCTTGGACCCCATTTCAGGGGTTCTCCAAGCCCCAGGGATCCTGCTGGGTTCCCAGACGGCCGCTGCCCAGGGCGGGGTGAGGCCAGGCCTTACAAGTGTTTCGAGTGTGTTGGGTGAATGGGGAACAGGGGTTTAGCCAGGACACCCATGTCCCCTGAGGCTGAGGGTCCCCAGTCACCTTGGAGGTTTGCTGCTTCTGGGATGGGGCCCAGCCCCTGTGATGGGCTTGGGCTTTGTGAAGCTCTCCAGATTGTTCTGATGCTGTCCATGGAAACAAGGCTCCTAAGGCCTAGCCCTCGAGTGATAGTGTCTGTGGTCTGGAGCCAAATTAGTGTGTGACCTTTGGCAAGTCACTTCCCCTCTGGGGCCTGCGTGTGCTCATCTCTGTGCAGAGGGCGTTGCGATGTCTCATCTCTGTCTGGTCTGAAAGGCAGACTCCGCTCCAGGACTCGGTGTCAGCCCTGTGCCAAGCGGGCGTGCGAGAGGTGGGGAGACGAGAGTGAGCAGGGGCGTGGGCCCCGTCTTGGGGTGCTGACACTGGGGTGCAGTGGGAGATGTTAAGCGACAGCAGGCAAGAAGTAATGAGCGGAGGCCCCTGCTGTGCTCCGCCCTGAGGAGCTGTAGAAGGAAGAGGGGGAAATGGGGACTTTCGGCTGGAGCAGCCTGAGGCTTCCCGGGTGGAGCTTGGTTTTGGAGATGGGTAGGATTTGGGTCTTGGGCAAGAAAGGGGAGTGACTGCCAGGTGGGAGGATGAGCGGCTGTGCAGGCTTGGAAACCAGGAGAGGAGGAGGGACGCTGTCCCTCCAGGTGCAGCCCCAGGGCAGTGGGGAGCCATCAAAGGCTTTGGAGCCACAGAGGCCACTGGGACTCCTCCAGCGCCCAGGAGCAGGGCTGCTGCCGAGTGGTAGGCAGGGCTCCGTGCGTGGAAGTGGGGAGCAGTGTGAGGTCTGTGTCCTGCTCCGGGAATGTCCCTGCCTCTGCTGACGCAATGGAAAGCCTTGTCTTATTGGGGGTTCCTGTTTTGCGGTTGTCCCTGGTGGGGGGCGAGGGCGGCCGGCTTTGCCTTCTGAGGAGTTCCGGGAACTGGATGGAACGTGTCCAGACCTCCCCGCAGCAGTCCTCTGCTGTCCTGGAGCAGAGAGTCATTCCTGTTTGTGGAGTCTGTCCCCAGTCCCTCGGGGGTTCCAGCCAGGCCCAGGAGGCTTTAAATCGATGTGGGCCTTTCCCTGGGGCTGCTACTGCAGGGACAGGTGAGAGGGGACAGCCTCTGGGCTTGTAGGGTTGGTCTCCCTCCCTCCTAGTACCCTGATAATTCACCCCTGTCTCCTCGGTCCAAGCCAAGGGCAACTGGTGTTTTATGCCTTCTCTGCCTCTCAAGAGCTTACGATCTGCCAGGTGGGTTCACAGTGTGCACAGACAATTTCACGGGGTCTGGTTTAGCCCCTGTGTGTGGGAAGCAGGTCTGTGAAAAAGAGGGTACATGTTCCAGAGAGGAAGGACAAAAGAAGCCCAAGGAGCCCCTCTCTCTGTCCCCTGTGAGTTCTGCTGCCTCCAGGCCCGGCACACAGGGACACTGTCCCCAGCTGTCTTTAGCTGCTGTGCACCTCCAGGACTCGCACCCCTAGGTCAGCAGGTTTCAAGTGACTCCTCACCCACCTGGGTGTCAGCCCCACTAGGTTGTGGGTTGAGGGACAGGCCGCCCAGGACTTGCATCAAGGCTGGGTACTGTGTAAATGTCTGTCAATTCGCCGGCCCAGAGCATAGGTAAGTGGCAGCAAAGGCAGGGAGGGCTGGAGAGGCCTGAGTCCTGGCTCAGCTCTGGCGTCCCAAGTTGGCTGTGTGATGTGAGGGGGTGTCCGCCTTTCTTGGGGTCCCTGCTCATAAGGAGCAGTGTGGGCTTCAGGTACAGCAGCCACTAGCCACATGTGGCTATGTAAATGTATATTAGTTAAAATTAAATAAAATTCAGTTTTCAGTTCCTCAGTCGTAACAGCCACATTGCAAGTTCTCAGTAGCCCCATGGGGGTAGAGGCTGCCGTACTGGACAGCGTAGCGACAGAACATTGCCCTCTTGGTAGCATGTTCTGTGGACCGTGAGGTGCACAGAGGTGGTCCTGAGGTGGTGGCTTTGTCACCCAGGGTGCAGGAGGGAGGCAGCATCCCTTGCACCTGAGAGCCAGAGGACTTGCCGTCCTCCCTGTCGGCAGCTTTCGGGGCTGCTCCTACCCCTGCCCCAGCCCCCCCGGGGACTCTTAAAATGGGGCCACCCAGTGTCCTTCCCAAGACAGTGTTGGAGAGTAATTATGAAACCCACATCTGTCATTTCCTGGGTGACTTTGGGTAAGTCACTTAACTTCTCTGAGCCTCTGTTTCCTAATTGATACAACAGGGCAGTGGGGAATAAATGAGGTGGGGCTGAAAAGCGCTTAGGTTGGTGTCTGACCTGTAGTGACTGCTCAGTAGGTGACAGCTCTCAGGTGGGCTTCATTCCCTCGCAGCAGATGTTTAGTTCCAAATCTAGCTGGGCTTTCTGTTCCTCTAGAGTTCCCGAGCCTGACATAAGGCTGGGTTCTCTCTCGACCTGGCTCTACCACGGACTCCCTTCTCTCTGGGCCTCAGTTTCCTCATCTGCATGATGCTCCTGCCTGTCCTCGGGCCGTGTGTTGTGACTGGAGACCTTGCAGTGCCCTGTAGAGGGTGGCGCTGTCCAGGGAGCGAGGGGTGCAAGTGTGCTTGTCACTTGCCTGTCCTGGCGGGAAGCTGCAGGGCTGTCCCTGCTGCAGCCCTCTGGGAGGTCCCAGTGTGTGTCCCAGCTCTGGAGGAAGTGTGCGTGACCCGGCACACAAGCACCCACTTTCATTTCCCTCTTGGGAGCAGCTGGGAGTACGTCTACACCCTGGACTTTCAAAGTCCTCTGGAGATTTGCACAAGAACTCCTCCCCTGGGGTCCACGCGTAGTTTGTGAGCCCCTGGATTTCTGGGCAGAGTGTCCATGAGCCGAGCCATGTTGAGGTGGCCCGTGGGGGTCCAGCAGCCATAAAGAGAGTAGGGTCTCGGGGCAAGGACCCTGGGTCCAGGCCTGGCTTCCAGGTGCCCGAAAGGGTACCAGGAGAACCCCTCATTGAAAGGAAATTTTGGGATCCGGGGGAGGGTCCCAGGAGCCGTTCCTTCCCGCACCCCAGGCCGTGACACCTGCTGTGTGCTTGGTGTGTGCTTGGTGCTGGGCTGGGTACTGGGAGGGGGAGTACTGCACACAGGGGGCATTTGTGGCCACGGGGAGCAGTTGAAGAGGTGAGGGCTGGGTGTTCTGGGGGCTTCCCCTCCAGCAGGTGTGAAGCAGTGGGTTCCCTCCTGTGGCTCCACTATTAGGAGCTAGAGACCCTTACCCTGCAAAGGTCCCCTCCTGAGCCTTGTTCCCCAGGATTCCCCCTGCCATCCTCTGCACCCACTGGGACCTGCGACCTCTTCTAAGCCTCAGTTTCCTCATCTGTAGCATGGGAGAGTAGGACCCATCTCACAAGGCTGTGGGAGGATTAAAGAGCACATTGCAGCTAAGCCTTTTTTTTTTTTTTTTTTTTCCTTGAGACAGAGTCTCACTTTGTTGCCCAGGCTAGAGTGAGTGCCATGGCATCAACCTAGCTCACTGCAACCTCAATCTCCAGGGCTCAAGTGATCCTTCTGACTCAGCCTCCCAAGTAGCTGGGACTACAGGCATGCGCCACCATGCCCAGCTAATTTTTTGTATATATATATTTTTTAGTTGGTCAATTAATTTGTTTCTATTTTTAGTAGAGACTAGGTCTCGCTCAGGCTGGTTTTGAACTCCCAACCTAGAGCAATATGCCCGCCTCAGCCTCCCAGAGTGCTAGGATTACAGGCGTGAGCCACCACGCCCGGCCTGCAGCTAAGCCGTGAACACAGTGCTAGGATCTCATCAGCCCTGCATAAACATCAGCTGTCCTTTCTGCTCTGTCATGAGTCTCCTCCTTATGTGAGGCCTCTTCCCCTGGGGCGCGTAGGTCCTCCTGCTTCCCAGCTTGGGGGCCTCTTCCCTGTGTACTGCGGCCCCAGCCTGTCTGCATGCTCCCCCGCCCTCAGCCCCCCATGCACAAGCCCTGAGCTCATGGAACATGCAGAATTCCCACCTCCCCCAGAGCCTGAGAAGTCTTGGAGCAGACAGTCCCCCTGCCTCCCCCCAGCCGCCCAGGGCCCCGGAGCGCTTGGCGGGAGCTCAGGGTTCACTCTGTGTTTGCTGAGCAAAGGTTTGTGTCTTCTCCGTAGGGTGTTCGGAACATCTCATGTAACCCTCAGGGGTGTCTGCTTTTCATTTGCCAAGGACAGGCCCCAAAAGCTCCTGGGCAGTTGCAGAGATGTCCTGGAGGGAGGACAAAAACCATTGTCCCAGGGGCTCAGGGCAGCAGCACCCACAGCAGAGAACCACCCCCCACACCCAGTGCCGCCTCGCCAGACTCAGTGCAGCCTTCCACTGCGTCTCTAGTGACTTCCGTGGGGAAGGGGTGGCTCCCAGAGGTCGTCAGGACTCGTGCTTCCCTGGTGAGCCCAGGCTCTGGCTCCTGTTCAGGCTGACTTTGACGCTTGAAGTGGAGGCAGGCCCCCCGCCCTGGCTGCCCTTCCTCCAGCTGCTGCCGTCCAAAGGCAGCTGGCAGGCCTGGGGGGAGCAGGCCCCTGCAGGTCCCCTAAAGTCACCCGTCTGGCCTGGAGTTAAGCCTCCCCAGCGCCGGGCCGGTGAGGGGCTCATAACCCTCTCAGAGCTTTGCGGGAGGAGGTGGGGGTGGTTACCTTCTCTGAGAAGTGCATTCAAGGACCTGGATAAGGCCTTCCTCTAGGTGATAAATAGCCTCTGTGACAAAGACCTGGGGTTTCTTGCCGGGATGTGGCTTCCCTCTTTGTCCCCTCCAGGCCCCCAGGAGTGTGTGGTCCCCCCAGGCCCCTTCAGGGCCTAAATAGAATCTAGTCTCTGGAATCCAGTCCAGCTCCCCAGACACGTCCCTGATCTTGGGCACCTGTTACCTGAAGCTTTGCCGTCACCCCATCCGAGTGATCTTGAGCTCAAGGTGTCCCTCTGCCTCCTAGCAGCACGCTCAGTCACCTCTTCTATAAATTGGGGACACCTCCACCCACAGGCCTGTCCAACAACAGGAGCCGCCGTGTAAGCGGCCCACTGAGTGTGCGAGTGGGTGCAGGTGTCCTGCCAAGGACGCCGGACACTGCACTGTCACCACGGCACTCGGTACGTCCCTTGGTGGGTGCTTGTGCAGGGATATCGTATTTCTTCACGTTCATGGCTATACCTTGTTCATGTTTTTATGTCCAGCATCCAAGTAGGTAACACGTGCATGCTAGTGTGTTCTGGAATGAGTGAATGAACAAAAGAAGGGCTGGCTCTGTAGGGCTGCTGAGGGGAAGGTGAAAAAAGACAAGGCCCCTGCCCACTGGGAGCTTGAAGTCCCGGAATTAAGATGTCAGGGCCAGAAGGCACTGGGTGTGCAGGGGTGAAGCGGGGGGGGGGGGGGGGGTGAGCCTGTTGCAGGGGTGTGTGTGGATGAAGAGAGGTGCGAGTGGAACATTTGCACATGTTGCATGGGTTTTCCGTCCATGTGCAGATATTGTGTCCACATGAAGTTGAACATGCATGTGGGCGGGTGGGGAGTGTTTACGAGTTGAATGATTGTTGGATGAGGGTACGGGGCAGTGTGCTTGTGGGTCCGTGCAGGCTCACGAACACACAGGGGTTGGGAGCCTATCTGTGATATGGAGGGGCACCTGGGGAGCCAGGTGGCACTGGCATATGTGTGTAAGAATTAACACATCCCAACCCCTTTAGGGCATACCGGTGCCCACACCATTCTTTCCTGCCATGCTAGACCCCGCAAGGGAGAGGTGGGGCCAGGCTCTGTGTGGCCAGCAGTTGTGTGACTGCAGGCAGGTCACTGAAGTTCTGCCAGGCCTTGGCCTCCGAATTCAGAAACAGGGGTGATAATAGCAATAGACTTCGAGATTGTTATGGGGACCTAACGGGTCCCTGTGCCTGGCAGAGAGTTACAAGTTTCATAAATGTCAGTTGTTGTCATCGTGCCAGGCAGGGTGGTGGCTCCGTCCCGCCCCTTCCCCAGTGCAGGCAAGCCCCCAGCCCGCCTACTCAGAAGGGCAGGCCTGGATCTCTGAGAGGGGCTCGCCTTGAGGCCTGGATGTTTCCAGGGATATTCTTCCCCCCAGAGGTGGCCGAGGACACCTGGCCCATCGGCCCTTCCCACTGCTCAGCTCCAGGGACTTGGAGTTGGGGGCTGGAGCTGACCCAGGAAGGCAGGGGAGCCCAGATGGCCTGTCCCTTCCTCAGAAGACAACCCCAGACCTCCCAGACCTGCAGGAAAGGGCATTTTGTGGCTTCTCAAGGAGCTCTGCCTTGGTTAACGCAGCTTCCTCTGCCTGCATTAGAAGGGGTGGCCGAAGAATTCTGTGTATATTCTCAAGGCTACCTGCAGAGAGAGACGTTCATATTGTTTTTATAGCAGGGCACTGTCCAGTCAGGAGACCACCTGTGTTCCACTTTGACAGAAAGTCCCTCACCTCTCAGGACCCTACTTTCCCATCCGAAAAGTGGGCCTGTTAACTCCTGTCCCACCCAGCACCAGGATTAAAGGACCCAGGGCAGGCTGGGTCTCTGTGTGCATGGCAGTCTTGGGTGGGGCCGGCTGGGCAGGAGCAGGGGCTTTGGGTGGCCTGGCTCCCCCTCAGCCTGGCCCAGCCTCTTCCTGCTGAGATCTGGCTTCCTGCCTCCAGCTGTCCAGCTCAGCAGGCTCTCTTCCCCTCGGGGATGCGGGCCGGGAGACACCTGGCCCATATGGCATTACCTTGAACTCCATCCCAGGGACCTGACTCTTGCTCCAGAGCACAAAGCGAACGGGGTCAGAGGTCACTGGCTGCCTCCAAACCCTGAGGTTACAAGTTGAAGCAAGGAATAAAACGTATTTGATGTTTCTGGAGCGCTTGAGAGTCCGGAAGGGCGCCTCCACAGATGGGGTACCTCCTGTACCCCAGGAGAGGAGACACTACCCTCACCTCCATGGAGCAGGCAGGGGGGCTGAGGCTGGGGGGGCGTGGGGGGCCTGAACGCTGGCCTTTCAGTGCCACCAGGAGACCCTGGCGAGGTCCTGTCTCCACTCCCTGCCAGGGCCTGAGGGAATTCGGGGTTCAGACACAGGATCCTTGCGCGGGTCTGGGACTTGGTTAGGGATCCTAAGCAGACAAAAGGCTGAGCCTGTGACCCCAAAGATGCCCAGCATCCAGCATGCCCCGTGCAGTGCACGGACCCATACACCTCGCATGTGAGCCCCACCCGTGAGCTTCTCCTCTGCGTTTAGGAAATTTAATTGTAGCTTAAATTCTCGTTTTTCGCCAACTTTGTTTTTAATGTTGAATAACTATCACTTGTTTGTATATGCTTCAGAAACAAAGTCCCTGGGGGAGAAGTAGTCTGTTTTCTTAAGCTGAATCCTAGAAGTCCAATTAGGAGCGATTGTTCCACTTCTAAGGTTTTCCAGCCGCTTCCTGGCATGCCCTGCTGAGCCCCTAATTAGGCAGCCAGGGGCGCCCCAGTTTGGGGCCTCACATGGCCAGGGGTGGCCTGTTTGAGGGCCAGTCTGGGGCAAGTTCAGGGCCTGAACCCCAGGAGGGCCTGGAGGGTACTGGGGTGTGTCCTCTCCTCTGTTGAAGAAGTGGGCTGAGACCACCGCCCACCTTTTGGGGCCCTTGCTGCCTTTGGGGACAACAGTGCGGGATACCAAAGCAGTCGGGGTGCTCCGGGTTTGCAGGGAGCCCCCGCATCCAGTCTGGATGGCCCCGTGTCCAGGCTGGATCTGTTGGGGAGCCCACTCACTGCATGCGTGTCCTGCTGTAGCTGGAGTTCACCCGTGACGGGGCACAGCATGAGTGTCTCCACTCACTGTTGAGGAAACGAGCTCCGAAGGCAGAAACAGCCTGCCAGAGTCGCCGTGCCCATGAGAGCCAGTGCCACCCTCAAGCCAGGTCTGTGGGTGACCAAGTCCTGCTTTGTGGTTCTTGTGACATTCGGTGCCATGGGGCCCAGTGGGTGTGGGCAGGCCTCCCAGGGGACGTGACAGGCAGAGGGGGCAGGCCACGCAGGGAGAGCCGGCAGAGGCGAGGGATGGTGGCCTTGCTGGCTTTGGAAAGCAGACACCTGGTATTTGTCACCACTGCCCTGCTTATCAGCATGCTGCCCGCCGGTCCCCGCCCACTCTTGCCGGGGAGAAGGGCGTGCAGTTGCGGAAACATATGCCTTGCAGCCAAGCCCAGCCCGCAGCCTCAGGTCTGTCTGAGCCACCCCGGCAGCTGGTGCCTGCCAGCTCCCATGAGGCTGTGGGCCTCCAGCCGGGCTGGCCTGGCCCTCTGGTGCCACGGATGCCTGCGACTGCCCTGGTAGGCGGTGCCCTCCACCCAGCCCAGGCCTGTTCCCCGTGGCCTCCTCCGGGAGGTTCAGGTTTCTGCCCACCAGGTGGGCAGCTCCCCGCACTCCCTGCAGCAGCGGCTCGGCTCACAGCACTGCCCTGCTCCTCCACCCGGGCCCCCAGGTGCCATCTGCCACCCTGTTTCCAGGCGGCAGGTAGGCGGCCTCAGGGCAGGGGCAAGGAGAAGGCAGGCAGATCCCAGATGGGGAAGGTCGGGGCTCCAGTCCTGGGGGGCAGACAGTGCCCGCCTGCCACCTGGCACCTTGGTTTTCCCTGCCTCTCTATAGGAATGGGTGAGAGCATTTCTGGTGAAGTGGGGTAGGGGGAGCAAAAGGGGTCCCCCTAGTATGTCGCTATCTTGGTGTCTCCACGTGTATGGGGAGTGGGGTCCAGCTAGGTACCTCTGTGTGTACCCACATTTCTAACCATGTCCGTGCTGAGCCTGGCCATTGCCTGGGCATCCCTGTCCTCCTCCCTGTGTCTCTCCCTGCTTGTTTCTCTGTGCCTCCCCACCTGTGCCTCCCACGTCTCTCTCACTGCATGTCTCTGAGTCCCTGCTCGTCTCTGTCTCTGTATTCCAAGCTCATGAGGGTGCCTCTACCATCAGAGCCACCTCCCCCAACATTGGGTTGCTCTGCTTAATTTCATTTTCGCGGGGCTCCAACTCACAGAAATAAACCCTCCCTGCCCACCCCTGCACTTTTTTGATTTAACAAGCCTGCTGGAAAACAATAGTGATTTCCGCATCGATCATAAACAGAAGTGATTACCATACAATTACAGCCTGAACCATCAGCCTGGATGCAATCACAGAGCCGCATTGTAAATCGGAAGACAATTGCCTGCAGAATTACCCCCAAATTGGTTTAAGTGGCAACAAAGGAGTGTTGGCATTTTGGCATTTGGGAGAGGGGTGGGGGGAATGCTGGTGGTCCTGGCACAGAGGGTCCCCCAGGGGAGCTCCCTGTTGGCTTCCCAGGGAGAGCTGCCTGCCCCCTTCCCCCACCCCATTCTCTTCCCTTCAGTTACTGCTCCTTGCCTGTCTTTGGCACAGCTCGTTAGAAACTCATTTATACTAATGTGTGAGTGGCTAAGTGTGCCTTCGAAGTGAGGTGGCAGAGAGGGATGCATCTGCAAATAGGGGCGTTCTGGGGAGCCCCCTCAGCTCCCTCGTATCCCCCTCCCCACTCCTATCTCACCTGGCTCTCCTAGGTCACCTCACCCCTCTAGGGTCTCTTGCCCTGGCACCTACCCCATCTCCCAGCCCAGTGGCGGTCTCCAGCCGGGCACCTCTTACATTCCATGCAGTGCCGCCCACCCCCTCCTACAGCTGCAGTGTGTTCCCCAAATCCTTCCAAGCCATCCAGCCCAGCAGGAGGCCACATGCCCGGCCAGGTGGGCCAGGTGGGCCACTTATGGGAGGGAGCCTGCTGGTGCTGCTGCCTCAAGTGCCAAGAGGGGCTCTTAAGGCAGGCTTCGGTTGACCTGGGCCTGCTCCTTTCCACCCTGAGGTTTTATGAAAAGTCCCCTGCCAGCAGGACTCCTCTGAGTGCCTGAAGACTGGACCCTTAAGCGCCAGATGTTTCCTCGCTGGGGGGTGGGGGGTGTCTTGCTCTGGGAGGTGATTTCTCTCCAGGGTCAGGCTGCTCTGAAGTTACCGGCAAAGCCTGCCCGCCCACTGGCACGCTCAGATTCCATCACGTGTCCAAGTTGTGTGTGCTTTCGCATGTCCCATCTGATCCTCACAGAAGGGTTTGTGCATGCTTGTGATTTTATTCCAGTTTTTTATTTAAAGTGAAAACAGGTCTGAGAGGTGACCTAGCTTGCTGTAGGTGACACAGCCCATCAGTGAGGAGTGGGGGCTTCAGGCTCCACTGCGAGTGCTTGTTCCTAGATGCCACCTCTCCAGCCTCCCAGACCCGCCCAAGGCAGCCTGGGGTTCTCACCTGGTCCGTGACCTGCCCTGAGTCCTCAGACAATACAGACAGCTAGAGCAAGCCCCAAGAGTGAGCACTGGCCTCATTCACACGTTTATGTCACGCATCAGCCCCTGATCCCACTGCAGCCCTGTTGCGTCCCCAGCCAGGGGACTGAGGACCACAGTGGGGACTAGACTCCCCAGAGCCCTGGTTCCTGGTGGTGGGAGCTGGTCCGCCCCCCAGTGCCCTGATCTGCCAGCCTCTGAGCCTGTGCTAACTGCATCCCAGAAAGTAGGAGGAAGCCTGATGTCCCTGAGCTCTCTTGCTGGTCCTAGTGTCACTGAAGCCCCCAGCCAGGCTGCCATAGTCACACTACAAAAGCCTCGGGACAGGGGGCCCGTCTAGCGTTGGTGTAGTTAGAACCCCAAATTCTACTGTCTGCTCCAGCTCTGCCCTGAGCTCTCAGGGGCATCATTGTTGCCCTGGGCTTGGCCTGTGGGATGGGGGCAGGCCAGATAGGCCTGGCTCCGGGTGACCCTGTGCCTGGCACCCACCTCGGTGCTGGCGCTGAGAGGCGACTGATCTGGAGGAGAAGCTGGCAGGGTGGCCTCCCAGACCTTCGCTCTTGCTGTCTGTCTCCAGTGGGAAGATGGGGTTCCCAACCACGAAGACTTGGACTCAGGTTCTGTCTGCCACTTTATGGTTGTGACATCGCTACCTCTGATCAGCAGCTTCTTTTTCTTTATGCCAAGGAGTCTCCCTGCCTAGCTGGACTGTGAGACCACAGAGGTGACTGCTGTCAGTCCAGGACACGTCTCATAACAGCCTCTGTAGTCTTTGGTCTCAGAACCCAGAGGGAAGGGAACAAGCCTTTGTTGAGCGTGTGTCACATGCCAGGCTTTGCACTGGGCTTTTTAAGGATGCCCTGTCTGCTCTTCACAGTGGCTCTGGAAAAGCAGCCACCTCCGGCTCTGCGCTGTCCAACGCAGGAGCCGGTAACCCCATGTGGCAATTGACGCTGAGGACTGAATGAATTGAAGTTAAGTGGAATTTAAACTCAGCTGCTCGGCCGGGTCGTACCGGCCACACATCGGACAGCAACAGCCCCATGCGGCCCCAGCTTCTGTCTTGGGCAGCCCAGATCTAGAACATTTCCATCCTTGCAGAAATCGTGTTAGCCAGCGCTGCGCCGTGTTGTCATCCCATTTCACAGGTGTGAAGTTGAGGACCGGGGTGGTGATGGTCACGTGTTAGAGTCTCCGCTGGGTGAGGCTGAGCTGGGACGTACACCTGGGCCCGTCCGCTGCCACTGCACAACTCGTGGTTCCGAGTGTCAGCACGTCTCACTCCGCGTTTTCCCCCGGCTCAGACACCGCCCCCTTCTCGGCCTCCGTGGGCTCCCCGGGGGGCACCGGCTGCGTTATCTCTGCGCCCCCGGGTGGGCACTGGGGCTGAGCGTCTGTGGAGTGGGTGACGGAAGGCACGACTGAGCCAACACTCTCTGCTGAAACTTTGGGGCGAACTTAACTCCCCTCCTGCTGGAGTTAACGTGGGGAGGGCAGAGCCGGCTGCTGAGGAGTGATGGATGGCCCCTCTCCCAAGATAAATGTGGCAGTCAAGGTAATCGGATTGTGTGTGACGGTCTAATTTGTAGGCGAGGGGAGGAAGCGCCTGGCCATGCCTCGCCCCAGCCGCCCGTATTAGTTTAATCAAATGCCCAGTATCTAAATGACTGGGCCCAAGTGATGGATGATGTGAGCTTTGTTAAATGCTGTTGCCCTGTCGAGCCGAACTTCCCAAGGCCCTGCCCGGTTCCTGGGCTCTTTAATTTGTTTTTTCTTGCTTGGTTATCTCTGTGTGGGGCAGGGGAGGGGGGCTGCGGCTCTTCTGTCTGTCTTGAAGTCTCTGCTTTTTCATGGAGGAGGACGGGGAGGAGGCCAGGCCTGGGGGAAGAGCGGGATGGAGTTACCTTCTGCCTCTTCTGAGAAGCCTTCCTGGGCGGGCTGCACAGTCCCGGGGAGCCAGACTCCCCGGACCCTGTCGCCCTGGGCTTCACCGTGCACCGTGTCTTCCGTCGCGTGCAGATGCTCCCTTACCCTGGGCTAGCCTTTTCACGCCCTTAAGGCGGTTTTCGGTATACCAGAAGTTTTGCACTTTATTGTAGGAAAATATCAACTTTCCCTATGGTTAGTGCTTGCTTATCTTCCTTGAGAATCCCGCCCAACCCCAAGATCATGGACATATTCTCCCATGTCGCCTTTTGGATGATGCATCCCCCCCGCGCATCCTTTTCTGCTCTGTGGTGTGAGGAAGGGGTTGTTTGCAGTCTGGTCATCCTGAGCTCAGGAGCTCCAGACCAGGCTGGGTCCTGGGAAGACACGAGAGATAGAAGAGGACAGTCCTTGTCCTCCAGCAGAGACGGTGAATGTGAGCTGACGCGCACACGCCTAAAGAGGAGGTTCAGAACCGCACGCGCGCTGTGCCACCTGCCACCACGTGTGTCACTGGGGGCTGCCCGTCCCCGTGTGGGGCTCTGCCTTCAGTCGGTGTTGAGTGTCGCCGTGTGCCAGGCATTGTGTGCGGCCCTGAGGATATGGGGGACCCCCTGGCGCGTGACCCCTGGCCCTGGAAGAGCTTCTGTTCTGGTGCGGGGGGTGGGGAGACAGTGAGAATCTGTAAAGTAGAAGGTAGTAAGCGCTCTGGAGAACCGTGGCGCTGGGGAGGAAAGTAGGAGGGTGGCAGGTGGGGGGAGGAATTGCTGTCTAGAAACTGGAAGGTCGGGGGAGCCCGGGCTGAGTGAGGATGGGGGCACCAGGCGGCTGTCCAGGGTGAGGACCTTCCAGGCAGAAGTCGCCAAGGCCCTGCCAAGGTGCCCATGATCGGATATCCCTGGAGGGAGAGACCAAAAGCCACCAGCAGTGGTTCGAGAGGAACGAGTGACAAGCATGGAGTCGGGGAGCCTGGTTTTTCAGTGCATACCTTTTATCTACTTCTGTACGCTTCTGACCATATGCTCACGTTACCTCTTCAACATCATACTTGAGGGTTAAGGAACGGAGCTGGATTCGTTGTGTGTTAATGGGAAAGCTGCAGGTTTGGAGGCCTGTGGGCGTGGGTCCAGATCTGTCTGAGGGCCTCTGCCTGAAATGTTAGTTCTGTAAGGAGAATGGATTTGTGTACGACTTCTGTAAGTAAGAAGCAACTTTATGGAATAAAAATGAATAGGTCCGACTCTGCTGTTTGCACTGGTTGTCCTTGAGCAGGTTCCTTAACCTCTCTGAGCGCTGCTTTCCTCCTGTCGCATGGGGGTAGTGATTGCTACCTCACAGGATTGCCGGGAGAGTGGAGGGAGAGCGGGGATGTGCCGCGCTGCCACCTAGTCTGCAGCTGCCCTTCCCAAGGATGTGTCCCTGCACGACCCGGCTCTCCTCGGGGCGAGGAGGGAGAATGTAGCTGTGCTCAGGTTCTTCAGGGCTCAAGACCCCGGGAAGGTCCAGACCCTGCAGTCCAGCTCCCCCAGGGGCAGTTGGGTTGCTGCAGCCCCCGGGGGTGAGAGCCTTCCAAGCCCCTGTGCCCTGCCGGGTGGTCAGTTGTCTGACCAGGCTGCCGGCAGAGGGCTGCCCACCTGGTGCCCGCTCGGCTCTGGCCACGTAGGCACCCGGCTCCGAGGCCCCTCCCTGCCCCGGTATTTCCTTCCCTCTGAGCACTGTGTTAATTTTTCATGGCCTCCATCAGAGGCAGAAGGCAGAGAGCTGTTTCCTGCAGGGAGAGAGCAGGCGCCGGAGCGGGGAGGAGGGCGGGAGAGCTACGTGGTGATTAAACACTGCAGAGGCCTAAACAAATGACACTCCCTCCCCCAACTGCTCTGGGAGAGAAGCAGGGATCCAGGCCTGAACTGCAGATGGCCCAGGCTGCTGTCTGTCCCCCGCCTACCTGGGGCTGCTCCCTGAGAGCCGTCGGGGCTGCTGAGCCCTGCGGGAATTCAGTCCTTACAGCCACTCCGTGAGGCCAGCCCCAAGGTAGAGGGCTGCACAGGTAACACACCAGCAAGTGGTGGAGCTGGGAGCTTGCTACGGGGGGCAACAGTGTTCCCCGATAGAATGGAGGCTTTAATTAGAGCACGTGTGCAAAGCGCTCAGCGCAGTGCCTGGCCCGCGCCAGGGTTACCTCGTTACACCTTTAGAGCAACTAGGTGAGAAGGTTTACGTGCAAGTGTAGAAACTAAGCTGCCCACACCTGCCAAGATCACACAGTTGATAACTAGTAGGTAAAGTCAGGGCTCCACCCACTCCTGACTCCCTACCCAGAGTCCCTTCTCCCGTCCCACAGGCCAGGAAGAGAGTCCAGGGCCTTGAATGCAGAGGTCAGGGGAGGTCAGCAGCAGTATCAGAGAGCATTTGCCAGCCACAAGGTTCTTCTGGCCCTAAGAGCTTTCATACATCCTGAACCCAGAAGGGGACAGAGAAGAATGGTTCCCGCTTGATTTGTTCATGCAGCGAGGGGACACCTGCATCTTGCTAGGCACTGAGCTCACCCCTGGTCTAGAGCAGTGGTTCTCAAAGTGGGGTCCCTGGACCATCAGCATCACCTGGAACCTGGTTCAAAATGCAAATTCTTTGGCCCCACCCCAGACCCACTGACTCAGGAACCTCACTGGGGGTGGGGCCCAGTATGCTTGTGTTTTAACAAGCCTTCCAGATGATTCTGATGTGTGTGGCACAAGATTGAGAACCCCCTGGCATGGAGATCCAGGTGGCTCAGCCCTGCCCTGGGACCTCACCATCCAGACATCACCCAGGTGTGCTACAGTCTGAGTAACAGATGCAGCCGGGAAGCACCAGATGTAAATGGAGTTCTTATAAACCATGCTTATTTCCATTGCAACAAGGCAACTGGATATTTAAAGAAACCTCAGAGAATCATTTCATCGGGCGAAGGATCTTCTTACAAAAAGAGAAGAATCCTCTCTCATTTCCTGCCCCCTCTGCCCACAGTGATCTGCAAGTCGGTCTCTATCTCGGGTTGTCTCGAATGGTGTCTACCTGTATGTGACTAAAACAGGTAGACAGCATGCTACGAGAATAGCACTATTCTCCAGAAGGCATCAGGGACCCCTGCAGTTTGGAAGGATGGCCCGGAGGGAGGAATGGGGGCCAGTCTGGTGTTTCAGGCAGCCGGGTCACACGCTTGCCAACCTGTCGGGCACCTGGAGAGGTAGTAACAGCCAGGCACGAGTGCTTTCCAGGGCTCTGCCAAGCATCCATACTCCAGGTTTCTCAGAAGAGGAGTGGAACGACCAATTAGGAGGTCAAGACGTAGAAACGTGAAATGTGCAGGCGATCAGCTGCTCTTGCTGGATGAATAGATCAGAGAGAAAACCCTACAGCACAGTTTTGGATAGAGAACCCATTTGAAGGTTGTCACCTCCCACAGTGCGGGGTCAGGAAGGAGCGTCTGAACTGCCACTGCATGCTGCCCAGGCGGCGGCTGGCTCCTCGCAGGTGGCTATATTGTGTGCCCTGAGCTTACAACACCTGCCTGATTTCTGGAGTGGTTGCAGCTGGCGTGGCGCCCTGCCTCTACCTCCAAGGCCCACCTGCCTCGTGGCCGAGGCCTTTGCCCAATTGAGACCTCCGCCTACCTAGCTCAGAGTCGGAGGAAGGAACTTCCATCTGCGTTTCTTGCAGCAGGAACCTGAGACTCCTGGAGGTTAACCAGGTCACTCAGCCAGGGGAGGCGGGGAAGGGGTCGGAGTGGGTGAGGGTCTGAGTGGGTGGCGGATGGGGGGGGTCTGGTCAGCACCTTTATCCTGAGTCTGCTCTTTCTTAAGGAGCAGTGAGTGCCCTCAACCCAAACTCAGTAGTCGGGGATGTAGATCACCCAGCGTGGCACGGCCCACCCCGCCCCCTCCTGCCCCATGTCACTGCAGCACACGTCCCCTTGGTCACTCCTCAGCTCTGGCTGGCTTTCTAGGCAGTTCCTTTGTGGAAACAAAAATGCCCTGGGATTGGCACCTCCCCGAGGCTGAGTCCCAGGAAAAGGAGCCCCGGACAGAGTCTGAGTTCTGGTTTTTTATAGCCGGGCTGGGTGTGATGAACCCATTTTTGAGGGGTCCTGAGGGTTATCTCACTGGCCAGAAAAGCCAAGGGCCTGGGACTGGACATGGGGGGCCCAGATCACATCAAATCCAGGGAGTACCCAGCACGCCTCGGCACTCCAGCTGATGGTCTCTTGCCGTCCGTGAAGGCCAGACAGCCGTGATGTTTAGACCTGGGCGTCTCTGTGACCCTGGAAGGGCCCGGCCTCACTCCAGCCACTCCTGCTTATGCTGGGAGCGGGAGGACACAGCCACGCCACATGCACCCAGCTGGGACGCCTCAGAAAAGTAAATTACCCAGGGAAGAAACCGATTCTCATAACCCCTCCTTACCCTTCCAGCTCCCTGGGAGCCAGCAACGGGCAATGGCGTTTAGCCCCAAGGAGAAACTGTACGTGCAGAAGGGAAAACAGGCGCTCAGGGTGGCTCCTGCTGGAGAAAGAGGCTGGAGTGCAGGCGCCGTGATTCCTGGGGGCAGAGCTCCTGGGCAGGGCGAGTGTGGCGCTCTCCTCACCTTGCAGATGCCCTGGGAGTATTGACGCAGGGCCAGGTGGGGAGGACACCCCCGCCTCCCTGGAAGGGCTCTCCTCTGTCCTGCTACAGGCTCTTTGGGGGCGAGATAGAGGTAGACTCTGGGCTGCCGGCACTCACCCCTGTGGACACTGGTGCATCCTTGGGTACCGAGGAGATCTGTCCTGTTGAAACCCAGAATACAGGGGGCAGGGCAGGTACACACAGGCTTCTTGGCCTCAATATGTGGTCGGGGGTGGGAGCTCAGGGCCCCTCTCCCCTCTCCAGCCGCTTGCTTTGCTGTCAGTGCTGCCTAATTTCCCGCTGAGGTGACCTAGAGCTCCCCCAGCCTTGGTCCTGGCCTGCCACACACAGGTGTGCCCAGAGGCAGGTTATCTAGGCTTCTCCAAGATGGGGGCTGTGGCTTCCCCAGCTCCGGGGGCTGGCAAGGGCCTGGGGCACGAGGGCGTGTGAGCCAGCCCCTCGCAGGGTGCAGGACACGACGGCAGCTGCTGTGAGCTGTTCTTGGCTGACCTTGGCACGCTGGCCCACACCTCTGCCCAGGCCAGGGTGCCAAGGGCCACCTCCAGGAAGGGGCAGTCGCTTTCTGATGAAAACACCCTCTCGAGCTTGTTGTGGGCTGTCTTTTTAATTGAACCCGAGTTGTCTGGGAAGAAGGCCCTGGTGATCGTGTGAGGTGGGCAGGGAATTGTCGGAGCCTGGATTTTCCTGAAGCCCACGGAGAAGGCTCAGCCAGTCTGGTGTCTTCCTCTTTGGGTCCGTGCATCGTGCTGCATCCTGCCCCGCCGTGCTGCATCCTGCCCCGCCGGCCCAGCCACCACTGGGTGAGGGATGGCCAAACCGGTTTGGGAAACAGCCCTCCCTGCTTGCTCCGAGGTCCCCCAGAGTTCAGTTCCCAGGGTGAGTTCACACGCCTGGAGACTCAGGCTCCCAGCTCCTGCCAACCCGGGCAGCCCTTGGGGAGAGGGGGTGGGGTGTGCAAGAGCGTTCCAGGACGGAGGGACGGCCCGGAGGCGGCTCTCTCTCAGGCCAGGCTGGACCACAGGACCCGAGAAGGCACGACCGGCCTAGTGGCCGTGAGCTGTGTGCACGTCCCAGGCCAGCTGCAGCCCCTGGCCAGTCCTCCCTGCAGCGTGTGTGGCCGTTGGGGCCAGCAGAGAGGGACAGATTCCCTTGCAGCCAAAGGGCCAGCAGACAATTCCTCCTCTTTTTTTTTTTTTTGCCTTTCTAACCCCCTCGGTGATGGAGATGACAGAGCAGGGGACAGAACCCAGGGATGATCTAGCAAAGCCAGAAGCAGTTGAAACTCAAGACGGAGTGCAGCAACGGTGCTGGTGTGACAGTGTGACTGTTATGCAGCAGAGTGAGATTCCCCCCAAGGGAAGCCTCTCTGGTTTTAGGTTCCAGGGGTCAGCTGTCAGGGCCACCAAAGTCCAGCCCACAGCTCCCTGGGAAGGACGTTTCCTGTAACCAAGGAGAAGGCCTAACCCCTCAGCGCCCCAGCAGCTGAGGCTGCAGAATGCCCCCTGCCTGCCAGGGTCCTGCACACGTCACCTGTCTGGCCCCAGCGAATCCGCTCTCCGCTGTGGGCACCTGGGCAAGGTAAGCCCCTGGAGCCCCGCCTAGCCACAGCCCACGCTTGGTGGGGAGGGCCACTCCAGCTGGCCCCACCGGCAGGACCAGAACGAGGTCACGCCGGGAGAGACGTGGCTGCTGTGAGGCCAGGGCCGATCCAGGGGCACAGACTTCAGAGGGCAGTACCCACCCCCTTTTACATGTGCCCCGAGAGGGGAGGAAGTTGCCTGCAGTCACACAGGAAGCCGGTAGCAGCCCCCGGGCAAGAAGCTGCGAGCCATGGGAGTGGGAGGTGGGTGGGAGGTGCGGCGCTGTCTCCTGGGGACGTGTCTGCTCTCAGATGTGGTATCACAGGCCTGTGGGCTTGTGAGGGGAACCGTCCTGCACCGGCAGCAGGGCCACTGTCCTGTGGTGTGCCTGTGTTTGAGTCACCCCCTCTTGGGCCTCGATTTCCCCTTTGTACAGTGTGAGCAGTCTCATCCTCGGCTGGCCCCTACCAGGAAGGGGCACCCCTCTGACAGACACACGTGTGGCCCTGAGGCCGTGCCACTGGTCTCCAGGGGCCAAGTGGCCAGGGTTCCGGCCCTCCGTGGTCATGTGTTTCCTGTGCTGTTTCCTCCTGAGAGGAGCGAACCCGAGAGAACTGGCAGGGAGGGGGCCCCTTTTCCCATTTCTGGGAGTGTGACAGCCGTGGTGGGTCTACAGAGCGGGACAGGCAGGAAGCCCGGCCCAGGGCCAGGCAGAGCGACAGTTCCGTGGACAGTTCTGTTCTCAGGGTTCACAGCTCAGACCACTGGCTCTGGCTACAAGCAAAGCGGCAAGAGCAGGAATCCTGGTTCCTGTCCCCCCAGCCTACTGCTGGGCACAGTGGGGGAGGGGTCGAGGCTCTGCCCAGTGCCTGGGCTTCCCCATGACTGGCCCCTCGTGTGGGCCTGGGATGGAGAAGGCAGGTACCAGAGTCTGCCCAGCCCCTGCACCCAGGTGCCCCCAAAGAGGAAGGGGGTCCAGCCAGACTGGCCACCTGGCACTGCTGGGCCTCAGAGCTGAGCCAGTGAGTGGTTGTCAGGGTGAGCTCTGTGGGGGCCTGGGGTCCACCCAACACAGAGTGTCTAGCAGGGAAGACACTGGGTATGGGCACAGCTGGGGCTAGGGGAGCACCCAGCAGTGGGGCAGGGAGCATCCAGGGTGAAGGGGGTGCTGCAAGTCTGGGCACTTCTGATCATCTGTGTGACCCTCTTGGAGACGGGTGAAAGAAACCATATTTTATTTGAGCAATTTTATACAGCACGTTGGTGGGGAGACAGAGGAATCTCTTAATCCTAAAAGAACATGTATACAGTAACAATGAAAACAGTTACAGTTTATTCTTATATAATGCTTTCTACATCCCCGGGCACTGTGCCAGCATTTTCTGTTATTAGCTTGTTTAATCCTCATAACTTAGGAGCTAGGTGATACTCATTATCACCGTTTTACAGAAGGGGAAAACGAAGCACAGAGAGCTTAAGTAATTTACCCAGAGTCACACAGCTGCTATGTGGCTGAGCTGGGATTTGAACCCAGGCAGCCTGGCTCCAGAACCCATGTTCTTGGCCACTCTGGCTTCTGGAGGCAGGCGACAGGAGGCAGTCAGCATTTTACTGCTTGACAGTTTCTGGCTGGGACTCTCTGGCATGAGACTCAACGTCTCTCACGTGGTTGCAAAGCTTGGGCCCTTCCTTCATCTCGGGGCTCCTCACGCGGGGCCAGCGAACAGGAGGGGTTCCTGTTGTCCCCCCATTTTACAGATGAGATGAAGAGAATAGCCCAGGCCTGTGTCCTACGCCTCCTCCCTCCTGAGCCCTCACCACCCCTTCTTCGCTGTGCACAGGTCTGGGACCCCATGTTTGGGAGCTGAAAGAGGAAGGTCAGAGGGTAGGAGGGTGTGGCCTGGGCCCGGGAAGAAGAGCCCCGGGTAAGATGCGGCCCGACACTGGGAAACCGTTAGCGTGAACACCAATGCCAGCCAGGCTGTCCTCCTAACTGTTGTTTTCTGTTAACTGCTTACCTTCTGTTCGTGCTGTGCCTGTCGTGAAAGGGGTATCACGTGACTCAGTTGTAGGTTTATCTGGTGACAGCAGCAGTCTCTGACACAGCCCTGATGGGATTCCATTCGGAGCTCTGTTCCCGAAGTCGGGTTCCCACTGCCAGGGACAGCGAGCTTTGGTGAGGGGAGGGAGGTGTTAAAAGCCACACAGGCACTAGGTCACAGGTATTACCCCGATCACCCGGGTCTCCGTGTCTGTCCTTCCCTCCGGCCTCTGCATATTGGGTTATTTCTGGCTGTGATTCACGTCACTCTGTTAGTCATGTGTTGGCCACACAGCATGTGCCAAACGCCGTGCTGGGTGCAGGCTTGCAGAAGCGAACCCCTCCAATCCCACCGTGGCCTCGGGGGTTCCTGCTCTCACTGTGGAACAGACACATGGTTGCCCTGAGTGGCCCTACTCGACTCTTATCTCTGTCCATTGATCTGTCTACTGGGCCCCTGTGGCCTCTGGGGACACAGGTTGGAAAGAGGTGATCAGAATGCATTTGTGGAAAAACTGCTCTGACCGCCTTGGCAGGAGGCAGGTTTGGCGACTGAGATAAATGACAGGATGCTCTTGCCGTAATTCAGGGAGAGCCCTTGGGGCTGCAGAAGGCGACTGGGTTGGAGTAGGCAAGGAGCAGAAGGAACAGACTGCACAGATAATCAGGACTGGTGATGGTGGGTAGGGCAGGGCAGGTGACCTACTCCTAGGGATTTGGGTGGATACCGGAACTTGGAATGTGTCGGGGAGGAAAGTGGAGCTGGGGAGGGAGAGTCCCAGTGCGGGGGGGAGGGGCTGGCTCTCCTGCACCTGACTAACCGGGCCGGGTCCTGCAGCTCCTGTGCCCACTCTTCCCTGTCAAGGCATGGGACCACTGTCACTTGAGAGGGTCTTGGGACAGAAGCATCTGAAAACGTATCATTCGTATTTTTATTGGAATAGTGAACCCCACTTGTGTCCTTCCAGGGCTCTTCCTGCCAGGGCAAGGTTTGAGGGGGCCTCAGTCTTAAGATGCCCCAACATGGGGTCTCCTGGGTCTCCGAAGCACCCCCCATGCCACACACACACAGAGTTTCTCTGTTCCAGCAGCCTTCAGCTGTGAAGGTGCTCTTTGATACTTAATATGCCTTTGTTTCTCTTTGCGAATGGCTTCCCCGGGCTGCAGCGTGTTTGATGGCTCTCCTGCCGGCCGTCATATCCAGGGCCCTCCCCAGCCTCCCCCCACACCCCTTGCAACTCCCATCCCTTCCTGACTCCCGGATCTTACCAGGATTGAGCACCCAGGCCTCTCGCACTCCACGCCTCCCCGCCCCTGCAGCTCCGCGGGGGGCACTTTGGTCCCTGTGGCCACCACGCTGCCTCTGGATTCCTTTGCACGCAGCCTTTCCCGCGTGCCAGGTGAACTTGTCTGCTCCCTCTGCTGCTCCAGCACGATCATTGCTGACAAAGGCTGGTCACTCAGCTGTCTGGGAGTGCAGCTCCACCCTTTCTTCTCCCTGGCACCCGGGCAATTCCTAAATTAGGGCCCTTCTGCTTCTGCCTCCTGCTGCCTCCCCTTTGGGCAGCCCGTCCTGGGCCTCCGCTCTGCTGGGGGCTGCAGGGACAGGGGCAAGTGCAGGGACGTCACTGCCTCCAAGGAGGGCATGCCAGGACGGAGCTGCCCAGGGCGCCCCTCCCCGCTCCTGCCTCACCCTTACATCTGGTTTCCTTTCTCTTTCCCCTAAAGGACAGTGTCAGGGCTGCTGGCTGCTACTGGGGGAGTTGCTGGGAAGATCTTGGGGCGCAGATGTTGGGAACGTGGTACCTCCTGATCCTCGAGGCAGGTGCATTCGTTCCCGTTTGTATTCCGGATGAGCGGCCGCCGGGTGCCTGGTGGTGATGCTGCGGTAGCCGTAGCATCCTCAGGTGCAGCTGGTGCGCAGGCCCTTAGACACGTCCACTGGGTCCTATTAGAAGATGCCACGTGTTGTCGCACACCCCATTGTCTTATGCACCACTAAGAAGGAAAAATGCGCCGCCAGTCTCTCCTTTGACACAGCATCACTGTAAGACTCTGGCTGCTCATCAGTGGTCTTGGTTAAGTCCAGGGCTGGTGTGGAGCAGGAGCCCTGGTGTCCCTGTGGCTTCCTGGACAAGCTTGAAAGGCAAGTGCAGGCAACAGAAG
The DNA here is from genome assembly GCF_040939455.1 of Microcebus murinus. NCBI lineage: Eukaryota > Metazoa > Chordata > Mammalia > Primates > Cheirogaleidae > Microcebus > Microcebus murinus. The sequence goes on along the minus strand of NC_134117.1, from coordinate 55,950,399 downwards.
CATGAGAGGTCAGCTGTCCCTTGTGCCGACCCCTTGGGCTACTGCCCCTCCTGTGGATGTGGCTGTGACCGGATCTTGGCTGCTAAGGGCAGGCCCTACACGGGGCCATGCGAGATGCTGGGCCTGGGTCTCAGGCTGTTCTGAATCCTCAGGAACCTGCCCTGTCCCCACTCAAGGTGGCTGCTGTTGGGTGGCCCACAGGGGACTCAGGGAAGCAGAAACAATGCCTTCCTTCCAGGGCCTCCGGGGCCTTTCCACTGGCTGGAGCAGAGGCGTGGCTGCCGTGGGGTGGGGAGCTGATTTGTGCTCCCTGCGTCTCAGGGCGGGACACGCGATGTCCTCCCTCTGCCCTTTGGAGGTTCAGAAGGGAGGTGGGAGGAGGGGCCTCTGCAAAGTCCGCGCAGGTGAGCCGATGGCCTGGTCACCTGTTGACTGCTTGCCGACACCTGTACCCCACCCGTCCCCCTCGAGCCTACAGAGCTTCGTGTCTACCCGGGACGTTTGTCTCCGCGAGGACAGCAAGGCCCCGTAACCATCCTGCCGGTCGCCCCTCTACCAACCAAGGTCGAAGACACTAATCGTCAAGTAGCGAGCACGCGCACAGCGTTGGCTGTGCCTGGCGCCGTCCTGTGCTTCGTGGTGGCAACTCGGTTCATCCTTGCAACTGCCCCAGGAGACGAGGCCACTGAAGCCAGGAGGGTTGAGTCACTCGCTCAGGGTGTCCCACGGTAGCAGAGACAGAGCTGGGATCAGGCCTTGCACAGGTTGGTCCCAGTCTGTGCCTCCCCAGCCCTCCCAGTGTTATGTGACGCAGTGGTGGGTGTGGGATTGTGTAGGGGCTGCTTTTCTGTGGCTGGTGTGGGTTACAGGGTCCTGAGCCTCTGCCCTCTCCCCACCCACCCTCCCATCCCACTTTCCGGCTCCTACTCAGAAAACCCTGGGGTTGATCGACAGTACTAATTTACACCTCGCACCCACTCTATGCAGCAGGCAGCTCCTGGGAAACCCATTTCACAGATGGGAACCTGGAGGAAGCCCCGTGGGGATGTGAAGAAGTGCACGGTCTATGGGGAAAGAGGCGTGACATTGTGTGGTGCCCTGTGGGGCTGGCGGGTGGAGAGGTGGCCTGAGGCTCACAAGTGAGAGACCACCTCCTGTCTGTGAGGCCCTGTCCTGCCTGCCCTGAGCAGAGCGCTGCTGCAGGTGTCCTGCCTGCACTCCTGAGACACACACTGCTCACACAGGCTTCACGCTAACTACACGCCAGGCACTTACACACACCTTGTAGGCGTTAGTGTCATTTAAACGTAATCCTAAGGAGTAAGCATTAATATTATGCCTGTTGTATAGATAAAGAAACTAAGGCCCGGAGAGGTTAATTTGGCCAAGGTGACGTAGCCATGGAGGGTGGAACCAGGTGTCAAGCACAGACTTTCAGGGTCCCTTGTCCTGAACCACAGGGTGGCAGCTGCCCCCTCGGGTCAGGACAGGCGAGCCCAGGCTACCAGGCAGCTGGTCGGTCCTGAGTGGTTCGGACTCAGCAGTGGGAGCCGTGCGGGGTTTTGGCAGGGATGCTGACCTACCCACATCACCGTGGGAACTCCAGCACACAGTAGGTACTCTGCAGCTGTTTGTTGAATGACTGTTGAAGAGTTCATTTAAGACGAGCTGGGTTGTGCGTGCACATACACTGTGCTGAGAAGTTGGAGGAGTCCGTGCAAATGTGGGTTAAGGCTCAGAGGTAGCAGTTGGGGTCTGAGGTATCCCCTCCACCGCCAGCACAGCCCTTGGACTCCCTGCTGGCCTGAAAGCCCAGTTCCCTGGGTGCCTCTGCACCTGCCCAGCACCTGCCGGTGAGGAGGCAGAGGGGATTGCTTTGGGGCCACCCCGGGCCCTGCACTGAGAGATGAGTCTGCAGCTGGGTCTGCCTCTCTTTCTCCTCCAGGAAGGCCAGGGCCCATCAGAGGTCTTTCTGGGGCAGAGGGGCAGTGGGTGTGGCCATAGCCATGCTGTCAGCCTTAGGAGGGGTGGTCCCATCCGGCCTCCCATGGGCCAACCCCACAGGCCCCGGCCTGCCCCCTACCCTACTTTCTGTGGCTGAGCCTAGATTGGGAGGGCTCTAAAAAGGACATACGGCGGCACCAAGGTTCCTCTCCACACCTGTCGGCGGGCTTTGGTGTATCTCACTGCGGACAGGCAAGGGTCTGAGTGGCATCTGTTGACAGCTGTGCAGGTGAGGTGTACGTGGGGCTCCGGCCGCAGGAGCACAGGGTGGGCGAGGAGGGGCAGCCACGTGCACTGCCCGGGGCTGTCCTGGGGCCAGGCGAGCTGCACTTGGTAAAGGGGCAAAGGGCCTCGGGATCCCAGCTGCTATTTTAATTTGCAGATTGGGGCTCTCCGTGTGAAAGGGGCCTTCAGGGCCAGCCCTGTTACCTCCAGGGAGTGGGGCTCACAGGACAAGAGGAGGGCTGGCCACACTGGCTGCCCAGGAGGTGGAGGGGCCCTCTTGACCTTGGCTGCGGCAGAGAGGGGCTCAGGTTAGGACTGAAACGGCCCTGCCGCAGCAGGTACACTGCGCACAGCACACCAGGGGCACCTGTCCCTCCCACTCTGCCCTGCTTGTGCCCCGTCCCAGCGAGTGCACTAGCCAAAGGCACGCAGGTCAAAGAGGCGTGCAGGCCGCACCCGCCTGATCAGAGCAGGCGGGCCCCCGGCGCAGACGTGTGCGTGACGGCCGAGGTCTCGGCACACGCCTAGACACCCGCCCAGCTGGTATCACTCTGTCCTTGCATAATACCCCGCCTGGCCCTGTCTGTCTCCCGCCCTCCTGGTTCTCTGGCGGTGCCCAGACTCCCTTTTTGGCTGCAAACCCCCATGTGTTGTCATTAACCGGTGTTTGCCTCAGAACAGCTCGTGTTGCTTTGCACCATAAGGATAACACGCAGCCCGCTGCCACGCGTGGCACCAAGTTGGGACTACCAGCACGGCCTTTGTGCTCACTGCCCTCCGGGGGTCAGGGGTGGAGCCTTCCCCTCCTTTCCTTCTCGGTCGTGGGGCTGTGGCCTTCACAGCTGCCCAGTCCGCATATGGCGTGCCAGCCCGCACAGCCAGGCCGGCCACACAGCCAGCCTGAATTCATTCCCTTTGCAGAAGCCACTCCACGAGGGGTAGGAGGACGAGAGCTGTCCTTGGCCAAGCAGGGGGTGTCCTGTAACATTGGAGGAAAGCCCTGACTCCCCCGTGGCACCCGCCCCCGTGCCCCCCCCCACATGGCATGGCTGGCCCCCAGGAGGCACGAGGGCTGGAAGGGGTGGGGCGGGCAGCAGGCGGCACCATCTGCGGCCGTCCTTTGTGCTGGCAGCGAGCAATCCCTCCGTCGCTGCAGCGATCGGCAGGCCTCGTGCTCGGCGTGCAAATGAGTTTCCAGATGCCCGGTGCCCCCGCGCAAGAGGCGGTAACTAGGGGCCTGGGAGAAGAATGGAGCGATCTGGAAGCCCATTTCTGTTCATTCCAGCTTCCCTGAATAGGCTACCCACCCCCTCCAGCCGCGGCAGATGTGTGCTGGACGCCCGCTGTAGGGGCGTTGCCAGTTTCTGGGCAGACACACACGCCGGCGGAGGGTCTCTCCTCTCTGGTACCCTCCTCCCTTTGAGGGTGGGGGCAAGATGGCCCCTCCGAGGGGCAGGATGCGTCTTTTAAGACTTAGCTCTTCCACTGGCCCCTCCTGGAGGGAGAAACAGGTGCTGTCTTAGGGATCACAGCCCCCGCTTGCCTCCTTGGCTGGGCATCTTTGTGCACCACACGAGCCAAGCAAGTGTAGCCAGCGGCCTTGGCACGACCTCCCAGGGCTGTGGGCTGACAGGGAGCCCTGTCCAGGATCTGGGCGGTTTGAACTGGCAGCTCGCCCGGCCACTCCCCATCATGCCTTTGGGTGTCTTCCCTTGGTGCCGGCTGAACGCAGGGAAGGGGGTGACTCAGAATGGGACCGAGGGGTTCCCTATTGAGTCAGAAAGCTAAGAGGCCACAGCGACCTGGGGCTCTGCCTTCTGAAGGGTTTCACCTCCCGCTCCACCTTCTGTCCAGCCTGGGGCTCCACCACTGGGGTGTGGGGCTGGGAACAAGAGCACTACCTCTGTGTCTGTCACCTCTGGCTACAAGACCTGTGAGCGAGTGACTCTGCCTGCCTGGGCCTCAGTCTGCTCTTCTGCAGAATGGGGATGACAGCAGCCGATGTCCTGGATCTCACGAAGCCTATTGTGCCGTGTCCAGATCGGAGGACCCTTGAAAGGAGGCAGTGGGCTTTGCATGCAGCCCAGTGGCCAAGCCATTCTGGTTCAAAAGAAGCTGGTCCACTCTGACCAGTCAGCTACTTCCAGAATCCTCAGGTCAGCGTGGCTGAAGTCCTTGCAGCAGGAATTAGGCATTGGCTAAGGTGTGATCACCCTTTGTGCTTGTTCCCATAGCCCAGGAGGATGGCAGGGCAAGAGACATTACTCCTTTTTATCTCCAAGCAAACTGAGGCCCAGAGAGGGTGTCTGAGCTTCTTGAGTCACACAGCAACATGGTGACTGAGCCCAGCCTTCCCTAATCCCCCTCAAACCTCGGTTGCTTCATGCACTTTGGAAGGACTGGCCAGCCCAGAGCCCAGGCCTAGCCACGCTGACCTTGAGGGTGCTTTTGGCCCCTGGTGGCCACGTGGGGACAGTGAGAGATGAAAGAAATGGCACTTTTCCCAGTACCCAGTTCATTCAGCTTTCTAAGCCCAACGGTGGACGGCTCTTCCACGTCCCTGCATTTGGTGGCCCTGGAGGTCTCCCTCCTAGCCCCCCACCCCACAGCCCTCAGCTCCCGACGTCCTCTGTCCTCCAAGCGTTTGCGCGCAGCAGTGCAGGGACTATCCGTGGGTGAGACGGGAAGGCGCGTGCCGTGCGTGTGTGCTCAGCGGGGCGGCGTCCAGGTTGGAGTTTCAGGGAGAGCCCTGCAGACAGCCCTGGGATTGTCTGTGGATCTCGTTCAAACCTTGCAATTCTTGAGCCCGCCCGTGGGGAGACGCCCCACAGTGCTCACTGTTCACAGGCTGAGAGGGTGGGCTTCACTCAGGGGTGTCTCGGTGGCAGGCGGCTCCTAGTGGTGCCCGACTCAAGGTCTGTGGCAGGCCCCCTCGCCCCTCCACTTTCCCCTTGGCACCGTCTCTGCCACCCGTCTCGCCATCTGGGGTCTCTCTTCTGCGCCGCCTCCGACCGGCACTTCTCAGCGTGTTGGCCGTCAAAACGGGCCCTCTCCCCATCTTCTCCCAGCGACTACGGAAGCTTTCGCTCCTTCAGGGCTGTCGGTCCCACTTTACAGTTGGGAACACCGAGGCCGCCCAAGAAGGCTTTAGTGAGTCTCCTTGTGCCACACGCATCACTCTGAGAGCAGAGCCAGTGTCCACAGGGCCAAGTCCAGGAGGGTGGGCTAGGGGCCCGCATGTGGCAGCCGAGGTACCCGCTGACCGTCCTGTCCCCCCTTGCAGCCCTGCTGTCCTCCTGGTGCGAGGAGCTTGGCCGCCTGCTGCTGCTTCGACACCAGAAGAGCCGCCAGAGCGACCCCCCCGGGAAACTCCCCATGCAGCCGCCCCTCAACTCCATGAGCTCCATGAAACCCCCTCTGTCGCACAGGTGAGCGAGGGGGCGCCGCGGGGGGTGGGGGTGGGGTGGCGGGGCTGAGGGCGGGAGCGTCTGCACAGTGGTCAGGACATGACAGTCCCTAAGATGTGGCTTTCATCACGCAGAGGTCGAGAGCGCTGGGTTTACCCACCGCCCTGCCTGCTTGGTTGCTTCAGCTGTTTCCTCTTCAGGTCCTAGGCTTCTGCAGAAAGTTAGAAACCCTCAACTCAGGGCTTTCTCTCTTTCCTGAGTCTTGGGCAAGCCCAGAAAAACCAGGGGCTCCAGCCTGAGCAAGAACAATACCCCGTCTCTATTGAAAAAAAATAGAAAGAAATTAGCTGGACGACTAAAAATATACAGAAAAATATATATATTAGCCGGGCATGGTGGTGCATGTCTGTCATCCCAGCTACTCGGGAGGCTGAGGCAGGAGTATCGCATGAGCCCAGGAGTGTGAGGTTGCTGTGAGCCAGGCTAACGCCCAGGCAACAGGGTGAGACTCTGTCAAAAAAAAAAAACAAAACCAGGGACTGAGAGGGTCTCAGGAAGGCCACACGGCCGGTAGTCCCACCCTGAGATGGGGACAGAGCCAGCCCAAGCCGGCCACACTGGAGCCCCACGAGAAGCCTGGCGTCCCAGGTGGGGGTGGCAGAATGGGCGTGCTGGAGGCTGCCAGGCACCAAGGAATTGTCCAGTCCGCCCCGCGCCAGCCTCAGGAGGAGCACGTGGTCAGGACCGGCGATTCCCCCAGTTAATTATCTCGCACGTCCCTTGCAGAGCTGGGGATGCTCTCTCCGAGCTCTCTGCAGGCTGACCCTGGAACAACAGGGCCTGTCACGCTGTCTGCTCTCGCTGTGTGTGTCCCCGCTAATGACCGGGAGGGGCATTTGCAGTCAGTGCTCAGCTCTCATTATCCAGCCCGACCGAGGGACCCGCAGCCCAGAGCATGCTGCAGGCAGACCTGGGTCACACCATCGAGGCGCTGCCGAGAACTCGGGTGTCAGCCACACTTTATAAATCGAATTAGAGGCTTGTTGACTCTCAGAGCCAGAAAGGACCTCAGCACTCATCACATCCAGTGCCCTACCTGTGCAGGATCGCCCCTGACATGTGGTTGCCCGCCTCGGTCGGAGGTGCTTTGTTCCATAGCAAGCCCCCCAGCACCCAGGGTGTCGCCTCTCTGCGCCCTGGGTCTGGCTGCCGACAGCTCCGAGCCTCTGTGCCGTGGCCATGTTTCTCCGTGCGGCTGGCTTTTGCACAGGGCAATTTTTCATGGTGCAGGGCTTTTTGTAGGGCATTTAGTGTCTCGGTCCCAGCCTGCTGGCCTCCTCTGATGACTGCCCGCTTCCCCCGAGAGCATTGCAACAGCAAAAGCCCCGCACACATTTGGGGGAGCATCACTCTTGGTTAAGAACCACTGCTCTTGGCTGGGCGTGGTAGCTCACGCCTGTAATCCTAGCACTCTGGGAGGCGGAGGCAGGCAGATCGTTTGAGCTCAAGAGTTTAAGACCAACCTGAGCAAGAGTGAGACCCCGTCTCTACTAAAAATAGAAAGAAATTAGCTGGACAACTAAAAATATATATATAGATACATGCAGAAAATATGAGCTGGGTATGGTGGCTCGTGCCTGTGGTCCCAGCTACTCGAGGGAGGCTGAGACAGGAGGATCGCTTGAGCCCAGGAGTCTGAGGTTGCTATGATCTAGGCTGATGCCACGGCACTCTAGCCTGGCCAATCAGAGTGAGACTCTGTCTCAAAACAAACAAACAAACAAAAAACCCACTGCTCTAGAGAGACAAAACCTACCTCCATCTGCCTTCCAACCTCCTGCTCCTGGTTAGGCTAAAAGCCACAGGTCCTCTCATCTGAGACCAGCCGCCGAGCACGGGGCGTGGCTGAATTTGACCTCAGCAGCATACTTTGCAGCTGCCCTTGCGAAGCATTAACAGATTAATTCTGGCCCAGCCGTCCATCCCTCCAGAATCATCCTGCCTCTCGTCATCCCACGTCCGAGCTTCCCAGCTTTGTCCTCTCCTAGTATTTCAGTAAAGTTGTTGCTGATAACGGGACGGAGCCCCTCAGCTCCTCACTAGAGACCTGCTTGATGGTGATCATTCGAATAAGCCGCAGAGCGCCGCAGAGATGGCCCGTGGCCAGCCCTCGGCCAGGTCTTCGCGGAGTTGAGCTAAGGCATGAGATTGTTCGGTCCTGGGGTTAAATAGAGAGGAGGAGTGTCTGCCGGGAGCCGGCACATCAGGGCAGGGTTAGGGTTACTGGACAGGCAGGCTGGGCCTTGGGGTTCCAAAGGAGGAAGATGGGCAGGGCTGACTGCTGGGGGCTGCCCAGAGGATAAGGGACCTTGACCTTGAAGTACTTGGGCTAAGAGTGAGCAGGTGCTTTCTATGAATTCAAACCGGCTTTCCAAGAAATAGGGTGGGCTGAAGAGCCACTGGCCAGCACCACCGTGGCTTCAGCTCCTTGTAAGTGCGGCAGTGTGACAGAGAATGCAAAGCAGGTGGTCTGACAGCTTGAGGACCAGTCTGGCATTTTATTTGGGGCCTTCGGTGGCCTGTCAGAGAAAGGAAGCCGTGCGGGCCGGGAGACTTGCTGAGTGTTGGTAGCTGACCTTGTTCAGTGGAACCGGGCCTCCACGAGAGAGCAGTGGGGTGGCAGGCCTTCTGGACAGGACCCTCGGCTCTGAATGGCAGAACTGAAAGGGAAACTGGGCCCAGAGTGGGAATGTGACTTGCTCAAGAACACACAGCCAGTAGGGGCAGAACAGGTTAAGCTGTGCATCCGGCTCTGCTGCCGGCCAACTGGTCCTTCGAGGTTGACACGGTGGTATCTGGTTGTTAACCTGACTTGGAGGATTTTTCTGGAAGAGGGTCATCTACTATCTGATCCACTCACCCTGTTTCCTGTTTTCCAGTGGGGCAGTTGGAAGTGAAAGTAGTATCACCAGTTGAACAAGGCCAGAGCCCAAGTCCCATCCCCAAGCCCAGGGCTGTTCTGAGGACACATGGTAGTCAGGTGATTAAAAGTTGGCTGGTGTCTGCTTGTAACTTTTATGAATTTCCCGAGGGAGAAAAGCCCTCATTTCCAGGGAAATTCCAAAGGAGTCTCTCACCTTGTAAGTCCCTAATGTAATTTCCCAAATGAGAAAGAAAGAAAGAAAATGGAAAAGAAAGTCAAGAACTTTCACAGTTAGCTTTCGATCCATCATCCTCAACAATCTCAGTGAATGACCGGGAGGAAGGAAGCTCCGGATGCCTTTTCACTGAGGAGGCGTTGGCCAGAGGCGAGCTTGGGTGCACCGGGGCACTAAGGATCTGGTGCTCAGAGGTGTCGGCTGTTTGTAGGCTCGGGGTCCTTGTCGAAGGCCCTGGGGACCAGAGAAGGGGAGAGGAGGAGGGAATGGGGAGCCCAGCAGGTGCCTGGAGGACCCCTGGCGACCGTAGTGTTTCTGTAGCTCGGGTGTCATGGTCACGGCCACTGCAGGCTGCAGAGCTTTGGTGCCGCAGCACCAGGCTGTGAGTCAGGCCCTGAGTTCTTCCAGCCAGAGGCTGTGCCGCCAAGCAAGGCCCTTGACCTCTCTGAGCCTCGTGGTTCCCTGCCAGTGGGGGATGTGGAATGTCAGGAAAGGGTCAGGCTGCTGTAGCCCGGAGCCCGTCCGTGAGGGTAAGGGTGTGAGGAGGAATGTTAATTATCCAGTCTGTGAAGGTCTTTGGACTCTGAGTCTCCCTGTTTTGTCCTCACCACTGGCAGCCAGTGGCGCTGCCCTCTGTACTCACAGGTGTCCAGAGTGCCACGCAAGAAAGGGGAGGCCAGGCGGGGCCCCAGGCCAGAGGCTGAGCAGTGGGACACCTTCCAAGTCCCTGCAGTGACCTAGAGTTGATGCCAGTGAAGTGTCTCTGCCTTCTCTCCCAGGTTTTTAATGAGTGGTTAAAAAAGCCGTTTGTGATTAGCACATTGTCCATATGCAGATCAGTGTTGCAAAGGTAATTAAGGGCCTAATAAATCTTGTTTATGCTGTTAATTTGATTACAATCAAGGCCAGCTAGAGCTGGGGAAGTCTCCAAGATCAGAGGGTGCAATCCTTCCCCTTCCAGGTGTGGGATTTGCAGCCCCCAGGGGGGAGGCTCCCGGGTGGGAGAGACCCCTCCGTCCCCTGGGGCTAGCAGGTGGGCTGTAGGCCCTGCAGCCAGGGCGTGGGCCCCCGAGTTTCGGCTCTGCCATCCTCTCCCTGGGTAACTTTGGTCAGTTACTTGCCTCGTTCGTGCCTTAGTTTCCTCATCTGAAGAAGGGGATTGGCAGTAATGGCGGGATGTCCATGCTTGTCACTGAGCCTGGCACACGGGAAGTCCCTCTAACCAGTCATTATTCCCCAGCCCTCAGCTGGGTGCCATCAGACTCTGGTGTGCTCATTTGTGGTCAGTGGACAGGGGACCGACCAGAGCCCACCGCCAGTCTCCTCCTTTCCTCGGTCACGTCACATCACACCATCTTCACAGCTGTCACTTCAGCGCTTTTTTGCATAGCTGTACCAGAGCTCGGTTTGTGGTAGGCCCATCTTGCCCCCAGAACATTTTTAAAATAAACAAGCAATGAAAGGGAGAATCCAAAGACCCATAAATTCCTGCTCCATCAGTTCCAGATGGCCAAGGCACAAGGGTCTTTTCCTTCCCTCCTTCCTATGGAAAAATTTTAACGCCCTCCTAATACGCAGTTCGCTGCACAAGTTCTCTCTCAAGTTTCACCGCAGGGAGGAGGAGAAGTAGGCCCCAGCAATCGTGATGATGGAGAATGCTGTTAATGGCTCCCCTAAATTAAAGAGGGTGGGAGCTCCTTACGGGCTTGGCGTTTCATTAGCGGTAACGCCACAGCCATGCGCAGAGACAGGACCGATGCAGCCAGATCAGGGAAATTAATTAGGATCTGTCTACGATAGCCTTAATAGGAATTGGTATTTCTCCCAAATAAAGTGGCTATTAGAAGTGCAAGGGAAAAAATAATCCAGCCCTACCCCCCCCCACTGTTCCTGCCACGAATGTCTGTAGATGCTGCCCCGGGGGGTGCCCAGGAGCCAGGAGGGATCCCTCCCTCATCCTGGCCTCAAATTCAGCAAACCTCGATCAGTGCCCGTGAAGCTGGTACAGGGATGTGTGTACTGTGCTCTGTGACAGCACTGTGAAAGCTCTCTGCAAAACATATGGAGAAAGTGCTGAGGGAACAGAGGAACATGCGATTGATTCTGCTTAGGAGACTCATAAAAGGGAGCATGCAGGCGGGGCTTTGAAGCATAGGTAAGAGTTCACTAGAGAAGGGAAGGCAGAAGAAAACTGAGGAAAGCCCATCACTAGCTTAGTTGCAGAACCCCTTGGCACCTTCATCGTAGTCATCAAGTGTACGTGGTCCCTACAACCATGGGTGGGCTGCAGCATTGGAGAGAAAGGTACAAGCACAGTTGAGCAGGGTTCCTGTACCAGGCACTGTGCTAAACTGTACCTGTGTTCTCATGTTTTATGCTAAAAGAGTGTTAGTCCCACTTTACAGATGAGGAAGCTGAGGCTGATTTCAAGTGACATGTCCAAGGTCACAGAAATCGTCATTGGCAGAGCCAGGGTTTGGCCCCAGAGAGTCTTAACCCCAGAGCCCACCGCCGTAGGTAACCTCTCTCCTTCGAGGCTCCCCTCTGTCCTTTGAGTATTAGCCTCAAAACGAAGTCCCTGGATCTTGGCCAACATACCGAGTCCAGGCTGAAGCAGACAGTTCAGGGTACGAAGTGTTTTTCCTGGGACGCTGTCTGGATGTTCCCTGCAGCCAGCCTTTGAGGCCCAGCTTTGCATCTCCTCTGCCTGTTCGTGCGGGTGACTCCCCTCTCAGAACTCTCGGGGACTTCTACATGGTGGCCCTTGGGAAGTCTAGATGGACTTCTAGCGCCCGCTCTCCGGCGTGGTCGCCATGTCCACAGGGAGCGGTGCCCTGCTGGATCCTGAGTTCCTGAGACTCACACCTGACATGGCCTGGTGACCTGGCCGGCCTCGCCCTGGACGAGCTGTTACCGCCGTGAGCGCCGGCTCCTGAGAGAGGCCTCTGTCGAGGCCGCGTAGCAGGGCATTGATGAGGTCTTAGTTCACTAATTCCCTGTGTCTGCAAGCCACTTGGTAAATCATACCGATAGCAGCAGCAGCCAGCAGTTTCAGGGTGTCCCAGGTGTGCTGGCCGCTGTCCTTGGTGCCTTACGCGTGTTAGGCACTTAATCCTCACGGCAGAGTTCCCCGGGGGAGCTGTCATCGTCCCCAATTTACAGATGAGGCAGAGTGGCCGTGGGTTGCATCGCTTCCCTCTTGTCCCCGTCTCCCTCGCTGGGCCCTGTGTCTGTGGTCTCATTCATTCCCAGCATCCCTCTCAGGGTGAGCGCAGAGAAGTGGTGCCCCCCTCCCCCCCCACGCATACTTGCTTTTGTTTAGCAAAGGCTTCCTAAGCCCTGCAGGTGTGTGAAGCCATCATGCCAGGCTCGGGGAGCCCACGAATTCAAGGGGATGGCTCCCGGTGCAGAAGAAGAAAGGCAGCAGGCTGTCACTTGTGGCCAGGAATATGAGGAGCTCAGTGGGGCGCAGTCCCACGTGCAGGGTCTTCCCAGAGATGGCCGTGGGCTGAGGCTGGATGGGATGAATGGCCTTTTCCTCGGAGAAGAGGTGCAGAGATGGGCGTGCAGCAGCCCCCGTCTTGGGAAGCACTTGGCAGGCTGAATGTCGGCTGCTGAGATCCAAGTGGCTTCTGGCCTTAGTGATTCTGTGGGTGGAACAGGATTGTTGGGGCAGTTTGGGCTGGACGGGACGTGGCCACGCCGGGTTAGAGGCGTACAGGGTGGGGCAGAACCACTAAGACGTGCCAGGCACCTCTGACTGGCCCAGGGTGTCTGCAGGTGAGACTGTGCGTGTCAGGGGAGAAGGAGGGGTCTCAGGGCGCCCACCAGGCTCTCCTGCCTCAGCCAGGCCTGTGCCCCTGCTAGCAGCCCAGGAGGCTGGCTTGTCCTCGACATCCGGTGGTGTCTGAGTCGGGGCGGAGGCGTGGTCGGCGGAGCAGCCGTGGGGGCCCGCGGGGGCGAGAGCCTTCGCTGTGACAGCGGGAGCTGTCTCCCCCAGAACGAGATGAGTCACAGCCGCGCCGGTGCGGCTGCCACTTCTGCTTCTGCAGCAGGTGCGTGTGCAGGCGAGCACGTCCGGAGACCGCCCTGCGTGCGGTACCTGTCTCTCTCCCCCGGTGTGCGGCAGTATGCCAGCAGGCCCTGTGTGCGTGTGCACATACGCGCGCCCCACCCCCACCCCCACGCCCCTGTGCACCTTCGCTCCCGGGCAGGGAGCCTTCCAGTCTGAAGGTGGGCTGCCCAGTTTGGGAACACTGGTTAAGTTTGCTTCTCACCGAGTTTGGGGTGGAGGGGGCAAAACAGGAAGGAGCCGGTTTCCGCCCACAAGGCCACCCACGGGGCTGCAGGGCAGTTGGGAGCTCGTTTGTGGCCTGAGCAGTGTCCCCGGTGAGCCAGGGCCTTCCCGGCGGAGGTGGTGAGGCGGCAGCCGCCGGCTCCCAGGGGTTTCCCAGGGGGCGGGGGGACGGGGGTCTACTTCCTGAGCCTGGCCAGCCCTGTTCTGAAAGGACAGGGACCCCTGTCTAATTTGACATCGGCCTGGAGAGTTGGGGGGGGAACTTCGGGGGCAGAAGTCCTGGGGAGAGAAGAGACTCGGGCTTGTGTTTTGTTAGGTTGTGGACGATCCTGTGTTTGTCCAGCACACCTAGGACAGGGGCCGTGCAGGACAGCAAGCGTCCAGGGGTCTCCTCTTTGTTTTTTAAATCGTAGCCTGCCAGGCCTCCCTGCAAGACGCTGGTGTGCCAGCCGTGGGGCCAGGTGGTGCTCGGGGCCCCAGCGACCAACCTCCCGAGAGAGGTGGCTGCAGCCCAGCCTCCCCGAGGAGCCGCGCGCTGCCTACTTTCCCGTGCTTCTCGGCACTGCCCGCTCTCTCTGGGCTCCCGGCCCCCAGTCTGCCACCTCAGGAACGGAACCTGCCACTGTCTATCACCTTTGGCCCCTGCATCTGGGTCTCACCCCTTTCCTCAGGCCACTGGCCCTCATCTTGTCCGCCAGCTAAGTGCCCTGACTAGCTCCGCCTGTAATTCTAGTCCTGCTGTTTCCCCCAGAAGTCATGAGTCATCTCAAGTCTGTGTCACGTTGAGAAAGCCTCTTTTTTCCCTCCCGCTGGTTCAATGTCATCGCCCACTCAGGTTCTGTGACCTGCAGTTGGAAAACACTGAGCACAGAGTGGGGGAATCATTCTTAACGCCCATTTCACAGATGAGGGGACTGGAGTGCAGAAACTTGCACCCTGAGCACCTGCTGTCACGGGGCTTCTGTGCTAGTGCAGACGGACAATAATCAAATACATACATAATTATGACAGTGGTGGAGAGCTGTGAAAAAAATACAAAGCCAGGGCGTGGGGAAAAGGAAATGTGGGGTGGGGGTGGCTGGTCTTGCCAGGATGGTGGGGCAGGCCCCTCCGACAACCTGCACAGGGACAGGAAGGAAGCCAGGGGCCGGCGGGCAAAGACATCTCAGGAGTCAACATCCAGGCAGGGGAGGAGCAAGTGTGAGCGGACAGTGACAGGCTCCTGCCCTCCAGCTGGTCTCCTCTGCGGGAGCCCGTCTGACATGACCACCATTGCCAAGGACTCAGCCGTGCAAGGCGCAGGACCAAGACTCCGCCGCCCTGGCTGGCCTCTGCCTGCCGGTCACACAGGACCTCGTCTCCCTCCCGGACATCGTCGCCTGTGGGCTGGGCTCTTTGCGCCCACTCGTGCTTCTAGTGCTGGAGCAGCCCATTGACCGGGCACAGGTTGTCCAGGTGTGAGTGAGATGAGAGCCTTTGTCTGCTGTGACTAAGGCACCAGCCAGCCAGAGACACAAGGCGCCTTCCTCCAGATCCCTTCCCCCAGCGCACACACTACTCCCCCACACCCGGCACGGGGCAGTGTGCATTGCAGGCCTCACCCTTGGGGGGGGGGGTGTGCCCTGGGTGGAAGGAGGCAGTGCCACAGATGCGGGTGCTTTGCCTTTCTGCTCTCCCTGGGGTCTGCGTCCGGGATTTGGTGACCCTCGGCGAGGGTCAGCGTTGGAGAGCCAGGGCAGGCTCTGAGGGAGAAGCAGCAGCCTCGGCCCCGCACTCCCCCGGGCTGGCATCCCGCAGGGCTTCACGCCGTGAGCCCGCCTGCCCCTCGCAAGCACATGCCCCTCTCCTCTCGCCAGGACCGCTGGCGCCGGTCTCCCACACCAGGGCAGTTAGCAGGAAGGCGTCCCTGGACACCACTGTGGGCCAAGGGCAGTGTGTCGGGCCAAAGGTTAAGTCCTTGCCTCTGAGGTGTGTGTGGCTCCTCAGGGAGACGTCCCCATGCAAGGTGGGGACTGCCAGCCCCAGTGAGGGGTTGGCAGAGGGGAGGCAGTGTTCAGGGAGCTGCTCCGAGAGAGGACAGAGCCGAAGTAGAAGGCAGGGAAGGAAGGAGACAGCGGCTAAACCGTTCTTAAGTGGGGGTCTGGGCTTTGCCTTGTGAGCCCTGGGAGCCACCAAAGGTCTTTGGTTGTGCCGAGTGTCTTAGGGGCTGGAGGGAGATTAGCTCTTGGGGATGTGCCCGAGAGAGCCGGGTGGGGCGGGCCCTGTTGGCAGGGAAGGAACGGTGACACTGGACAGAGGGGGGGAAAGAGCCAAGACCCTCACTGAGCAGTTCCAAGGGGAAGCTGGTGTAGGGATCCCAGGTTCTTCCTGGAGGGCCACGTGGAGTCAGAGCCCAGATGAGGAAGAGCTTACCAGGGGTCCTCAAACTTTTTAAACAGGGGGCCAGTTCACTGTCCCTCAGACCGCTGGAGAGTGCGGCGCACATTCCACACATGCGCACTGTGGGCCCGGGACGAGTCAGCTGCTAAGCAGGACAGGCAGCGGCGGTAGAAACACCCAGCGGGCCAGATAAATGTCCTTGGCGGGCGGCATGTGGCCCAAGGGCCGTAGTTTGAGGACGCCTGGCTTAGACTGAGCCTCAGGTCACGCCGCCTCCTCCGTTGCATGGCCTGTGAACTTTGGGCTGAGATGAGACAGACAGCCATGGAGGTGGCTCCCTGCAGTGATAGGGGAGAGGTGGTCACTTCTGCACAGCCTGTCACCATGCCAGGCTCACATGTTCTGCATCGGGCACCGCAACAGGCTGGGGGGTCTGGGCCTGGCTAGGAGCTGCAGTGGCTTGGTGGGTGATGGGCACGGCCCTGAGCCTCTCCCCTCTGTCTCCCTCCGCAGTGATGGGTCGTTCCCCTATGACTCTGTCCCTTGGCAGCAGAACACCAACCAGCCTCCCGGCTCCCTCTCCGTGGTCACCACGGTTTGGGGAGTGACCAACACATCCCAGAGCCAGGTAAGAGCCTGTCCTGCCCCAGCCACAGCTCCTTCCAGGCAGGAGTGTCCCTTGACCCCTGAGGCCCTCGGGTCACCCAGCTGGGAAGGCCACCTTCCAGGACACAGTCGGCCACAGACATGTCTCCACCCCAGCAAAGGGTCCACACCCACCCCGGAAGGGCAGCACTGAACCTCTGTCCACGGTCCCCATCCTAGGGCCTTTCTTGGGAAATGGCATTCATTGGACAGTCTGCAAGGGGTTCTTCCCTAGCCCATGAGGACTCTGGTTGGAGAAACAGGAAAACTTCCTGTGTGTTTTTGGCCTCAGGGCTCCAAAGTCTGAGGTCTCTGCCCCTGCATGGGCTGGTCTAGATTTCAGCAAAATGTTGTGCCTTAATCCTGTGACAGACCCCCAGCCAGCCCCCCTGGTCAAGCCTGCCTCCCTCCCATTCCTTTCTCTTTCTGCCAGTCTTCCTCTGCCCTAACTGAGGGTCTCCCACCAGCCCAGCCTCTGCCAGCCTCAGTGGTGGCCACATGTGGGCTCAGGGCTGGTTGCTGCCATGCAGGGAACCGCTGGGCTTACCTGAGATCTCAGGCCCCAGGGCCCCCTGGCCAGGACACTGCTGCCTTCCAGAGCGGCAAGCCGGGCTTCTCATGGCCCTCACAGAGCAGCAGCCCAGGGCCTCGGGGCGGCCAGACCCTCTGGCACCCAGGCCCCTTTGTGGGCCGGGAGGCTGAGTGGCCTGGCGCTTTCCCACCTGCCACTGCACGCAGGAGCAGCCTCACCTCCCTTCGCCGCAGCTGCCCGGGCCCCGGGGCACTTGAGCGGGCTTTGGGAACCTGGGTTCTGTGCTCTCACCTCTCTGTGTCACAAGGAAGCTTCTCGTACCTGTCCCTGCCTGCTTCCCTGGCCTGCCCCTCTTGATCACCTGCACTTTGGACTGGCTAATGCCACCCTCATTCTCTTCTCTACACTCCCTGGGGTGCCAGCTTGGGTGCCAGCTACTCTCTCTGCCCGCAGGTTCTCGGGAACCCTATGGCCAATGCCAACAACCCCATGAATCCAGGCGGCAACCCCATGGCGTCGGGCATGACCACCAGCAACCCCGGCCTCAACTCCCCGCAGTTCGCTGGGCAGCAGCAGCAGTTCTCGGCCAAGGCCGGCCCCGCCCAGCCCTACATCCAGCAGAGCATGTACGGCCGGCCCAACTACCCCGGCAGCGGCGGCTTCGGGGCCAGGTGAGTGGGGCTGGCCCGGGCAGCAGCCTTCAGCCCCGCCCTTCTCCCTCCATCCAGGAGTGGGTCCCACTTAAATCCCAGCTCTGGCTTCTTGGCCTGAGAATGGTGGGCGAGCCCTGTCACTTGTCTTGTCCCCGGTTGTCCCATGCATCGAAGGGACACAGTCATCCCCAGCTCTTGGGGCTGGCCCGCAGGTGCCGCAGCAGCTGGGCCTGTTGTGACAGCTGTCAGGCCCATGGCGTAGAAGGGAGATGTTCTCATCCCCCCAAATGACCCTTCTCTGCCTCGTGTCTTTAATAAATTGGAAGACGTTGAGAGAGCTGGACCGGGAGAGTGAAGAGCAGCCGTAGGTTGTTGTGCAGAGATGGTTAAGCAGCCTGAGGAAACGGCTCTGCCTTGCTGACCCTCCAGGGCAGAACTGCGCAGAGATGGGAGTCCCTGGGGTCAGGAGGAAGGAGGGAGGGGCGGAAATCCCAGGAAGGACCTCTGGGAGGGGACGTGAGGTGGGACTGATGCAGACAGGCAGAGGCACCCACCCTCCTCTTGCCGCCAGCCCTGTCCTTAAGCCCCTACTTCGGCCTTGCCCCTTGCCAGCTCCTGGGACTGACCACGGCGGGTTTCTGGCCAGGGTTTGGCAGAGCAGTGCAGCCTGGTGGCTAAACACAGGTGTCAAACACACCCGGGGCCGCACCCGCAGCTCCACTGTCACTGCTGGAGGGCCTTGGGCAGGCTGCTGAGGCAGGGGATGGGCTCACGAGCATGCAGTGAGGGGCAGCGCCTCCCAGCACGCAGTGAGGGCTCCGGAGCACAGCGGCGTGGCAGTCACCATGTGTGGCCTGAATGGCTGCCACCTCCAGCAGGCCCTGTCCCCTCTGGGCACAGTCACGTCTTCTCCCTCCCAGCCCAAGGCTTGTCATGGGTTCCTCTGCAGATGCAGGCAACGTCTAACTCTTCCGTCCTTCTCTCCCTGCAGTTACCCTGGGGGTCCTAACGCCCCCGCGGGCATGGGTATCCCTCCGCACACCAGGCCGCCCGCTGACTTCACTCAGCCAGCGGCCGCCGCCGCAGCAGCGGCAGTGGCGGCAGCAGCAGCCACGGCCACAGCCACCGCCACGGCCACCGTGGCAGCCTTGCAGGAGACGCAGAACAAGGATATAAACCAGTATGGACCGGTAAGGGTCCCCGCTAGTCCTGGTCCAGCGTGGCCCAGCCAGGCAGGCAGCCCCAGGGAATCAGAGCTGGGGTGCGGGTGCTTGTGGGGCCGTGTGTGCCTGGGGAGCTGGTGCCGTCAGGGTGCATTTGGGTTTTCTTGGAAACACGTGGAGGGGTGTGTGTTAGAGTGTGGCCGTGTCAGTGTGGTTGGCTGTGGCAGGGGGTATTTGAGCACTCTTGTTTGTTCTGCGTGGGTTGGTGGCTCTTATGTGACTGTATGGGGAAGAGGGTCACACATTGCTCTCTGGTCCCCTACTCACCGAAGAGTGGGATTGGTGTCTCAAAATTGCCTTGTGGCCCCAGTCTGTCTCCTGGGTGGCTTCTGAGGCCAGTGTCGTCCTCATCACCCGATCTGGGGGTTCTGTCCGGGCCCCGGTGCAGCTCCCCTGACCTCCAGAAGGATTGGGTAGGGGTGAGGAGAGGGGTGCCCCGATAGACCTGCAGGACAGGGGCGTGGGGCTGGGGACTGCAGGGCAGTGGGCAGAAGTGGAAGCTGGGCGGAGTCTGACTTTGTGGATGGAGCGTGTGTCTCCACTGGCCAGGACCAAGGAGGGGCCCGGACTTCCAGGAAAGGGCGTCAGCCTCACTCGGGCTCCTGCCTCCATCCTCATCCACCTCCACCCTCCCTTGCCCCTCCCCGCCCCTGCACCCTCTTCCCTGTGCCCTGCCTGCCTCCCTGGAAATGCTGCTTGTGCACTGGAGTGACCCCACCCCCACCCAGCCCGTGACACCCCCAGCTGCATCTTTCCTGTGCGGCCTGCAGAGGGCAGCAGGGAGCCCTGGAGGACCGAGCTCCTTTGGGCCCTGGTGACACACCTGCGGCAGCCACACAGGAAAGTGCCCCTCCCCCAGCCCCCACCACTCCCTCCCTGCACTTTCAATGCATGTGGCATTTTATTCTTTTTTTTTTTCTTCTTCTCCCGTTGAAGGTCTGTTCCTCTTTCCAGATGGGTCCCACCCAGGCGTATAACAGCCAATTCATGAACCAGCCCGGGCCTCGGGGGCCTGCCTCCATGGGGGGCAGCATGAACCCCGCGAGCATGGCGGCTGGGATGACGCCCTCGGGGATGAGCGGCCCTCCCATGGGCATGAACCAGCCCCGGCCGCCCGGCATCAGCCCGTTTGGCACACACGGGCAGCGGATGCCCCAGCAGACGTACCCGGGCCCCCGGCCCCAGTCCCTCCCCATTCAGAGCATAAAGAGGCCATACCCGGGAGAGGTGAGTGGGGCAGCGGGCAGGTGGGAGGCCTGGGCTCGGACACGCGGGGCTGTGGGCAGTGCCTTGGAAGGGCGGGCTCGTCCTCAGAACACCTGGACCAAGAGGCAGGACCTTAACAGCCAGATGCCCCTGGGTTCGAGAGCTGGTTCCACCACTTTCCAACTGGAAGACTTTGAGCAAGTCATGCCACCTCCCCTAGTCTTAATTTTTTCTTTTATAAATGGCCGTGGCACTGCAACCCACTTCCTCAGGCTGCTTGGGGACCTGAGTAGGGGACATCTGTGGCGTGCTTCACCCTGGACCGGCTCGTGCAGCCATTCGGCAAGCAGCAGCTGCTCCAGCTGTTCCCCCACCCTGGCTCAGACAGTCACGGGTGACTTGGGGTTTAGTTCTTCCCACCCACGTGAGGACTTCCCCACCCTCCCTCCAGAAGTGAGAGCTGAGACCAGCCCTTGCAGAGCACGAAGGCGGGCATGTCGGGGACGATCGCACACAGGCAGTGTGCTTCTGAGGGCTGGTGTCCGTCCGAGGTCTGTCGCTCTATTGGGAGCAGCACTGCCGCTGGCTCAGCCGAGGTGTTGGGCGAAGTAGTTTTACTTAGGGAGTAAAACCCACACGAAGTAGTTTTACTTAGGGAGTAAAACCCAACGAAGAAGTTTTACTTAGGGGAGTAAAACCCACACCTCCTGCCCTCCGGGAACGGAGACCTTAGCAGGAGAGAAAAGGTTTGTGCAGAAACCCACACAGGAATTGTGCGCGCAGGCTGTGTGGGACTCATTGTGGTCCAGAGAAGGCAGGTGTCCAGAGGGCATGTCACAGGGCCTCCAGGGAACACTTGGAAACAAGGGTACCCAGGGGAGCGTTTAGTGCACCTGCAGAAGACACAGGGCTCCGGGATCCTGAGCTGGCAGACACCCCTTGCGGAGCCTGCCCGGCACCCCCTAAGCACGGCGCCCAGCTCTCTGCTCTCACACCCACTCTCGGGAAGGTTTCCTCCTCCCGTCTGGTCTCAGGATCGTGGTGCTCAGCGTGGGCTAACAGTGGGGTTTAATCCCAAAGACTCTAAGTTCCTAGAAGATCTGTGCAGTTCCCCTCAGCATCCACCCTTGCATGAGCTGGGTGGTTTGGCAATGGGGAGAGGTGTCCCAAGTCCAAGAGGGGAGAGAGAGGTCAGGGATCCAGGAGGCTCGGGCCAGCCCTGACCCTTGGCATGGTCAGCAACAGTTCAGGGAGGGGCCAGAGAAGGGCCATTGGCTCCCAGGCCATGCCTGTCCTCAGGGCACCTCGAGCTCCTGGCCTCACCCCCCGGGCACAGCCGCCACACAGTTTGTGGGCCTCTTCTCAGCCTCCTCTGTGCTCAAGCTCCCAGAGTCCCCACTGTCCGGGCTGGAGGATGCATCTGTGAGCCCAGCCCCAGGGCTCCAGACCAGGGGAGGCGACGTGCAGGGAGGCTGCGGCGGAATCCCTGGTCATTAGCGCCACTCTGCACCTGCACCAAAGCTGAGCGCCCGGCTCTGCCCGCCCCGAGAGAGCATGCCAGGGGCTCTCGGTATCTTCCCTGCGTTAATCATCCTCTTCGTAGAATATTGCTGCTGCTCAGCTGCAAAATAACTGGCACTGGGCTGTGCCACGGGGCGGTCACAGCCTGCAAGGCCTGACCCTGAATGGGAAAGCTGGCCTTCCGCCCACTGGGGCCCTTATTCAGTGTTGGAATTGTTAGAACCTTAGGGCAGGAGCTGGAGTTGGGTCACCTGGCCCCACAGAGGATTCGGTTCTCAGCCTGGCGGGTGGGCAGGCACCAGCCATTTACACACCTCCCGTGATGGGAGCCTCACTATCGCACAGAACCACCAGCGTGTCGCAACAGCATGAGCTTTAGAGAGTTCCTCCACGCTGACACGCTGTGATGTTTACCCCAGGGCCTTCGTGTGTTGAGCAAGTATTGATTGAGGGCACTTTGCCAGGCACAGGGACACAGCCACCAACAGGACCTCTGGGCCTAGAATGCAAGAGAGACACTCAGGGAGTTTCCACAGATAGAAGAAGAAACCACGGATGCACAGGATGTCACAGCCCTGAGGGTCCCCTGATTTTTCAGACAGGGAAGGTGGTTGGAGGGTGGCACTGTCTCTTTTCTCTAAATTGCTCCTCCTGGGAGAAGTTGTCTTGTCCCTGCACCAACCTGGTGCTCGCGGCCTCTGCACAGACATTGCAGATAGCCTGGAAGTGAACACCAGGTGTGTGTTCTGCTCTGTGCGGGGCGCGGGAAGGACGCCACCCACGTTCAGTCTCAGAACGCAGGGGTGCGGGGTCACCTTTCTGGAAGCATGGCCTGTTGACTGTTCCGCCACATCAGGTGCACACTGCGTGACACAGCCCCGAAGCAAGCACTAGGAGATGCCCCTCTCATCATGGCCTGAATGAGAGGCTGTGAAAGCGTGCCTGGAGTTCAGAGGGTCTTGCTCCAGGAAGAACAACTTTCTGGGCAGGTGGCCCATTAGCTGGACAGGCAACGTGCACTGTCCCTGGATATCAGGGCAAGAAGGGGCCTCGGGCATCATTTGCTTTGGCTGCTCCCCCTTTTACAGATGGGGGAGGGTGGCTTGTGGGTGGTCAGTAGCCCAGGCCAAGCAGAGGAGGTGGGCGCAGTCCTGGTGTTCAGGTGAGCATCTTGGCTATGAGAACTTGGTGACCTTTCTCCTGTCCTTTCTCTGCCCCCGCAGCCCAACTACGGAAACCAGCAATACGGACCAAACAGCCAGTTCCCCACCCAGCCAGGCCAGTACCCCACCCCCAACCCCCCGAGGCCGCTCACCTCTCCCAACTACCCGGGGCAAAGGATGCCAAGCCAGCCCAGCACCGGGCAGTACCCGCCCCCCACGGTCAACATGGGGCAGTATTACAAGGTGAGTCCCACTGTTGGGGTGCCCGCACCACCCCAAGCCTCGCCCCTTCCCTCCCTGCGCCTCACATCGCTAACACCACCCGAAGACACCTAGGGGTAGATGGAGGTTTCTGGGTGCCCCCGTGTGCTCAGAGCTGAGATCGGTGGCCAGAAAGTCAGACTGGCTTTTCTTGGTTCCTATTCCCATGGGGCTCGGATGATGGCTTGTCTTCTCCGTGTCCTATTTGTGGCATTCACAAGGTGATAAAGGAAATTCATTTTTTAAACGAAAAGCACACACCCTGGATACATTAACATTTCATTCGAAACTTTGTCTCCCTACATGCAGATGGGCGCCAGCATGTTGTCAGGTTGTTACTCCAGCTGTGATTTTGCATCTCTTACTTAACGTGAAATCATAAACGTGTTACTTATTGCTACAGATAGTTTCTATAGTTTTTACTTTTAATGGCTGCCTAATGTTCCACCAAAATAACCATATCATTATTCCCTCTCTATAAGACATTTGGGTTGCTTCTGATTTTTCACTTCTTTAGTAATGTTGTAAAGAATCTCTTCAAGAATACAGCCTTGTCCTTCTTCAGAATTATTATAAAATACATTCTCAGGAGTGAAGAAGACTCTTCGCCATTTTACGTTTATTTGCCAAAGAACCGTGCTAGCTTACATGACCAGCCACCATATGGGTTTGCCATTTTCACTCCAAATTCAGCACACTAGGTGTTGCTATTTTTGTAAACTGTGTTGCTGAATTCACGGCTGTGGACAGAGAGAGGCAAAACGCTGTCCCCGAGGGGAGGCCTGGCCTGCCCCTCTCACTCCCCTGCCCTGCGTGGTGTCCGCAGCAGGCCCTGGCTCCTGGCGGGCGTGACACCAGGAGGGAGAGGGGGCCCCTGATGGCTCTCCCGCCTCCCACTATAGCATCACCTGTCTTGTTTTCACAGCCAGAACAGTTTAATGGACAAAACAACACCTTCTCGGGAAGCAGCTACAGCAACTACAGCCAGGGGAACGTCAATAGGGTATGTTCCATTTTAATTTTTGAAATTCTAACCCACATGCAATTGTTGTGTCTAAGGGTTTGTGCTATTCCTGCCCTGACCTCTCATTAGGAGGGGTCCGTGGGTTGGGGTACACTTCCGGGTCATCTGTTCTGGGGCACAGAGATGCCTGGGACTGAGACTCCACAGCTCTGGGTGGGTGAAGCGGGGACAAGTGTGGGCCGTGCCTGTCCTGAAAGAAAGCAAGGCGAGGACCAGAAGAGAGGGAGGGGCCCTGGGGAATCTGCGCCTGGGATTCTGCAGGCCCCGACTCCATCTGGGGGCCCTGGAGGGGTGGGTGGGTGTGCAGGGTGTGGCCTGGAGTCCTGCCATGGGGTGCGTGCCTGGGTGGCAGCAGGAGACGTCCTCTCCTGCCAGGGTTCTATCAGACGAGTCCCCCACCTGAGCCTAGTGTCCCCCTTGGCCACGTGGGTGGGTGGGGGTCTGTGTCCACCCACCACTGGAGGAGCTCAGTAGGTGCGAGACCAGCTGAAGGGGAAGGAGGGTTTCCCTGGGGGAGGCTCTCCTCCCCCGGCAGGAGGGCCGTAGGTGTGTGTCCGCAGCCGTGGCCCCTTCCGTGCCCGTGACCCCATAACCTTTGTGTGGTCTCTCTTTCCCTCCAGCCTCCCAGGCCGGTTCCTGTGGCAAATTACCCCCACTCGCCTGTTCCAGGAAACCCCACGCCCCCCATGACCCCCGGGAGCAGCATCCCTCCCTACCTGTCCCCCAGCCAAGACGTCAAACCACCCTTCCCGCCTGACATCAAGCCAAATATGAGCGCGCTGCCGCCGCCCCCAGGTGAGGGTCCCACCTTGTCAGGCAGCTCCACCCGGGGGCCCCCCTGGCTGGGGGGGTCTTGCAGACAGGGCAGAGGGCTCAAGAGCAGGTAGGCCCCACCCAGAGGGATGTTTGGGGTGGGGGCTGGGCCGCCCCCTGCTGTGGGAGGAGCAGGTTGGGCTTCTGGAGCAGGGAGGCAGGTGGGAGCAGAGGGGATGCGTGGCTGGGCTGGGCCAGGTGTCTGGGATAAAGACATGGCTCCCTGCGTGTGCTGGGCACATGCACACACGCTGCGTCCTCTGGGTGTTCAGCCCAGGGTGAGCGAGTCCCACCCGGGGCCCTGGAGTCCCACGCTCCTGTGTGCCAGGGCGCGTGGCTCACCTGGCTCCTCTCCCACCCCAGCCAACCACAACGACGAGCTGCGGCTCACGTTCCCCGTGCGGGACGGCGTGGTGCTGGAGCCCTTCCGCCTGGAGCACAACCTGGCTGTCAGCAACCACGTGTTCCACCTGCGGCCCACGGTCCACCAGACGCTGATGTGGAGGTGCGTGTCAGGGTGGGGGCCCCCGGGGTGACTAGCTTCTTTCTGTCACCTTCACCTGTTCCATATCCTTCACCAGGCCCTCCCTGTGCGAGGGTCTGGGGGTGTCACAGGGGGCCTGTGGGCATGTCACGTGGACAGCCCAGCATCCTGGCCCATGGGCGGGGGGCAGCTGTCACTGACGCAGAGGGAAAGGTGGCCAGGTCAGACCTAAAGGTGAGAAGGAGGGCATCCCAGCTGAGGCCTCGAGTTGGCAGGAGGGAGCGGCAGTCAGGGTTAGAGAGTGACACATGGCAGGAGTTGGGACTATAAAGTGGAGAGTCCAGCGAGGGAGGCAGGCCTGCGCCAGGCTGCACGGGGCTGGGCACCGGGCTGGCGGCTGCTAGGCACATGGGGACGTGCAGGGGCGCAGGGCCTGGAGCTGCTCTGCTGGGCCAGTCCTGTGCTCAGGGCCTCCACGTGTGACCTGCTTGCATCTTGGGAGTGGGCAACGCCTTCCCTTTTGACTGATGAGGAAACTGAGGCCAGAGAAGTGGATTAGTCTGTGCAAGTTCTCACAGCTAGCAAGGGGCAGATCTGAGACTTGGGCCCAGGTCTCCTGAATGTCAGAACCAACCCGTGGGTTTCTCCACCCCTGGGTCCTTTGTCCTCAGGCAAGACTGACACTGTGTCACCGTGCCTGAGACTGGGGCCCCCTCGGCTGCCCAGTGAGCATCTGGAGGGCAAGAGATGCTTCTCTGCACTGGGCATGTGTACACACACCCCCTTCCCATCGCCTCAGCCATGCTGAGGGGACTGCAGCAAGCTGGCATGGGCACTTAGGACACAGAGCCAGGCCACTCGGGCCGGAGTGGGGAGTCTCCCGGCACTGGACATCCCGCGCTGCAGCCTGCCTGGGCTGGGGCCCTGCTCACCCACTCCCCCTACCTGGGAGTGTCCTTGCCTGGGAGGCCCCCTCTCCCTTCTTTTTTGTCACGCCTGTGGGGTTGCTGCTGGTTCCTGCCACTCCGTCAGTGCTGTGTCCTCGGGGACCACCTTGGGGGTGGGGGGGCTAAACCAGACATGGCCCTGGCCTGGGAGGGCTGCTGCCAACGGTTCTGGAGACGGGCATCATCAGCCTCGCAGCCGGTCTGGTCAGATTAGTGTCTGTCCTTCCGTCCCTCTGTCCTGGGGGAACTGGGGAGATTGTCGCCAGAGCGCGGGGTGTGGCAGGAGAGAACGGCATGGGGGGCGTGGGGGCAGGTTGGGCGCTGGGCGGTTTCACTGGAGATGTGGAGGAGGGGTAGGCAGGGTGAGGACCAGAACTCGGTGAGGCTGGGGGAGCCGTCGTGCCGGGGATGGGGTCCTGGGGGTCTCAGGCTGTGGTGCGTGCAGAGGTGTGCGGCCTGCCTCGGGGTCACAGAGGCCACGGACAGCCCCACCCCGCCCCCCCATGCTGAGCCGCCCGCCCCGCCTCACCCAGGTCCGACCTGGAGCTGCAGTTCAAGTGCTACCACCACGAGGACCGGCAGATGAACACCAACTGGCCGGCCTCGGTGCAGGTCAGCGTCAACGCCACGCCCCTCACCATCGAGCGCGGCGACAACAAGACGTCCCACAAGCCCCTGCACCTCAAGCACGTGTGCCAGCCGGGCCGCAACACCATCCAGATCACCGTCACGGCCTGCTGCTGCGTGAGTGGGGGCGGGGCGCCTGGGGCCCGGGGGCACAGGCAGCACGGACACCCGACCCCCTCTGGTCCTCGGCCTTGTCCTTGGGCATCGTCCCCCTGCCCATAGCCGCCGAGCGACCGTCCAGAAGCACAGCTCCACAGCCTGCAGGGCCCTCCCACCACCCAGCTCGCAGAATAAGCGTCACGCTCAGCGGCTTCAGACGTGGCCATTTTCCCCTGGACGCTCGGCCCCCATCCGTTCTCTGCACACACCTCTACCTTACCCCACTGTAGGGCCACCTTCTCCCCTGTACCCCGTCAGGGAAGTTCTGTGTGTCCCTCCAAGCTGTGTTCTGCTCACCAGAAATTGTCATATTCTCACCCCGTTTTCCCTTAGAGCCAACTCCACCAAACCCAGAGTTAGTTCCCTCCCTCCTTCCCCAAACCTGTTGTGCTACAGTCATGTGCATGTGTCCCTCCAACCCGTGACATGCTGATCTGGGACCACCTCTCTGCCACCCTCCTGTCCCCCAGAGATCAGGGCCCAGCACACAGGCCTTGCTCAAGACACTTGCCTGGAAGTAAACTGCCAGCCTGCTCTGCTGACCTCCCTGGGGGACACGGAGAAGGAACCTCTCTGTTCCTGTTCTTTTCGAGCATAGGGCGCTGAGGCCACATGGAGATAGGAGTCACAGGAACGGCGGTGCTGTGTGCGGCTGCACAGCTGTCGGGGGCTGGGGTGGGGTGGCTGGGGTGTACCATCCCGGAAGGCTTCCTGGAGGAGTGAGGACAAGGATGAGCCTCTAGCAGGAAGGGCCAAGGCTACATGCTGGGGAGCAGTAGGGGTAGAGGAGGCCAGGAAGCAAGGCAGGTGCCAATCCTGATGCCATGTGTCCAGGGGCTGTGTCAGCGTCAGTCGCCTTGTTGGCTGGAGTGGAGGCAGCTTTCCCAGAGTGGTGACCCCAGCCTGAGTGCCTGGGCTCGCAGGTCCCAGGACACATCCTGGGCCCCTGCGTCTATCTCTGTCCGTGTCCTGGGTGGCATCACTGTGGGATTGGGGGGTTCTTCAGGCCTGGGGGTGGCCTAGGGCTGCAGAGGCTGCAGGTGGATGGGGCGTGGGGCCTGCAGGTGGGAACTGAGCGTCTGCCCCCTCTCCGCAGTCCCACCTCTTCGTGCTGCAGCTGGTGCACCGGCCCTCTGTCCGCTCCGTGCTGCAAGGCCTCCTCAAGAAGCGCCTCCTGCCCGCGGAGCACTGTATCACAAAAAGTGAGTCGGGCTGGGGACCAGGATCCAGACTCCAGCCCCACCTGAGTTTGGGGCTGAAAAATAGTCACTTTTTACCTGGTACCAACCTCCGGCTCTGTGCACATAGCCACTGGGCTCTGGGTGTTCCTGAGCACCAGTCCCCAGCTCAGACCCATGCCCTCCTGCTGGGGCTGCAGTGCTGATCGGATGAGCCAGGGACTGCAAGGCCGGGCAGGAATTCTGGGACCCAGCCTGTACAGGACAGCTGGCTGCTCAGCCTGGGAGACAGGACAGATGCACAATGCCATGGTTAGGACAGTCCAGGCAGGCTTCCTGGAGAAGGTGGTGGCCTAGGTCAGGCTTTTAGGGATGGGAGGATTTGGAAAAGGATCTGCATGAGGCGGGAGGCACAGGGCAGGGGGTGGATGCCAGGTTGGCCTCCCCACCTCAGCAGCTTAACCTTGAACTCAGAGGGACCTGGCTTAGAGTCCACTTCTTTGGAGGAGACGCCCAGGGTGCCGACATGGGGGCTCTGTGCGGAGAGATGTGTGACTGCCCCTCTCTTAGCATCTGCTTCTTCTCAGCGGCTCCTCGAGCCCTAGAATTCCACCTGGCAGTTGTCCGTGTCTGTTTCCACACTTTAAGAATTCAGTGCAAAAGCGCCTGGGGGTGCTTGTCACTGACCCAGTAAAGCAGAGAAGTGCCAGGCTGGGTGTCCTCCAGCTTTGCAGAAAGTCCCCTGTTCCTGATAAAGACAGGCCTGTTCTGCAGAGATGGGGGACCTGCCTTCCAGAATGCAGGGTGGCCCAAGGAACCCAGGGGACTGACTGCTCCACTTTGGGCCTTCTCTTTGGTGGGGCTGGGGAGAAGCAGGGTGGGCTTCAGCCACGAGCCAGTGGGGAGCAGTGTAGACCTGCCCCCTCGAGGTACTGCCCGGCCCTCCTCACCCGCCCTCGCCTCCCGCCCCACAGTCAAGCGGAATTTCAGCAGTGTGGCTGCCTCGTCAGGCAACACGACCCTCAACGGGGAGGACGGCGTGGAGCAGACGGCCATCAAGGTGTCTCTGAAGTGCCCCATCACATTCCGGCGCATCCAGCTGCCTGCTCGAGGCCACGATTGCAAGCACGTCCAGGTGAGCGGCCCCAGGGAGCACAGCTCTAGGCCAAGCCACCCGGACTCTGGCTGGGTGGCCAGGGGTAGGCAGAGGGGACAACAGGGTCTGCAGAAACATTGTCCCCAGAGGGCATCATGGCAGTCAGCAGCCGACTTCACTCACTCCTTTCAGCTGTCATTTATCCTCGGAGCATCTTGTCTGTGTGCTCAGGCTGGGTTAGGGGGGCTGCAGAAGTGGGTGTGGACGGTCCCTACTCTGGCAAAATGGCAGCTGCCAGCTGGAAGTCTGGCACATACAGCTATGGCTATTACGAGGCCCGAGGTCAGGGATGCCTCTGCTTGGGTCACGCTGTGCTCAGGGCCTTGGCCCGAGCAGGCACTCAGTAAGTGGCTGTGGCATGAGCAATTGTCACAGTCTGAGCAGCCTGTGGCAGCCCCGTGCAAAGTGTGGGCAGCCCAGGCTGGGGGCTCTCCCTGCAAGACCTGGATGTGGGCTGCAGAGGGGGCCCAGGGCTGTCACCCTCCGCTGCTCCTGAGGGCTTCATAGTAGGACAGGAGCCTCCTCCCTCCAGAAGAAAGTGGCAGGTGCAATGGGTAGTCTGGTTACTTTATTTGTCCGAGACCGATGGATGAACTTGCCCAGATTTGCTCTCAGTATCTAGGCTGAAGAGGTGGCCAGAGTCCACGCTTCCCTGGCCTCAGTGGGAAGGGCTGTCACACAGCAAAAACTTGGGGTACAGGGAGGCTTAGAGGACATAGGCGCGGGGTCACTCAGGATGGGAGGCGGTGTGAGGGGTGCTGGGGCAGAGACACTGGGGACTTGGTGGGGCAGAAAGGTGGCATGCCTTTCCCTGCACCTAAGCCCCAGCCCTGGGTCTCTCCCACCACCTGTCACCCTCCCTGGTGGGGACATCTTCCCAGGGAACCCTGAGGCATGGCTCCATGGTTTCTGACCGTTTGGTTTCTCCTGTCTGTCTGTCTGTGGCCTCTGCAGTGCTTTGACCTGGAGTCGTACCTGCAGCTAAATTGCGAGAGAGGAACCTGGAGGTGTCCTGTGTGCAAGTGAGTGATGCCCCCACCCCACTGCAAAGGGGCAGATCTCCTGTGGCCTCCCTCTGGCCCTGTTCTTGGGTCTCCAGCCACCTCCACCTGCCCTAAAAGCAAAACAGAACCCGACACAGCAGAGGGGCTCAAATTCTAAGCTGTCACAGGAGTGGGATCTGGACCTAGCTGGGAGGGTGGGCTATGCCCCGTTTTCGTCGGGACCAAGAGCAAAGGTCAAGCTGTCGCTCTCCTTTTTCAGTAAAACCGCTCTGCTCGAGGGCCTGGAGGTGGATCAGTACATGTGGGGCATCCTGAATGCCATCCAACAGTAAGTGCGGCCCTGGCCAGGGTGGCCAGGGGCAGGTGGGGCAGGGTGCGAGATTGGGACTGGAGAAAGATGAGTGTGTGGACAGCCCTGGCACAGCCCCCGACCCCACTGGCAGACCACTGACCCACATCCCTCACCTCTCTGTCACTTGGCCTCAGAGGCCTCTTGACCTGGGGCAAATGAACTTTCTAGAAGGGACAAAACTCAGCCGGAGCAAGAAGCCAACAGTACCCCCATAGCTGCTCACCGGTTGGGAGGCCTTGAGGCCAGCTGCCCTGTGCCAGCCACTTGCTTTTCCCACTGCCCATCTCCCAAACAGACGGGAGCGACCCTACCAGGCTCTGTCTTGTGCACAGTGTGGGGAGAGTGACAGCGAGGGGTCTGGCAAGGATGTCTCCGTGTCTTTTCGTGTCCAAAGCCCGGCACCCCAGAGCCTCAGCTCTGCCCCCATTGCTCCCCGCAGCTCCGAGTTTGAAGAGGTCACCATTGACCCCACGTGCAGCTGGCGGCCGGTGCCCATCAAGTCAGACCTACACATCAAGGATGACCCTGACGGCATCCCCTCCAAGCGCTTCAAGACCATGAGTCCCAGCCAGATGATCATGCCCAACGTCATGGAGATGATTGCGGCCCTGGGCCCCGGCCCATCCCCCTACCCGCTCCCGCCTCCGCCCGGGGGCGCCAACTCCAACGACTACAGCAGCCAAGGTGGGTGATGCCCAATAGGGAGGGGGAGAAGGAGGGCGGCCCTGAGTCTCCGCAGGGGCACAGGATTTCTGTGCTGATGGTGGCAGGTATGGCACAGGGTGTGGTTGAAGAGGCAGAGGTAACATAGCTCCCCCCAAAATCTCCCAGATTACCAGACTTAAGTGTATGTCAGCCCTCGCCCAGGGGCTGCAGAGCCTGCTTTGCTGGTTGTACAGCTGCCACCGCCTCCCCAGGCAGCTTGCGCTGGGGCTGCTGATAGAACACCCCACCGGGAGCTCCTGTCTCCCCCCGCCCACCCCGGCCTCCTGTATTTTGCTGTACCGTCTGTATCTGTAACTTGCCAGAAGGGACAAAACTCAGCCCTATCCCTACAACCTTCCCACCCTCACAGAGACATAGTCTGGGCTCCTAGTCCTAGCCTTTGGCCACCAAAATCACTGTCACTGGCTCTTAGGCTCCCTGCTGCCCAGACCAAGCTTCACCCCTTCTGACACTTGGTTCCTGGAAAACACCTTACCCTCAAATACGGAGGGTGGCAGCTCCCTCACCAGGATCCCTGATCTCAAGTCCCCAGCACTCCTGGGTGAAGACAGGCCCAGAGAGGTTAGCCCAGCTAGCCAGAGCCTACAGCGTGCTGAGGGCCCCAGCCCCCCGGCGTTCCAATCCTCTGACCCTCACCATCGCCTCGTGGTGGAGGGCACAGTGCCCAGCGAGGCCAGACAGCTGGCTTCTGATGGTGTCACCTTGAGTCTGGCGCAGCTTTCTTGTGGACTTGGCAGAACCTGACCACCCGCTGTGGCCATGGGGGACCCACTCAGCAGATCCTGTTTCAGGTTCAGGCTTGGGCCTCCTTCCATGTCCTCCCCAGCCCCACAGGAGCCTGGCTCACCCCCTTCCTCTCACTCTGTCCCTCCTCCTCAGCAGTGAGAGCAGTGCACGCCCTGGGGTGCCAGGGCCCACGGAGCAAGGCGGCATGGCTGCTCCCTGGTACAGCCTGGCAGTGTCAGGTGTGGGAGCTGACTGCAGCCTCCTGGGAGGAAAAGGACTTGGCTGGTAGTTTTACACACTCCCTGTTCCCACAGGGTGGCCACCTTCCCTCTGGGTGACCCCCTTTCCCCATCTCGTTCCCTTCCCAGGCAACAACTACCAAGGCCATGGCAACTTTGACTTCCCCCACGGGAACCCCGGTGGGACATCCATGAATGACTTCATGCACGGGCCCCCCCAGCTCTCCCACCCCCCGGACATGCCCAACAACATGGCCGCCCTTGAGAAGCCCCTCAGTCACCCCATGCAGGAAACTGTGAGTACCTCCGCCTCACCCGCCCACTCCCCACCCTGGGGTGCTGACAGGGGCAGAGGGCTCCCCGTGGGATGCAGATTCCCCGGTTCCCTCCCAGGCAAAGGGGAGGACTAAGGAGTGGGTCAGGGGCTCAGAGAGGTCTAAGAGGCCTGACTGAAGCTGAGTTATGGCCCATTGGTGTCCTTGGACTTGGCTGTTTCTCCCAGGACTTCGGATTCTCTGGACACTAGCACATTCTCACACTGACTGACATAACACGGTTCCCACTTTTGTCCCAAACTCGAGCACCTATGCCCCGAGAATCTGAATGTTCAGGGCGTTACCACCTCCTGCAAGGAGAAATGCCAGGAACTCTAATTATCCTCAGAGTATTCAGTTCTTGTCCTGTTTCGCATTTATTGACCCGTAGTACCCGTGTTGCTGAGACAGCTCCTTCTGTGCTGTCCTGGGGCCCTCCCTCCCGGTGGCCCCGGCGCAGGGGTAGGAGGCCTCCTGTCCCCCGGGGTCCTCATCTAGTGAGTGCGGGATGAGCCCGCTCAATTTAACAACCGTTTTCTGAGTCGTGCCCTGGGCCAGGCCTGGTGACAAGGTGTTGAGCAAGACAGACAGGGGCCAAGTGCTAATGGAGCAAACAAAATTTCTGGCAGTGCCCTGGTGGGGAAAGAACAATTGGAGTTTGGGGTAAACTGAGGCCCACGGGCTGAAGGGGCTTGTCTGAAGCCTCAGTCATCCTGGTTTCTTTTTTTTTTTTTTAATTTAATTTAATTTAATGTATTTATTTATTTATTTTTTTTTAGCGTATTATGGGGGTACAAGTGTTAAGGTTACTTATATTGCCCATGCCCCTCTCCCCCTCGAGTAAGAGCTTCAAGCAAGTCATCCTGGTTTCTAGCCTTAGCAGGAGGAGGGGCAGTTGCTGAGGACCTGGCGGCCCAGGGCCCTCACCAGTGCCTGGCAGTGGCGGTGGGTGGGCCTGTGGGGTGGGCTGTGCCAGAGGGCGCTGCTCCAGGCCTCTCCTCGCCCTTCACGTAGCCTGGAAGGAAGGGACCTCTGCATTGTACTGTGTTCCACACGCCCGACACGGACCTGGCTTTACCACTGGCCACTGAGCGTGGCCAGAGCCACCCTTAATTCTTAGGAGGAGTGAAATTAACCAAAAGAATTCTGGGGGGAGGAGGAAGCACCACACGGCTCTCCCCAGGACGCTGAGTCAAAAATAGCTACTTTGTGGTGCTTTAGCCACGTTTTCAAAAGTTACTGTCCGCCCTGTGGGGGATCCGACTTTTGGGGCTTCTGGCTTTGTCCTCCTTCCTCAGCCCTGAGGGCATTCTACGCCCAGGAGACACCCCAGTCACACACACTGCACACACACACCGACACCCACACTGCACACATCCGGAGCCTTCACGGTTCCCAATGCTGGAAAGTGGCAGCAGGAATTCCGTAGCCTTCCGCTCACCAGGCAGGCTTGTTCCTGCCTCCCGTGAGCCCTGCCACCTGGGCTCTGTGCAAGGAGCCTGAGCCTGTGACTTGACCTCAGAGCCCCGCAAGGTGCTCCCTAGGTGGCCCCGTCCTTCCCGTTTCCAAGCTCTTACTAGAGGGCAGCCGGACCTGGAAGTACAGCTGTGCGAGGTAGGAGGGGGCAGTCCCGGGTAAACTCCTGCCACACCTGTCCAGCCGGAGGCAGCCGCACCCCCGGCTGAGCACATGGCTGGGAGAGACGCACGCAGGCAGGGACTGGCCGGAGTGTCCCAACCAGCTGCCAGCGCACCCAGAACTCTCCCATGCCCTCAGCAGGACCGAGGGAGACAGCCTGGTCAGAAGACCCAGGGGCTGTCTGTCATGAGCTGAGCTGCTCACTTGCTCCCCCGGGATGGGCACTGCAGGGCGTCCACAGGGACAGGGACCACAGCTGGCCTCTCACTGACAGCCCCTTCCTCCTGTACATCCCGCACTCAGGTTCCCAGGGAGCCAGAGCCCATGCCGTGCAGTTATCCCCTGGTGTTAGGGCCTGGGCTGGAAGGACACTGGACCTCCTGGGCCACATGGGGGGACGCTGTACCCTGACAAGGAGGGGCGCCCACATTGTGGCCAGAGGCCGTCCTGCAGCGAGGCCCCAGGGAGCAGTTTTAAGAGGATCGGGAAGAGGAGCTGGGGTCTGGGGAAGACCAGGGGTGGTATGGCTGCCAATTCCAAACTCAAGAAGGAAGAACATGTCACTGCTTTGTTGGCCCCGGAGTCGGGGCAGGGGTGCGGGGGATTATCAGTGAAAGACCAGGGAACCTTGGCGACCAGCCTGCCTGTTCCCGCTGAGCACCTGGAGCTTCTGTGAGCCCCTGGCTGCAGAGCGTGAGTGGGGCTGGGTCTGCTGGGATGCTCAGAGGGGGACAGGGCTTGGGCTTGCGTTTCATTCTGGAGGAAGGGCCTGCTTGGGACAGCAGACGCACTAGCAGGGCAGTGTTGGGGTCTCCCTCAGCCCCTCCCCCACAGACAGCCCGGTCGCCAGTGCACGCGTGTGTTGTCCTTGGGGGCCTGGAGGTGCCTGCCTCCCTCAGCACCCCTGTTCGAGGGCTGGTGGGGTGGCCGGGTGGAAGGGCCTGGCAGTGGGCAGGGATGCCCGTGGTCACCCAGGTGCCCGCCCCGCCCCGCTCCGCTCATCCAGCGGCAGCTGAGTCCCACAGGGAGGCAGGCAGGGCCACCGCACACCTTGGCTGTGGGAAGGCCCCTTCGTGCCCAGCGTTGCCCCTCCCCAGGGCCTCTCGGGGGGTGCAGACCCGCCCTGAGCCGCACGCCTGCGCGATGCTGTCTGTCCGCGTCTGCTCTCCACTGCCCGGCCGCGGGGCCGCGCCATGCTGTGGCAGCACCTCCCGCCCCGCTCCCAGAAACATGCCCATTTGCTTCTCCATCCTGCCCTCGCTGTTGTTCGTTGTGGTGACGGTGTCCGGGCGGGGGGCCGGGCCGGCTCCCCGCCTGCCTCAAAGCCCTCCCCACTTCCCTCTGGCCCCACACGGCCTCAGAGGCCCCCTCCCCCCCCACAGCCTCCCTGATGGGCGGTTTTGGGGGGGCACATTTTTCTGTTTGTTTCTCTGCCCAACAAAAGCATCCAGCTTTGTACAGGGGTGGCTTTGTTTTGGGGGTCGTTACTTCCCTGGTTTGTTGGTTTCATTTTCTTCAGGCATCTCGTCGCTGTACCTGGTCACCTCACCTTTCTTTTCTCCCGCTCTCTCCTCCTCCACAGATGCCACACGCTGGCAGTTCTGACCAGCCCCATCCCTCCATACAAGGTTTGCACGTACCACACCCCAGCAGCCAGTCAGGGCCTCCATTACATCACAGTGGGGCTCCTCCTCCTCCTCCTCCTTCCCAGCCTCCCCGGCAGCCGCCACAGGCCGCTCCCAGCAACCATCCACACAGCGACCTGACCTTTAACCCCTCCTCAGCCTTAGAGGGTCAGGCCGGAGCGCAGGGAGCGTCCGACATGCCGGAGCCTTCGCTGGATGTAAGTTGGGGTCACCACTTGCCTTGGCCGGGGGCTCGGCCTGGCGCTGGGACCTGCCCAAGAGAAGGGGTGGGCGTTGAGGGCTCAAGAGGGGTGGGTGGGTGGCGGGTGGGCCCCAGCAAGTGTCCCAGCTCCAGACCAGGAAGCCCCACAGTGGGGACGTGTCCCTGAGGGCCCCCGCCCCGCCAGCCCCTTCCTCCACCCCGCCAGCCCTTGCCACTTCAGTCCCTGTGGCCACAGCCCTACACCCTACTGGTGCCCCACTTCCCGCCCAGGCCCCTGTAGGGTCCTCGGGGCAGCACGAGAGGGTCCCTGCCCTTCTCCCCCCGCCCCCCATGTTGAGCTCACTGTTTCTGTGTCTGCCACGTTCTCTGGCCCTAGGCAGGGGAGGGGCTGGAGCTTGCTGGTGTTTGTCTGTCTCCGGTTTTCTTGTCCACGTGTCGTCCATGCCCTGCTTCTGCTTGCTCCATCGCTCACTTCAAGGGGCCCCGTGTGGGTGACAGGATAAGGGGCAGGACACAGCTGGGGGCAGCAAGCCAGAGTGAGTGGCTGAGGTTCAGGGCCTCCCACCTTGCAGCCTGGCTGGTCTGGAAGGTGCGGGGTGGTACAGAACAGCTGGACAGGCCTGGCCAGGTGGGGCTGTGCTCAGCCCACACCCCTGGCGCTGGACTCCCGGAGGAGCAGGCCACTCTTGTCCTTCACCAGCTGGCCCGACGGCGTCAGACAGTTTTCGTGATGGTTAGGAGTCACTCACTGTGCAGCCATCTCAGCAACTTGCTCCAGCTCTCCTCCCCAGACCAGGCCATTGGAGATCTTTTAAATTCCTGGGGCTCCCCCATGTGACAGAAAAACTCCAAGGACATCTCTGTAGAGGCTAGAGATGGTCTACAGCCTCTGCCAGGGGCCACCGGGAAGGACGGCTGCTGGCCAGCCACAGGCTCACCAAGGAGCCACGAGCCCTCGCTGCAGAGGGCCGGGGGTGGGAGTGGGGGACTGCGGGGACCACCCAGCCTGCCAGCCCACCTCTTTGTGCTTACGTGTGGGGCTGCATTATTTCTGCCGGGAGGCCCATGTGACCTGCAGCTCCTCACAGCAGGGTCAGTGGGGGCAAAGGGATACTCTGATCAAGAGGAAGCCCCTCCACCTGCCATGTGGCCCTCCTAGCTTGTAAGGTTCAAGTCTGTGCCTAGGGAAGGGTTGGCCCAGCCTGGGGCTCAGCAGGTGGGCTGCAGGCCCCTCCCCTAGGTTTGGAATGAGCATGGGTGTGCCCAGATGAGGTGCAGTGGCCTGGATATCTTTGGGGACGGCCACAGGCCCATGCTCCATACCATTATCGTCCCCCTGGCTGGGACCCAACAGGCAGGTGGAGGGAAGCCACCAGGCCGGGGTGCCCGCACTGCTCACCCTGGGCCGGCCTCAGCCGACAGCTCATCCAGACTTCCTGCTTCTTTTCCAGCTCCTTCCAGAACTCACAAATCCCGACGAGCTCCTCTCCTACCTGGACCCCCCCGACCTGCCGAGCAATAGTAACGATGACCTCCTGTCTCTCTTTGAGAACAACTGAAGGCCACCCCTCCGTCGGGGCCATCCCTCCGCTTTGCCTCCTGCCCCATCTCCCCTCACTCTTCCCCACCGGGAGCCTGCGCCCTCAGACCGCCCCTCGCCCGGAGCCATAGGGAGGGCGCGGGAAGGCTGGTGGGCCTGGAGCCTGCGCCCACCCGCACGCCCTCACTTGGGCCCACACCCAGTGCAGGCCCCGAAGAGTCGCTCCTGACTGGAACTGGCCCGGGAAGGGGGCTCGCCCCGACGGCAGCTTCCCAGGCCGCCTGTGCGTGTGGATTCCAGGCGACCCTCCAGTGCCCTCCGAGATTCTTCCATTTTCTAGACTGTAATCCTGCCTCCCTGCTTCCTGGCCCAGAGCCTCCTTCAAGTGACTGTGGGACCTGCGAGAAGTCCCCCCAGACCCAGGGTGGGCCCTAAACCTTGGAGGAGTAGTGACAGTTGGCAGTAGTGAGACCGGCCTGCCCACCACCACCCACCACAGAAAAGCACAAACCTCTGGGAAGGAGAACATCTCTCACAGGACAGGGGTCATTGGCTTGACCTCTGACCTCTAAGCCAAGATACCCTGTAAACACACTCTCAAAAAGCAGAGAAGATGGACAAGATTCTGTGTTTGAGAGAGGGTATGCCATTCCTGCTGGGGGCCTGGTGGGAAAGGGCTTCCCAGAGCCAGGACGACGCCCCCAATGGCTCCGCCACCTTCACGCCAGACCAGCGGAGCGGGGCAGAGAGAGCACAGATGTGTGCCCAACCAGAATTACCATGCCCTCCGTTGGGGGGGTGGGGGGATGCCGCCAGCCAGAGTCCAGTAGGGGCAGCAACTTGTAACTTAGCTCCAAGCCACTCCCTGTTTTTAAACAGCAACAAACTACGAAGTCATCTGGAGCAAAGGAACGTTGTACTTGGACAGCAAGCAAACCATTTCTCTCCATGTGTTCTGTCTCCCCTCCTGCACCGCCCCCCAGCTCTCCAAGACTGTTCTGTGGGACACCCACTTCCCCCTGTGTCCTAGTTCCCTGTCCACCCAAATGGCAGGGGGCACAGGTGTGGGAGCCCAGGGCATCTATCTGTCCAGCCTCTCTGTCCCTGTGCTGCCCCTGGCTGCCAGTCTCCTCTGCCCACCGTGCCCCTCTACCGCCAAAAGCTTACCCCACACTCCGCTTGAGCAAGGCAGCCTCTGGCCTTCCTGCCACTCGTCACTCCACCTGGCTCTCTGAGGCCTCCCAGGGAGCTTGTCCTATGTCCACTTTGTTTCAAGCTCGTCTGTGTCCCCCTAAGCCTTGTGGCCTGGGGTGATGCTGGCTCGTCCCAGCACTTGGGTCCTGTCTGTAAATCCTTTGCGCTCTTCCCTGCCACTGCCTGGGCCCTTTCCTGCTTCCCTGTTCCCTGTGGGTGCTCTCGATCCCGCCGTCCCCGGCTCCCTCTCTGTGGTGGGTGGCCCCAGCACTCCTCTTCCCTCCACGGACTTTCCCGGAAAGGTGGCCCCAGCTGTTGACTTCCAGTCGCTGTACCAGACGGCACAAGGTTTTCTGCAAGAAAGCTGCCATTGCCGCCCCGCCCCGCCCCTTCTTTTCCTTTGTCCCGTTGTCGTTGAGGTTTTTTCAAACAGCGTGTTGTTCGGTATGCAAATCAATTATTTTAAGAATCGCTTTTGTAAATATCTTTGTGAATATTTTAGTATTGTCTTTGATAATATTCAACATTTTCATGACCTGGTTATAGCCTTTGCTGGTGTTTTTAAAATACCTTGACTCAGTAACAAACATGGAGTCTTTTTTTGTTTTTTTTCTTTTTTTAAACAAAAAAAAGGAACCAGGGCTATTTGTACAGATGAAGGGACGAACGGAATGGGTGGCTGTGCTGGGAGTCGGGAGACCAGGCAGCCCACTGTTGAGGGCCATCCCCCAGTCAGCAGGCGGGGACAGGTAGTGTGTGGTCACCCTTGCTTGCCCAGAGCCTGTGGCCTGGCAGGTGGCCTGGTCTGTGTCAGACCATCTGGAATTTCAGCTCCGGACAGACTGACAGCTGCCTGCCTTGGGAGTTCCTACTTCCTGCCTCGATTGATACTTTGCCCCAGAAAGGCCTGGCGTCCATACTGGTTCTCAGCAGGGTGTGCCCAGACTCCCCTCACAGACCTATCCACAGCTTTCCACGCAGAGGGTCTAGAAGCTCCCTGCAGCCCGGGCCCCTCCCCACCCACCTCTGGGCCTGGCACCCGAGGCTGGGTTCCTGGGTTCCCGGGTTCCCTCCCCAGCAAGCCTCCACCAGCACGTAGCATTCCTTCCGGCGGGCTCTGAAGCCCTAGGCTCTGGGGACATCCTCTTCCAGAGTGATTTTGGGGCCAGGCCAGGGTGTGAGGGAGGTACAAAGGCATCTGAGGCAGGAGCAAGCCCCAGCCGCCGTGACAGACGCAGGTGAAGACGACATCCGTAAGCAGAGGTGGTCCTGAGCCTCTGGAAAGATGCTTCCCTGATCCTTGCGGACGGCTCCTTGGAGCCATAGCAACGTCAGCAAAAGCAAGGCCTGAGCAAGCCACTTTTCCACGGCAAGCATCAACCCAGCCCATAGGTGCGTGTCTGTTGCCACTCCTCGAGATGGGTACAGGGAGACGGCGGGCAGGCGGGAGGGGCCGAGCCCAGGCAATCGCCCCATCTTCTTGGTTTGAAGCTTTATCCATGTATCATGTTCCCTGTAGCCATTTTATTTTTTATGAAACTGCTAATACTTTCTCCCTAACGGAGCCCTTAACCCCCCCCAGAGAGCTATAGGTCTGCTCCCCATGGCCTTCGGGCCTGACCCGTCCAGACAGGGTAGTGTCAGCAGCAGTGACTCAAGGGACGTGTGTACATATGTAAATGAGAAATAGAGACATGTCAACAGATGCATTCATTTCTCTCGGAATGTGTATTGTTTTTATTTTACGAAACAAAAAAAAAGGCTTGGAATTCCATCTTACGTGGAAAAACTAGATCCTGTTCGTTAGCGTTTGTGAGTTCTCCACGTTTGTCTCACTCATGTAATATACTCTGACCCTGTGTGGAAAGGAATTTTTGTTTTGTTTTTATTTTACCTACATGTACTATTTAGCTTCAGTGTACTAGTCCTGCCACCTGTGTATTTTTAGGGTGCTATGGAAATAATGAAAAGAAATGGGGATTTCAGAAGAAAATTGTAACCAAATTCATACTTTGTATAATTTTTTGATATCATGATCACAGGTGATTCACACGTACACACATACACACACCCACACGTGCAGCCTGAAGTGACTCCCACAGCAGCCATCATCGTCTCTGTACATCGTATGTACAATGCAATCATTTCATACTTTCAACTGGTCAGAAAACTAATTGTGATTTCTAGTCTTGCAAAGCTGTATGTAGTTAGATGATGTGACAACCTCTAATATTTATCTAATAAATATGTATTCAGATGAAACCTGTATATTAGGTGTTCATGTGGTTATTTTGTATTTAAAGATCAAATTATTTGACTATTGCTAGACATTTCTATACTCTGTTGTAACACTGAGGTATCTCATTTGCCCATGTTAATTTTTTTCTAAATAAATTGACAAAAACTGAAGGTTTGGCGAACTAGCTATTTTGTGGATAAGGAGTAGTTTCGGTGTTTTTTTTTTTGCTTTTGTTTTTGAACCACCACCCCTACCTTGGCATCTCTGCACCCTGCACACAAAGCAGTTAAAGGGTTTGGGTGCTGAGTTGGAAGAGCCGCTGCCACTGTGTCCCTGAAGAGGAAACCGCAGGGACAGTTTGGAGCACATAGAGTGTGTGGCTGGACAGAGGAGGGGGTGCTGGACAGGCCAGGTGCTTGCAGGGTGCTGGGGGGACCCCAGTGACCTCAGCATCCAGTGGTGGCTGGTCTCTGACAGTCCACTGGGGATTGTTCTGGGTTTAAAGAACAGGAAACTTCACGTCATGCTACAGGGCTGCTGTCCAGAGCACTCAGGAATGAAGGAAGGGAAGCACAGCCAGGCTCACAGAAAGTGGGTGATCACTAACAGCCACTGTCCCTGTGGACCACTCACCTATCTCATTCTGGGCCCTGGGCCCGTCCGTCCCACCCCTCTCCCTTCCCTGCTAAGGGAAGCTTGGGTGACTGCACTTTCCGTGGGCTCCTGCCCCGCCGTGGCCACGCCCCAGGCCACGGTTCTAACCATCCTTACAGCCTCAGCTCCCAGCACGAACCCACTGCGCTTCCTGTCTCCCGCCCACGTGTGGGGAAGTGAATCTTATGGCTGGTCACTGGCCTTCCTCCACTTAGCCGACCGCCAGGCGCTAGGAGGAAAGCAAGTGTGGCCACCATGGCCGGCCTTGACAGGGGCTGTCTGCAGATGGAAGTGTGGGCTGGGCAGGCACCCCAAAGCAGCCACTCAACCATATCGGGGTGTCTGTGTGGAACGTGTGTCAGAAGGGTGTGAAGGCCCCTCTTGAGTGTGCAGCAGCAAGTCGGGTTGAGGCGGCCCTGGTGCCACCTGTGGGGGGTGGGGCACCCCCAAGGCCCTTGCTCTGGGGCCTCCGAGGCAGCCGGAGTTTCTCATTTTGCTGGGAGATGAAAAGTGAGGGGCAGAAGACGAACGTTAAAAATGGAATCCTAGGGCCGGGCGCAGTGGCTCACGCTTGTAATCCTAGCGCTCTGGGAGGCCAGGCGGGCAGACTGCTCAAGGTCAGGAGTTCAAAACCACCCTGAGCGAGACCCTGTCTCTACTATAAAAAAAATAGGAAGAAATTAATTGGCCAACTAAAATATATATATATAAAAATTAGCCGGGCATGGTGGTACGTGCCTGTAGTCCCAGCTACTTGGGAGGCTGAGGCAGCAGGATTGCTTGAGCCCAGGAGTTTGAGGTTGCTGTGAGCTAGGCTGACGCCACAGTACTCACTCTAGCCTGGGCAAGAAAGCGAGACTCTGTCTCAAAAAAAAAAAAAAATGGAATCCTAGCTACTGCTCGGCAGTGGGCACTGCCACCACCAGCATGGCCAGGGCAGACGGTATTGTTCTTTGAGGACAGACTGTCCCTGGACAAGGAGGTGGTTGGTCGGCATCAGGGGCGCCTCCCAAAGGGACACACCCCGCCCCCAAGTGGTGTTTCCTCAGCACCAGCAAGTGACATCCCTGTGGTGGGGCGTGACGCATTCTCATCCTGAAATAGACGAGGACAAAGTAGGAAATATCAGGAGTACACCCTACAAAGTGAGGGGAAGGATTGTATCAAGAGACTTGTTGCAGGTACCTGTGTGTATGTGCGCGCGTGTGTTTGATGAGTCATGGTGTTAGTTCTTACGAGTGGGCTGTGGTTATAAACAAAAAGCTTGAACGCCATTGCCTTAAAAGGGCAGGAAGTGGGCAGAGAAGTGGGGAGGGGGTGGCAGGGCAGTGTGCTTTCCTAACTTCACGATGGAGACCCCGAAACCAAGACCACAGTTAAATACAGGCCTGGGGCTGCCCCACAAGGCTGATGGGGGACTGCCTGACCAAGCTGGGCCCCCTCCTCCTGCAGGCCTAGCTCTGGGACAAGAATAGTCCACAGAGAAGCCCAGTGGAGGGCCTGGCTCTGCAGCTGGGAACTTAGCCTCCCCCGATGCCCACCCTCCCCACACCTGGGCCCACGCTTCATGGGCCATCTTGAGTCTCTGTTCTTCCCCCAGCTAGCCTCAGAAAGCCTCCATCCCAAGTCCCCTGCCTGCGCCTGCACAGAAGGCTGTAAGGTGCTCTTGGGGAAAGTCAGTCCCGCAGGTTGTCGCCAGGACACATTGGGGTTCCCAGCCTCACTGAGCCCTAGGGCACCCACCCAACCTTGGTCTCCCCACCCACCCACTCCCATTTCTCTCGTCCTCTGCTGCAGCCTCCTACTCACCCACATCCACCCACCTGCTGTCAGCAGGTTACCTGGCCCTCACACAGATCCCCACTACCTGTCCCCCTCCCACCTGCAGACCTACCTTCACCCCCAAGAGTATCTCCTTCTGCCCAGGTCCAGAAGG
The DNA here is from genome assembly GCF_040939455.1 of Microcebus murinus. Lineage (NCBI taxonomy): Eukaryota > Metazoa > Chordata > Mammalia > Primates > Cheirogaleidae > Microcebus > Microcebus murinus. The sequence continues at coordinate 55,906,927 of NC_134117.1, read as the reverse complement.
CATGGTGTTCCTTCCCAAGTCGGGTCTACCCCTCCTCCAGCCCCTGATACCATCGCCCCTTGTCTTCTGGACCTCACTGCCTGGGCCAGCCCCTTTCCTCTCCCTCCTGCCTCCCCCTCCCCAGGTTTGGCACCTTGGAGCCCTGGAGTTGCAAAGTCCAGGCTCACCTCCAGCTCTTGCTGTCCAATCTCTGCTCCTTCTCACACAGGCTTCTCAGCCAACGAAGCGGCCTGTCCTCCTTTCTTTCCTCAGTTGCCCCTCATATGCTTGGCTCATGCCCGAGCTGTCCTCTGAAATTGGTCCTGCAAGCTCGCCAGTGGCCTCTTGGTGGCTAACTGCTTCAGAGACTGGACCTCACAGCTGCGTTTGACTGTTGCTGTTTCTTCCTTGAAATTCTCTTCTCTTGGTCCTGTGGTTTGAATGTTTGCCCCTCCCAAACTCAGAGTGAAACTTAATTCCCAATGTAACAGTATTAAGAAGTGGTGCCTTTATGAGGTAATTGGGTCATGAATGGATTAATAGATTAATGGATTAATGGGCTATCATAGAAGTGAGTTAGTTACCACAAGAGGGGTCTGTTATAAAAGGCGTTTGGTGTGCTCTTGCCCTCCTCACCATGTGCTGCTGCCTTCCGCCTGTTACGATGCAGCCTGAAGCCCTCACCAGATGCAGCTGCCTGACCTTGAACTTCCCAGCCTCCAGAACCATGAGCTAAATAAGCCTTTTGTCTTTCTAAATTACTCAGTCTGAGTTATTCTGTTAGAGGAATAGGAAACAGACAAGACGCTTGTCTGTGGTCCATGGCAACACCCTCTTTTGGTTCTTTGGTTCTCCCTGAGTCCCTGTGACTGTGCTTCCTTTGTCTTCTTCACAGGTTGCTATAGTAACTAGGTACCTGTCCTGCTCCACCAAGTTCTCCTTTACCAAAGGGCTCACGTACACCTCCTTGCAATGAGTTTTGGCTGCCAAGAGTCTGCAACGTCCCCCTTCACCAGACAACTGTCCCCAGAAGACAGGAACCTCCTTGCCTGTGCAGCTACCTGCCCCCACATATGCACCATGCCAGGCAGCCCATAGCCAAAACCTGACTGCTAAAAGGAATAAAAGGCCAACCTCTTTACTGGGGCGTGGCTAGCACTCCAGAGTCCTCCCTATGGGTCGGGTCAAGGCTAGACTTTATGTGAGGCCATATGCTGGCTCTACCCTCTCCCCTTCCTTTTCTGCCTCACTCCCTCCCTTAGAGGTTTCTCCCAAGATCACTCCCTCAGTCAATCCTGGGAATCTGCATGCCTGTCCCAGGTTCTGCTCCTGTCCAGACCTAAGACAGCAGGTGCTGGGCATGGGTCTGGGAGGCAGGCTTTGAGGATAGGCTGCTGGAGGGGGACCACTGAGCAGATGGAATGAGGACCCATCACCTGTGGCAGGTAGAGATTAATAGTTCTGGGCACGGGGCACCTGCGGTGACCTGGGATGGGACACAGGTGGGGCTGCACCAGCTGGCACAACGTCTCTGGCATCAGAGAAGTGTGGGCAAAGAATAACTATTAAGACTGTGGAATCGTGTGGCTATTGCTAAGTGTCACTGATTCATTGAAGAAAGGAAATTACAGTCACAGATCTCTTAATCGGCAATTTAAAGTGTGAGAGAGGAAAATTCTTGGCAGGAAGAACTGCAAAACACTTCTCTTCTGTAGCCAGAGGCAGATGGGGTGACAATCAGACAGAGGACGTCATTGTAAGAGCAGCAGGACTCGAGAAAAGGCTGGATTCTCCATCCAGGCAGGTCTCCTATACCCAAATCATGCCCCAGGTAGGGAAGGAGACCTCAAGACTTGGGATGGGGACTGTCACACCAAGGCCTCTCCCTCGGCACACATACCACACAGAGGGTTTTTAAGCCAGTTGACAGAGAAGGAAAATCCCCAAGCTTGTCACAGGTGGGTGGACCTGGTATGTGGACGGAGCCTGCACTGCAGCCCCACTCAAAGGTGACCCTGCACAAATGTGGTGAGAGGAAATCCCTCCAATAGGCAGAGATTTGGGCAGTGCACCTGGTCACTTCCGTGGCAAAAAGTGACCTGGGATAAAGTGTACATGACTAGTGGGCAGTGGCGAATAGCTTAGTTATTTATTGTCCAGAGGCCTGGAAAGAGCAAGATTTGGAGTATCAGAGACAAGGAGGACTGTGAAAGAGGCACACAGACCTATGGGTACGGGCAGAGAGTGTGAAGATCAGGTATCACATCGTGACACACACCACAAAGCATCCAATGCAGAACAGTCACTACACAGCCAAGTGGGCAGGATGCCCCAGCCACTGGGCCTCCACCAGCCTCTGTCCTTGCACCTTCCCTCCACCCAGGGCTTGCACAATATGGGCTCATGAACAGAGTGCCATCGTGGCAGTGACAAGGTTACGTATAACCCCAACAACCCTGGCTCCCTCTCCCCAAGGCTGATCTGTCTATGGCCACTGTTGAGTGTCCACCCTGTCATCCCTAGAGACCCAAGCTGGGCCCCTGATGCCCTAACATTCCATGAGGACACCAACCAGCCTCTTGGTGGCAAGTTTATTACATAGGACCCCTTCCATCACGGCAGTGATCTGCACTGACCAGGTACAGGTTGGCCTCTTCCTCTGGTGGAGACTTAGGCCATCACCGCTGTCTGGGGGCTCACAGAGTGTCTGACTCACTGACATGGGCTCCCATTCAACATCACTGCAGACCAAGCAATCCAGGTCACAGCAAGGGTGGTGTGGCAGAGGGCGCATGATTGTAGGATCCACCGGTCCTACCACATAGCAGCCCATCCAGAAGCTGCCAGCCTGTAGGAGGTAGAATGGCCTCACAGATGCCGCTGAGACACTGACTTAGAGAAGACACCCTGTGAGGGTGCAGAATATGGGATGCTGTCCTTCAGCTTGCACCATACACCCCAGGTCAGTGACCATGCTCTGTCTATTGCTAGGCGGTTGGAATACGCTTAATGTGAGAAGCAAGCGATCCGAGCAGCGTGAGGAGCGGACTGTAGCAGACACGGTGGTGCCCTGCCCAGGTCCCCTCTGCCGGCCCCGCACCCTCCCAGCTGCTGTGAGCTTGGCTCTTCACAGCTCACGGCCCCTTTCTCCAGAGAACTGCCCTGAGGTGACAAGAGGTGCCTCTCCCGGGAAGCTCCCACCTCTTGGGGTGGCCCCACAGTGACTAATTCAGAGCAGAAAGTGCTGGCCCTCCTGCCTTACGGGAGGTCTACTCCGTGGTCTGTTTTATGCTCCCAGGCCCTGGTTCTGCGACCAAGCCAAGGGCAGCCCCCCTCAAAACCTTGTCACGTTCATCTCTCCCCCCACCACCCTGCGGCTCTCACTCTCACAGGCTGTTTCTGAGTAGCAGTCCCTCGATAAACCAGCTTCACTTTCTGGATACTGAAAAATTATTTCTCTGCTTTAATATTAGGTCATTAATATGAAATGTCCAATTTTGGAACAAAAGTGTAGTTTATTGTCTCTCCAACAAGAAGGAGTACAATTAATCAAAGTATGCACCCAAACTGTCAACACAGTTTTGCCATCTTTGTGGTAGGTCGTGTACACCATCAGCAAATAAGCCTGCAGAGCAAGTGGAGATGAAGTCACCAATGGCGTTTTCTACAACTTGTTGAGAATTGAATACCTTTCCTTGCAAGAAGTGGTCTAAAGTCTGGAAGAAGTGGTAGTCGGTGCAAGGTCTGGTGAACACATGGATGACAGAGAGTTTCCAAGTTCTGTTGCTGTAGTTTGAGCAGCATTGTTTGTGTGACATGTGGCCAAGCGTTGTCTTGCAAGAGGACTGGCCTGTCTCTATTGACCAAGCTCAGCTGCTTAATCACAAGCATCTTCATTTCATCCAATTGGTTGCAGTAGACATCCGCTATAACCAAGTGATCAGGTTTCACGAAGCTGTAGTGGATAATACCAGCACTGCACCACCAAACAGACCCCATTAGCTTTTTTTTTTTTTTTTAAAGGTAAGGAAAGAGAATTTATTTAGCTTTGTGAGGCTTTACTTTCACAATATACATATGCTTGGCACAGGAAAACCCTATTAAAGATTTAGAAGTTGCTTAATAAGGTAAATATTTAGTTTGATTTATGAGGCTTTTCCACATTAAGTTTGAGAAAGTTAATGGTTATCAGAATTTCCATACATGATCACAATCAAAACAATAAAATAAACCAAAGAACAAACCTTACCCCCAAAACATAATAAATTGTAATTTCTAGTGAAACATTTATGCCTATGCTGTACTCATTTTTTCCTGACAAATGCCTTTCAAGAATCCTCTGCTATGTTCATTTTGATTGCTTATTTTCCACTTTATACTCTTTGTTTTGAATATAGGTTACAAATAATCTTTTGTGTTATTTCCTCAGTCTTTTTTTTTTTTTTGAGACAGAGACTTGCTCTTTTGCCTAGACTAGAATGCATGACTTAATCATAGCTTGCTGCAACCTCAAACTATTGGGCTCAAGTGATCCTCCTGCCTCAGCCTCCCAGATAGCTGGGACTACAGACACACCACCATGACCATCTAATTTTTTAAACTTTTGTAGAGATGGGGTCTCGATATGTTTCTCAGGCTGGTGTCAAACTTCTGGCCTCAAGTGATCCATGCGCCTCAGCCTCCCAAAGTGCTAGGATTGTAGGCGTTAACCACTGTGCCTAGCCTCCTCAGTCTTAATACTTAGGCACCTGTTTTACCTTGGCTATATTTTTATCATTTAGAGTAGGATATACTTATTAAGCCAGTTATACTCCAGTAAACTTGTGAATGAAAATATGTTAGAGAATTAAGAACAAGTAATGGAGTCATTATTTCACTGATCCTTATCCAATGTCAGGAAAATCATGTCCCTAAAACAGCAATTCTGCCTGATAAATTCCTTCCATGTCTAAACAGAAACAGCAAAAAAAGTGAACTTATGGGAAGCCTATTATACTTTACTAGACCTTGTGTGCTTTTAATAGTTCAACACTGGTAATATTTGATGATCAAGAGTAAATAGGCAAACATTTAAAAATGTATACTTTAATAAGTATAAAGTATATAAACAATTAATTAGGTAAGCTTGTGGAGAAGCTGACCAAGATACATAAATTAGGAGATCCAAGTGTCCATCTAAATTTTCTGTATCTCATTTTTTTACAGAATATTTATTAAAGTTGCTTAATATACAATTTCTCATTTTTCATTTTAGAAGTCATTTATTGTGAAGTAATTCTTCTGTCTGATGACAAACAGCAGCCACAGTGATTACTCTGGACCTCCACGTTGGATAAATTCAATTTCTTCTTGAGACACAAGTTTCCTTCTATATTTCTGAGGCAATGTTTTTATTATTTCTGCAGTATCTGGTGGACCCTGATACATCAGCAAATCTGGTGATTTACTTCCCTTAGAATGCTGGGAAATTGCAGAAGAGTGAGATGGTAACCCTGCTGATCTCAAAGCTTCTGATACATTGGGTTTAGGATTGTCTCTTCTGTCAGGAAATCTTATTAATGGAGTGTGTGGCTCGACTACCTGGACGACCCTGCTGGCAGACGCCATCTTGCTGCCCATCATGACCCCCGTCCCATTAGCTTTTTTTTGATGGATATCCAGTTTTGAACTGTGTTTCAACACGTCATCTTTATCCAACCATTGTGCTGAATGCTTGCAATTGTCAGAAAAATTCCATTTTACATCACATGTAACAGTACAGTGTAGAAATGTTTTGTCTTTATGTTGTGACAGCAAAGAAAGGCAAGCTTCAAGACAATTGCTCTGCTAATGCTCATTTAATTCATGCAGAACCCATCTATCCAGCTTCTTTACCTTGTCCATTTGTTTCAAATGGTCCCATATTGTTGGGATAGTAACGTCAAACCTTGCTGCTAACTCACACGTAGGTTGAGATGGGTTCGCTTCCACTACAGCTTTCAGCTCATCATTATCCACCTTGGTCTCCAGTCACCCACGTGGCTCATTTTCAAGATGAAAATCACCACAACAGAGCATCTCAAACCGTCAACATACTATGTGCTCATTAGCCACATCCTTCCCAAGCACTTTGTTGATATTTCGAGCTGTCTGCACTGCATTGGTTCCACAATGGAACTCATATTCGAAAATAACATGAATTTTGTACTTACCCATGGTTTCACAAAAAGTGCTCTAAAAAGAATTTGAAAGGTAATCACAAGCCAAACCAGACGTTTGAAAGAATGAGGACGTACCTTCACAAAAAAAACAAAACAAGAATGTCAAAGTGAAATGTCAGAGATGTCAACTGTCAAACTTAGTACTTAAGGAAATTGGACGTTTCATACTCAATAACCCGATACAACAAAACCAAAAGCTGCTGCTGACGGGAAATGGTGCCAGAGCATCAGTACTGGGCAGGTCGTTGGGAGGGTAGGGAGTGCAGACAACCAGAGAGCAGCGGCCGTGACCAAGGGGCATCTGGCTCTCTGATGTTTGGAAGAAGACTGGCCTAGCCAGAGCACTGCTGGTGGAGGAGTCGCACAGAGGTGCAGGCCCTGCCCTGTCTGTCTGGTTCTGGAGCCTGACACTCAAGGTGGCTCCCGGCTTCCAGAGGGGATATTTAATGTCCTGCCTGGCTAGCACCACTCCCTTCTTCTGGGAGCAGCACTGGCTTCCTTTTGAGAATCACGCTGCTTCTCTCTCTGCCCCTGCCTGATATTCAAGCTGGGCTACGCTGCTGGTGTAGGTAAACGCTGAACTGTCACGACAGTGCTCACGTCACAGCTCAGTGTGGCTGTCCCTGTTTGGGCGCCACCCGTGTGGTCATTCACAAACCCAGGTTCCTCTCATCTTGTAGCTCTGCCCCCCTCCAGGCCCTGAAATTCTCTGCACTCAGCTGGAAAAAAAAAAAACAAAGGCGTAGCCCATAGGGAGCGAGTTTACGGGCCGGGCCCACATTTTATCGCCTAGAGCTCACTGGCACGGCTACACCTAGCTGCAAAGGTGGCAGGGGAGGAGTTCAGGGGAAGGCAAAGGTCCAGGGAAATGGGGTCGAGCTACATGCTTAGAAAGGAGAGAGAACCCTAGGGAAGGTTCTGTTTGGCCCAGCTGGGTTCTGTGTCTGCTCTCTGGACCTGTCACTGTGAACTGGAAGGAAGGGTTGAGCAGCTTCCATGGATGTGGTGAGCACTGAGCCAGTGTGTCAGTTAGGTCTTGCTGCGTGACAAACAACTATGTATTATTAACAGCCTAAAACATTTATGTATGTATTTTATTATCTATTTATTTTTGCCCATGAGTCTGTGGGTCGCGTGAGCAGCTCTGCTGATCTGGGCCAGGCTTGTCTAATCTCACGTGTGTGCCGTCGGCAGGCAGGTTGGTTTAGAGTGGCCCCACTCACATGTTTGGTAGTTGGCTTGCCATCAACTGGGGTGATGTGGTAACCGGGCCATCTGGCCCTCATGGCCCGTCAGGCTAGCCTAGGCTTGTTCAAATCGTGGTGGCAGCTTCTGAGAGATGAAGAGGAGATACACAAGGCTTTCTAAAGCTAGGAAGTGGTACGTTGTCACTTCTACCTTATTCCATAGGTCAAAACAAGTCCCGAGACCAGCCCGGCCTCAAGGCCTGGGGAAATAGACTCCCCCTTGATCTTTGCGAGGTCACATTGCAAAGAGGTGTGGCTAGAGAGAGGGAAACTGTAGAGCAGACAACTGCAACCTCCCACGGCCAGTTTCTGCCACACAGTCCCATGGCAGCCAGGACAGCCCTGCCTTCCAGGACCCAACGACAGAACCCAGCTGGACCAATCAGAATCCTTCCCTGGGATTTTCCATCCTGGTGCTAGGCTGGAGGAACTCTTTCTGGAAATGAAGTTGTGAGGATGTGAGCTTAGAAATAGCCAGCTGTCATGTCTCGGGCCACTTGGAGAAGGAGGCCCGCAGTAGGAAAGCATGAGGCTGTCATGCAAAAAGTAGCAGACAAGGGTGGAAAAAAAAAAAAAGGTGGGCAACACAGAGACCTTGGTTCTAGCATTTCCCAGTCCCACCTGTGTCTTCAGTTACATGAGCCAGTGCATGCCCTTTTCGCGAAGTGAATCTGACTTGGGTCTCTGCCAGGCACTGCTTTAGCCACTGGAAAAACATCTGACAAATGCCGCCCCTTGCTGTTTGGTCGGCCCAAGCTGACAATCGCTGCACTGGTGGGCACAGGATGAATTAGTAAAAGGGAATGAGAGAGAGATGGACTTGGGCAGGCTGGTGCTAGCCATTCCCCACCCCAAGAAGAGGTGTGAGTTTCCCAGGGTCCACCTGAGGACTTGGAGACTCCAAGGTCAAATTGAGTAGGGTCTCAGGGCGTGGGACCATTGCAGCCAGCCAAGGCTGAGGGTCATAGAGATTCTGCATCCCAGAACATATGCTCAGAAGGCGCACTGTGGCTGGACAACATGAGACTGCTCTGTATGTGTCTGCCAGGGAGCTTCGAGTGCCAGCAACAGAAACCAACTCTGGTTACCTTAAGGAAGGGACAAAAGGCACTTGTGGATAGGATGTGGGTGAGCTGAGACGCAGAGGGAAGAATGGAAAGGAAGCTCAGAGCAGACAAGAGCCTGCGCCAGAGAGGCCTGGGGATAGGAACTGGTGGCCTCATCAAGCACTGATGTAGGAAAGAATGGATGAATTCCAGCTTTTCCTCCCTGGTCCTGGTGTAACACCCGCTAGAGAGCATCTGATTGGTCAAGCCAAGGTCACAGGCAAATTGCCCCATACCTCAAAGACTTTGTTTCTGGTAGTGCGAGGAAGGGTCTGGTGGAAGATGCCTCAGGGAGCCCTTTGATTTATACCAGGGGGCAACAAACTACAAGTCTGGGGTCCAAAGCCAGCCAGGCTCCTGGTACCTCTGGAGGTTCCAGAAGAGCACGGGCAGCCACCAGGTCCCTTTGTGTAATGGGACCCCTCCATGGCAGAGAATGGACAGTAACAGGAACCCCAGGTGGCGACCCCACCAGCCCTCAGGGGCCCAACCCCAGCAACCAAAGAGAAAGGAGCTGGAAAGGCCCAAGGACACAGGTCCAGAGAGGCCCAGATACCACACACTGCCCGCTGAAGACCCAGCCTGACTCTGCTGCCATCAGAGAAGGAGCAAGGACAAAGAGGAGCCAGGTAGGTGTGTGTCAAGGCCTCAGAGGAAAGTGTCACTTCGAGGGGTGCGTTGAGCCACCGTCACCGCGTGAGCGTTAATCACACCATTAAGGGGGCCTTCTTGCAGGCCCTCTTCTGGGGCTTCCCTTGTAAACTGCACACCTCCCGAGAGAGGACAACTCCATACTCAGGTGTCAGTGACTCACCTGGGCCAGGCTGGGACAGGGAAGGAGGCTCAGAAAACACACTGCTGCTCTTTGGCAATCTGCCACACGCTGCCCCAAGATAGTGACCCACAGGGTCATGATCCCAGCTGAGCCTGGACTCACTTCCTGGCATGGGGACACGAGTCACAAGGAGCCTGCCCAGGACAGGGAGTGAGAGAACCAGCGTCACGGTGCTGTGGCTGTCTGACCTCATGCAGTTCTCTTCTCAGGGCCTCGTTGCCTCATCTGGGCGGTGGGCATCCTGCCTTCTCCTCTTTCCACAGCTCCCTCCTGCCAAAGGGGGAGCTGAGCAAGCACACGAGACAGGGCTGTGACAGGCCCTATAAACTGTGGAGGGTGGTGCACGGAGGAGGCAGCATCCTTGCATTGATGCCCAGGAGAGCTAGGCCTGGCCCCTGCCCTCAGAGTCCCCAACCTCGTGGGGGCCACCCACTGTTGACTTGTGAATGTCCAGAGGGTTAGTGCTGAAACGGAAGAGCACACAAAGCACTACGGGGGCGTGGAGGAAGCGGGCAGGGCAGCGGCTGGGGCGTGAGCTGCAGCGTGGCTAGAGAGAGGGAAACTGCAACCTGCCACAGCCAGTTTCTGCCACACAGTCCCATGGCAGCCAGGACAGCCCTGCCTCCCAGGACCCAACGACAGAACCCAGCTGGACCAATGAGCACTCACGGTCGCTGAGTGCTCAATTAGTATTTGTTCGTGCAGACAACACATACGCTGCATGAGGGGTATAGTCTGTTTTGCTAGCTGCTATGTCCCCAGTGCCTAGAATAGAGCCTGGCACCCAGCAGGTGCTTCATAATTACCTGTTGCGTGAATGAATGGATGTGTGAGCAGAAGAGGCGGGGAGGGAAAGCTGCCAGGTGAGCTGAGCCAGAAAGGGCGAGTCCGAGGTGAGGCGGGGCGTACTCATCAGTGTGCACTCAGAGGCGTGACACCCTACGGTGGATTTGGAAATGGCAGAATTTCCACTCTTCTGTAGGAGAGAAAGGTGACGTTGATAAAACTGGTTTTGGGAATCTGGGTCTTTGCCCTCAGGACACTAGGGAGATACAAGAGGTAGTTACTTAATTAGATGTGGTGTTTTTTTGGTTTGTTTGTTTTTTTCTTAATAGCTCTATTGAGATACAATTCACACACTATACAATTCACTCATTTCAGGTGTCTAATTCCATGGCACTTAGTGTATTCACAGATTTGTGAATCCCAACAATCAATTTTAGAACATTTTTATTACCCCCAAAAGAAACCTCACATCAATTAGCTATCAACCTTCACCCCTCCCATCCCCGAAGCCCCAGGCAAGCACTGATCTGTTAAATACTTTCTGTTTTTATCAATTTGCCTAGTCTGGGCATTTCATATAAATGGAATCATATACTATGAGGCCTTTTGAGACTGGCTTCTTTTACCTAGCATAATGTTTTCATGGTTCATCCATATTGTAGCATGTATTGGTACCTTATTTCTTTTTACTGCCAAAGAATATCCCATCGTAGGGATTTACTGCTAAAATTATAAGACTGATAATATCAAATGTTGGTATGAATGTGGAGCAACTGGAATGCTTCTATGTTACTGGCAGGAGTTTATAATGGTACGGCCATTCTGGAAAAGTTTGGCTGTCTCTTGTAAAGGTAAACATGTATTTACTATACCTCCTAGCAATTCAATTTATAGGTGTTTACCCAGGAGAAATGAAGATACATGTCCACACAAAAACTTGTACATGAAGGCTGGGCGCTGTGGCTCACGCCTGTAATCCTAGCTCTTGGGAGGCCGAGGCGGGCGGATTGCTCAAGGTCAGGAGTTCAAAACCAGCCTGAGCAAGAGCGAGACCCGTCTCTACTATAAATAGAAAGAAATTAATTGGCCAACTGATATATATATAAAAAAAAATTAGCCGGGCATGGTGGCGCATGCCTGTAGTCCCAGCTACTCGGGAGGCTGAGGCAGGAGGATTGCTTGAGCCCAGGAGTTTGAGGTTGCTGTGAGCTAGGCTGACGCCACGGCACTCACTCTAGCCTGGGCAACAAAGCGAGACTCTGTCTCAAAAAAAAAAAAAAAAAAAAACTTGTACATGAATGGTCATGATAGCATTATCCACAATATTCAAAACCTAGAAACAGCCTAGTTGTCCATCAACAGGCAAACGGATAAACAAATTGAGTTATGTCATACAATGGAAGCTTATCCAACAATAAAAGACACAAAAGATGGATGAGGGCCAAAAACATTATGCTGGGTGAAAGAATCCAAACATAAAGGAACATGTACTGTATAATTACTGTAAAATTCCAATTTATGTGAAACCTAAGGACCACAAAACTCATTTGTCAGGAGAGAAGTCAGCACAGAGGTTGCTTTGGGTGCAGGCTGAGCGTTTGGAAGGGGGTCCAGGGAACTTCCCAGGTAATGGCAATGTTCTATACCTTGATCAGGTATTGGTTGCACAGGGGTACGGATTTGTCAAAACGCTTTAAACTCTACCCTTAACATCTGGGCATTTTATTGAATGTCGATCACAGCTGGTTAAGGAGGGGAAATGCTACTTCTGGAAGCACCAAGGAGACTGGACTCCTGGGCTGGGAGGATCCCCCCATCCTCCGCAGTCTCTAAGGTGGGCTGGATGTAGGGTGGGGACCGCAGGATGGGGAGCATGGGTGACAAGAGGGGTGCCAAGGAGGGGCAGAGGCAGCATGGGTGCCTGATTGGCAGGAGTGGGGGCAGTGGGGAGGGGGAGGAGCGAGGATGACTCACGGGCTCCTCTCTTGGCACCTGTGATGGCTTTAGTCCTCGGCCTGGTCTAGCTCCATCCTGTGGGCTTCCTGCCTGAGCAGGAAGGGGCCTCGACTGCTCACTTCTGAGTGTGAGGACTGCTCTGCCCTGACCAGGAGGCCTCCAGGACTGTCACCTGTGCCAGTGTCTTGTGATGCTCCCTGACTCATGGGAGGAGAAGCGCAGGTGACTTGGGTTTTATGCGGTCAGCAGACAGAGCCCTTGGGCTCTCCAAATGTGCTTGCGGCACTGCGGGGGAGGAGAGAATGGACTGGCAAGCCACCTGGGTGCGTGGGTGGTTTGGGTGCCCTGGGAACCTTCCCGACCTGCATTGAGAACTGCCTTGGAGGTGCAGCTTGATCTCCCCACATAGCAGAGGCGAGGAGCGAGGCCCAGGCCCTCCTTTCTCCCACCTCCTCCCACGCGCCTCTGATTTCGGCTCAGCAGCTGGTACAGCAGCTGACACAGACCCTTCCCTCCCCGACATCCACAGGGGTGGGGCGGGTAGGCACCGACGCCCACAGCCGGCTCCCTCTGCGTGTCTCAGCAGGTCACACGTGTGGTGGCCTGGGGCAGAGCTGGTGAAACAGTCCCAGGCTTGTGTCACCCTGTTGTCATCTACCCAACCCGTGGACTTCCCCGTAAGAGCATCCTCTCCTCGTCATCTGGTCCAGTCCTCATGTCTCAGACAAGGACTCAGCCTCTTCCCAAAAACTTCTCTGAGATGCCTTGTACTGAGTCGTGAGAACCACGTGTCTTTGTGGGGCCGAGACAATGCTGCCCTGCGGTACACTGCATTCTTCCAGAATAAAAGAAACGTGTCCAGGTTCTCAAAAATGTTTTATTGAGGTATAACATAAAAATATAGCAAGTGTACAGGCCATCAACGTAGAGTTTGCTGAGTCTACACACATATTCACCACCCAGATCAAGATATAGAGCATTTCCAGGACTCCCGAGGCCGGTGCCCTTGAACCCCCTTCTAGCCAACCCCTCCCCCCAAAGTAACCCCTAGACTGACTTCTCTCACCATTTCCCTACTCTTGTACTTCCTGGAGGTGGAATCACGCAGTATACACTCAGAATATTTTTTCCTTTCGATATGATGTCTGTGACATTCATCCACGTTGCCACATGTATCAGCAGTGTGTTCTTTGTCATCGAGGAGTAGTGTTCCACTGTGGGGTGTACCGTGAGGCATGCACCCATTTTACTGTTCATGCGCATTTGGGTTGTTTCCAGTTTGCGGGTCTTGTGAACATTCATATGAAGTATGTGTGCAGACGTACATACTCATTTCTCTGGGCTATATGCCTAGGAATGGAATTTCCAGGCCATGGGTAAGCATATTTTTAGCTTTAGTAGATAACTGCCCAACAGTTTTCCAAAGTGTTGTGTCAGCTGACACTCCCACTAGGGATGTCTGAAAGTTCCAGTTATGCCACGTCCTCACCAGCCCTTTTTCATTTTAGCCATACTAATGGGTACGTAAGCACCCCTCACTGGAACTCCAATTTACTTTTCCCTGGTGACTAATGATGCTCTACACCTTCTCATGTGCTTATGGGTCACTGGATGCCTTTTGTGTGTCTGCGAGATGCCTACTCAAGTCTTTCGTCCACTATGGGGCTGTTTACCTTTTCTTGTTGATTTATAGGAGCTCTTCATGTACTGGATCTGAACTTTTATCTGATGTATGTATTGAGAATATCTTATCCTACTATGTGATTTCATTTCTTAATTTCATTTTTCCTAATGATGTCTTTTGATGGACAGATTACTAATGCTAATGAAGTCTACACTATCCATCTTTTCTCTTGTGTTGAATGCCTTTTGCACCCTCTGTAAGAAATCTTTGAGAAGCCCACGTTTTGTGCTGGCAAGGGCCATGCCAGCTTCTGTTCCTTCCCCGTCTCTGGTGCAGGAGTTAGTCAGTTGTTTACTCGCCCAGCCCTGTGCATGCAGCCACCTGGCCATCAATTTACCTGCCCACCTGTCCATCCACCTACCCACTCACTCCCCATCCATGTGCTACCCTCATCTACACATTCACCCATCCATCCACTCACTGATCTAGCCAGTATTTATCACTGTCATCATGAGCTGAGTGATGACGGTAGTAAGAGGCTGGGATGTGGAAGAGTGAGATAAACAAGACCTCCGAGGAGCTTGAGATCTGGATGGGGAAAGTACAACATACACAAAGTCCTTGACAGGTTTCTATCTATCCTCATGGTGTCCTGAAGTCTATAGCTCTCATTCATTACTCTCTCATACGTCCATCCATTTGTCCTTGTTCTGTGACACTCCTTCCAGTATTTGTAGATATTGTAGATCTAAGTCCCACCCACTGGTCTGAGCTGCAAATAGAAAAGATGATCCTCACCTCCCTTGTTTTAGATACTTGGCCTTTATTGACACAACCTGAGATGGTTGGCAGCCCTGACCCATCCATCAATGGCTTACATCTTGCTGTGACCAGCCTGTATTCAGAGGAGTGGCCCCCCAGGCCTGACTGGCCAGCTGTGAGTGTTTGGAGGCTGGCCCCGTGGGACTGGCAGGTGGCCCAGTCTGGCAGCAGAGGTGGGCCGTGGGCCTGAATGGGAGTTTCAACAGGGCAGGCAGGGAGGGGGTCAGCATGAGCCACCATGCAAAAGGGGAGGTCTCCTTCCTGGCTTGAAAATGGGGTGGACTCAGGCTCTTCGCTGTGGGTTTTGGGTCAGGCTGAGGCCTGGGGGCTTAAAGCGGGGCCTGGGGCTGCCCATGGGAGGGCAGAGGGCCTGCACCCCTCTTGAGAGGCCCCATCTGGACTCCAGCCACCAATCTGGCAAATGTTCCTGGCTCCCCAGCCCTAGCCTCCAACTACCTCCCTCACCTTGACCTCTTCCTAGGGACAGTGGCTGAAAACCAGCAAAAACAACAAAGATCCACAGCCCTGTCCCCAACAGGCCAGGCTCTAGGCACCGCTCTGAGATCTGACCGCCCAGAACTCCCCGGCAGGCCTGGCTGCTGTCCTGCCTGGGCAGCACCTGCCCTCCCAAGGACACTGGCCCTTTGTCGGAGGAGATGGCTTGTGGGGACATCCCCGAGGAGGGGCTGAGCCGAGTGGGCCAGGCTGGCGCCAGGTGGGATGGAGAACCTCAGCAAACAAGGGCTCCTCCACAGCAAACAAGGCCACCCCCACTGGGTGCAGGGCAGGACAGGGCAGGGAGCAGCAGCCCCACTGTAGCAGGACAGGGCAGGGAGCAGCACCCCCACTGTAGCGCCTGAAGGAGCTGGAGCCAGGGCCAGGATTGGGGCGGGTGAGCAGGCCCCTCCTGCCCCAGACTCATAGGTCCCTTCCTCTCTCCCTCCCCAGCTCCCCACCCTAAGCTCCACCCCTCACACGGTGACCCTGCTGGCTCTGGCTTGGAGGGATGGAGGCCAGGAGCACATCCACTCCTGCCAATGCGACTGGACCCGCTTTTCCAGTCCCTCCCCCAGCAGAGAGCCTGAGAGGGGCCCCTCTGCTCACTCTTCTCCCAGAGCTCAGGGGAGACAAAGACCCCCGACCTGAAGTCAGCCCCTCATGGGCCCAGGGGCTGAGCTGACAGAGCAGCAGGTCTGGACCTAAAAGAGGACCCTTTCTGTCCTTCATCTGTGGTAGGCACCTCACTAAGTGCTTTACCTGTAGCATCTCATTAGACCCCCAAAGCAACCTTCGGAGGATATACTGATAATAGCAATGTGCGGTGGCTTCCCAGAGGTCACCCAGGAAATCAGCGGGGAGCCCAGGTGTGAGTGGGCCCAGGTGTGGGCCCAGGTGTGAGCCCAGGCTGTCTGACCCACAGCCCGTGTCCCCAGATGGTCAGTGCTGCAGCGGGGAGGGGGTGGGAGGGAGGAGGAATCTGCTCCTCACCCTGTAGGAATGGGGAGCCCCAGTGGATGTCGCAGGGGGGAGGTCATAGAGCCATTGCTCCAGACACAGTCTGGGCAGAGGGCTGTGCCCAGAGGGAGTGGGACCAGAGGGAAGGCTGTCTTGATCGTCCAGTCCAGACGGCAGCCTTGGGGGCACCCCTGGGCCCTCCCATCAGGAAGGAATTTGCTGCTCAGCTGCAAGGAGTGCAGCGCCTTCAGGAGCCACCTCAGCTGTCAAGGAGAGGCCGTGCTCTCCTGGGCGCCCCAGCTACAACTTCGCAAAGCGGGCCTGGCCGTCTGAGCCCCTGTGCCCGAGTTGGGCAGATCCAAAGCTGTCCCCGCCCAGCCCTGCTTCCCGCTTCTGTCTGCCACAGGCACCACTCCCCTGTCCGCCTCGTGGACTCCCAGCCTGGCTCAGCCTGTGCCTCCCGGAGGACCACAGGACACAACCTCAACGACAGCAGCGGCACTAGGGAGGGAGGGGTGGACTGGAAGGAAAACTCACAGCAGTGCTTTCACCAGCTAACTTCAGGGACCTCACTCAACCTCTGGATGCCCTGGTTTCCTTGTCTATAAATGGAGCCAATGATCTCTGGAGCTAATCATTTTCAGTGATTGAATGAATGTGACCTCAGCACAGTGCTCAGATTAACTAATGTACACAGTTATTAACATTTTAGCTGCACTTGTAATGAACAGTTTGATGTGTTTCTCTTTGCTTTACTGTAAACTTCTCGAGCCCAGGGACAGGGTCAATCTTGCTCGCCAGCATATGTACAGATCTGGCACAAGCTTGACACATAGTGGGTGCTCCATAAAGGTTTGCTAAAGGGAAAAATGGATGGGATTAAATTAGATGGGGACAGGCTTGCCAAGGGTGACACCCAGTTTGCAGCTGGGGTGCCTGGGTGGATGGTAGTGCTGTTATCCGACACAGGAGTCTGGGAGGAGGGGTGCTTGGGGGTGGGGAGGGATACTGAGTTCCCACAGCGCCAGGGCGTTTGAGGATTCTGTAGACCCACCACATGGGAAGGGCCCAGGTCAAAGGATGTGCCTGAATAGGGCTCCCGTCAGACCCCACCAGGTATCCACCACCTCCCACAACAGGAGTTCTGGTTATCTCTAGCTGCATAACAAACCACCCCAAACCTAGTGGCATAAAGCAGCAGCAATCATTTATTATTATTATTATCCTAGCTCTCAGTTCTGGGCTCAGCTGGGCGGTTCTCACTCGGGGCTCTCAAGTGATTGCCATCAGATGGCAGCTGGGGCTGGAGACATCTCGAGACCTCCTCATTCATGTTTGTCAGCTGGGACCTCAGCAGGGGCTGCCAGCTGGAACACCAACTGTGGCCCTTCCACGTGGCCCGGGCTTCCTCGCATCGTGGGAGCAGGATGTCAAGAACAATCTCAGAGCAAAAGCCAAGTAGAAGCTGCCTTGCTTTTATGACTTCACACTGGAAGACATGCAGCCTTACTTCAGCCATGTTCTTTCTGTTGGTTAGAAGCAAGTCACTGAGGCCCGCCTATATTCAAGGGAAGAGGAACATGACTCTGCCTCTTAATGCCTGGAGTGGAAAAGAAATTGCAGACATGTTTTACAACCACTGCACCAAGAACCACTGGAGGCTCAGCCCCCAGACTCTAGGATCACCCCAATTTCCAATGGGACCAGTATAGACACTCAAGTGACAATTGGCCTGGCCAAAGAGCTCAGCATCTGTGGCACATAGTTGAGTCTTAATGGTAGCTGCTCGATGAAGAAGTGAGTGATGCATGAGTAAGGGGGAGAGGAAGGGAGAGTGACCGGCACCTGGCCAAGCTGGAGCCCCAGACCATTTGACCTTGTACCCAGCTCTCATGTTTGGACCTTTCCTGGTCTGCCAGCCTTCTGTGTCCTGACTCTGCCCCACCTTGTAACTTCCCTTCAGGCTCTAGGATGAAGAGCTGTCTTGCTCTTTCTAGGATTTGTCCCTGCTGTGTCCTGCTGTTGGATACCCTGTGTGGACAACCACTGCCTGCCAGTGGGAACTCCAATCAAGCTTTCTCCAACACCCTCCCACACGTCAGTCAGGACCTCTGTCCCCGAGGGACCTCTCAATGCCAGCCATGGCTTAGGCACTGACACAGCTGCCCAGCCCCTGGTGCTCAGCTCCTCTGGCTCCCTCCTTCACTGCCCCCTCCTGAGTCCCCCTTCCAGACCATCCCTGTGTGTCATGAAGAGTTGGGAGTCTGGAGTCCAGGGGAGTGCTGGGACTGGGCCAAGGGAGAGGCCTGAGAAAGGCCACACAGAAGGGCTGGGCAGGGAGGAAGGACTGAGAAGGAGACGATAATGGGGGTGGTCAGAGAGGTCAGCGGGAGACCAGGAGGTGCTGCCGCAGGAGAGCCCAGTGTCTGGAGAGCAGCCACCCTAAGGAGCCCTAGGGGGCAGGGCTGGGCGGGGTGGGGGAGGGAGCTGAGGGGAGAGTGGCAGTCAGGTGTGTGCTGATGGCTCAGTTGTCACCTTAGAGCCTGCCCACAGACTGTGCAGCGTGGGGACCTGGAACTGTCGGAAGCAGAGGGCCCAGGAGGCATTTCCAGTTAATGAGCTCACAGCCCAGAACCAGCCTGTCTGTGGGCGTTCCTCCAGAACGGGCACCAAGGGTGGCCAGACCCCCTCTCTGATCCTGTAACAACAGCCCCGGGCCTCAAGTCAGGGAAGTGTGCAGGGTCTCCAAGTCCTGGGAGGCCCCCTTGCCACACCCCTTGTCATTTGTTGGAGCCACAGATGCCCTGAGAACTCCCAGATCAGGAGCCTTCGACTTGACGAAGTGACCACTGCTATGCGCCATGCACAACGGGGGACAGAGTGCAGGAGACCTGGCGCCTGCCATTGAGGACGTTGCCAAGCGTAACAGTGACGGAAACGAGGATCACAGAAGCTGCTATTCATGAGATCTCAGTGTGACAGTCAGAGCCCCACGGGCACCATTTCATTCCAGCTCCTGAAGTTGAAAGCAGGTATCTATACGCGTGCTGTACCTTGGTCTATACATGTGACACTACAGCTAGGAATTGGGTCCCCAGCAGGAGGTTCGGCGAACTAATAGGCCTGGCCTACCAACAGTAGGGTGCCTCTGACGTGCAGGTGTTTAAACTAGGTATGCCTCCAAATCGTTGTCTATTTCCCCCTACACCTCCTTCCATTTGCTTCTGTGCTTACAAAAAACTTGGACCATTTTGAAACCAATAACCAGATACCAGTATTCTCCTCTGGCTGTTATGATTTTGTGTTGCATTTTACTCACCAACATACTCACCAACAGAAATGACTTTGAGGTTGCACTGTGTGCTTTCTGCTCCTCCAAGCAGCCTTGACTTGGGGAGACTAAATCACAGAGTCTCAGAACCGGGAGGAAACTGACAGGTCACCTGGCCCCGACACCCACCCCAAACAGGCATGCTCTGGGCCTCTCCTGCACACCTCCAGCCACGGGGAGTTTATTGCTTCAAAGTGTCATTCTGTGCTAGTGCTGATTGACAGACATTGTTCCTCTAAATAAGCCCAAGTCTGGTCCTGGTCAGGCCTATGGGGTCCCACTGTGGTCTCTGCCCCAGGGCAGCACTCCCAGCCCTGGAGGTGGCATCGCATCCACCCCACTGCCCCTCTCTCCTCTAGTGACCAGCCTTGGCTAGAGCTGCTCTGTGCACACATGATTGGCAGGGTCCCCTGCTCCCCTTCCCCCAGCTCTCCCACTGGATAGGTTGGGCCTGTCCCGGCCCAGCAGAGGCCTCTGCTGTGATCCCCTGATAGGCCTGGACTATCCCACCCCTGGGGCCCGTGATACAGACCCTTGTCTTAGGAATACTGCGACTCGATCAACTGTATAAGCCTCTGCTCATCTAAAATCTGAGACCTTTGTCACATAAATTGAAGCCTCCCTCAGCCCGACCTGCTGACCTTTTGTACTAAAATTCAACAAGAGCAGAGATAGCACTAGAGGCTGGTGCCAAGTTCTGGGATCGGGCAGAGCTGGGCCAAATACAGGCTGCTCAGCCGCTCTCTTAGCGTGGGGGAAGGCCCGTGTAACCTTGGGCGGCTTATGTGATTTCTGTCCACTTTGGAGGCCTCATTTATAAAGACCAGTTACTACTCATTCCAGTTCTCAAGGGCCATGCAGGGATTAGGGAATAACTAATCCTTCCTACTCACAGTTTATTAAGTACAGTAAAGAGTAGCTGTTCTCCTTACTGCTATCAGGCATCTAACATGGTAGAGGTCATTTTCATTGGAAGAAAAGACAAACACTTGCCATCAAGGGTGGGCAGTATTGATTAGAAGGTAGACAATATTGATGACAAGGTAAGCACTCTTGGCTAGGAGAGGATCTATTCTAACGGAGGAAGGAGCGGTATCAATATTAGTCAGTATAGATTAACAGGGTCATGTCAGTAGATTCGAGAAAACTGCACACGGAGACAGATGAAAACAGGGAAAGAGAGACGGAAGAGGTAGGTGCAGTCTACTTGCCTCCTCATACCCACAGGGCAGAAGAGCCCAGAGCTCCGGAGATGTCTGACCGAGCAGCATTTTAGGCTTCGCAAAGGCGCGGACCCCACTCCTAGGCAACCTGGCAGTGGGACCCACCCCTTAGGGATAATGATATACTGAGAAAAGCCACTGCAAATCAGTAAAAAGCAAACAAAGGAGGGAATGGGGCATGGACAAAGGGCGAATCTGGGCTGGGCTGGAGCTGCCTGGGTCCTGCTGATCAGCTCCTTTCCCTGTTGGCACTGGGCGGGAACTGTGTAAACC
Organism: Microcebus murinus; assembly: GCF_040939455.1. NCBI lineage: Eukaryota > Metazoa > Chordata > Mammalia > Primates > Cheirogaleidae > Microcebus > Microcebus murinus. Next base: position 55,886,090 of record NC_134117.1, on the reverse strand, counting down.
AACTTGGTACTGTCTGTTTCTATGGTATGTCGCCCAGCTGTACTATTGGATGCCATCCTGCAGGGCTGGGGCCAGCGGTGGACACCCTAGGGCAAGAAGGCCTGGTCAGTGGGGGGAGAGTACAGGCTTTAGAGTCAGCCAGACCTGGGTTCAAATCTTCTCAGCCACCTGCTATCCATCCCATGAGGACCCCAGACACCTCCCTTGCAGAGTTATTCTGAGGACTAGACAGGATCATAAATCTACCTCACTCAGCATGGTGGCAGGCTAGCTGGAACAAAAGGCTGCATGAGGGGGTGGGGGGACAATGTCTGGCACAATCTATCCAAGAGGTGCCACTTGGAGCCCACCAACTCCTGCAGAGAGACACACGGCCAAGGCAAGTGGGGAAGCATTCTACTCTCCACCCCAGTGTGACCTGGGTCGAGTCACGTACCCTCTCCTGGCCTCTATTCCTTATTTGTAAGACAGGGTTAACAATCTCCACTTGGCAGGGTCACCCTCAGGAGCACCCTCTGAGAAATGCTTAGTGCAGAGTTGTAAAGTGAGGACCCATCCCCATCCCAGACCCCAGCTCCAGCCCTCTTGCCGAGGACGTCCTCCCAGCTGCTCCTCCCTCTCAGGCCCGGCAACCTTCCTTCAGGGGAACGAGACAAAAATAGCCAGCCCACTTCCGTGTCTTTAGAAAGACAAGGGAGCCTTGTCTCTCGGGCCAGTTTTCCCCGACCGTGCCCAGAAGATCTTTGCCAAGAGCAGCCAGCGACACAAGCCTGCTGAGATGGCAGATCAGGGACTGGCTGTGTATGGAGCAATAGGATCTCCAAGGCCCTGGCCAGGGGCGGGATGGGTAACAGTTACCTCCCGCTGCATAGCAGACAACCCCGGCACTTGGTGGCACAAAACAACAAACGTGGATTCTCTCACGGTGTCTGCAGATCAGGTATCCAGGCGTGGGTTCGCTGGCTGTCTCGGGCTCAAGGTCTCTCAGGAGGTTGCAGTGGAGCTGTGGGATGGAGCGGCAGGCATGCCAAGGCCTAGTGGGGCTGGAGGATCCACTTCCAACTCACTCAAGGGGCTGCTGACGGGCAAGATCACTCACACGGTGCTTTTGGGCTTCGGCTGTGCACCACATGGGCCTCCCCACAGGCTGCTGCAGGTCCTCATGACATGGTAGCTGATGATGATGATGGTGCTGTGTGTCTTATGTCTGTGTGTGTGTGTGTGTGTGTGCGACAGAGATAGAGTGCACATGTGCACGTACGTGCAAAGCTAAGACAGAAATCATAGTCCTTTGTACTATAATCTTGGAAGTGGCACCCACGACGTTTGCCATATCCTATTCTTTAGATGGAGCCCACACTCAAGGGAAGGGGAAAATGCCAGGCTGTGACTTAGGGATCACAGGGACCATCTTAGAGACTGGCTGCCTCCCGGGGGCAGGAGTGGGATCAAAGGTATTGCAATAACTTTTTTTTTTTTTTTTTTTTTTTTAGACAGAGTCTCGCTTTGTTGCCCAGGCTAGAGTGAGTGCCGTGGCGTCAGCCTACCTCACAGCAACCTCAAACTCCTGGGCTCAAGCAATCCTCCTGCCTCAGCCTCCCAAGTAGCTGGGACTACAGGCATGCGCCATCATGCCTGGCTAATTTTTTCTCTATATATTAGTTGGCCAATTAATTTCTTTCTATTTACAGTAGAGACAGGGTCTCGCTCTTGCTCAGGCTGGTCTAGAACTCCTGACCTGGAGCAATCCGCCCGCCTCGGCCTCCCAGAGTGCTAGGATTATAGGTGTGAGCCATCGCGCCTGGCCTGCAATAACTTTTTTATAGAGTGGAAGGAGCCTAAACCCAACGACCCTGGCTGCAGTGCTGGCATTCTGTGTAGCTGGGGCTGCCAGGTCACTAGTGGAGCCCTGCCACCAAGCCAGATGAGAACAGAGCCCCGCCCAGCAGCCTCACAGGCTGTCGTGGGCATCAGAGGACCCCATGGCTACGAAGACTGTCAGATGAGGAAGCCTCCAAACATTGCCAGCCACCTGGTGTCAGGCGGGCATCATTACTGTATTAAGGGCAGTCTTGGGTACGAAACCCATAAAACCCCACAGGATCCCACCCACAGGGCACAGGATCATTCACTCAAAGTCACCCTTCCCACCCGACTCTGATGTCATCCATTCACGCATGCACTCAGTCCTTTATTCACTGAGCCCCTGGTACGTTCCAGGCCCTTCATAACGTCATACTCCTTAACATGAACAATTCTGCGAGGCAGGTGTTATTAACCCATCTTTACAGATGAGGAAACTGAGGCTCAGAGAAGCAAACACAAAAACAACAAAAAAAAACACCTCCCCGAGCTGACACAGCTAGGTGTGCCCTGGTCCAGATGTTTCCTCCACAGTCAGGTCATGGTGGGCACCCCTAACCCCAGTCACTCTAGAGCGTGTCACCTGCTCTTTTGTACAACACATACTACCACTATCCTAGATCTTCTTCTTTTCTTTTTTTTTAATTGTTGTTTTATTCTCTCTTTTCCATGAGAATATATGTTCACTCTAGGACATAGGTCTAATGATCACCTATTTCTGGCACCTGAGCCCCCAGCAGGGGCAGCGAATGAATGACAGTGAGAATGGCTGAAATACAAAGCCAGATCTCCAAAGTGCACAGTTCCAGGACCCGGTTATGGACACCTCTGTCCCCAGGGCGTGCCCCCACGGTCCCCTAAACTCCTCCCTTTGATGGCAGGTTCTCAGGAAGCCTTCCTCGGGCCCTGGGCTGCCCAGGTCACAGCGACAGGTCACAGTGACAGGCACACACGGGAAGGGGAGCTCCCTGGAGTTGCGGAGGCTGCGGCCAGGCAGGCGGTGTGAGAGCCAGGCAGCTGGGGGGCGAGCCACACCCTGCCGAGCTCTGCCCTGCCACGTGGCTCCCAGGGGCCTGCGGTGACCTAGATCACACTGGTGACTTTCACAGCCCAGCTGGACTCTGGAAGGAGAGCTCGCCCGGGTCTTGCCCTTGCGGTCTCTCTCTGGTCACTGTGCCCATCACCTCCCTGGGCCTCAGTGGAAACCTCCCCTCCCTGTCTCTCCCTGCCCCCAGAGGGTCTGGCTCGGAGTCCACCCTCAGTTCCTGGAAGCCAGCAGAGAGAGGCGGAGGCAGTACCGACTCCGTGAAGGCTGGGGCTACTACTGGGAACACCCACAGAGAGAGCAGCCAGCAGCTCGGTGGCCGTTAGCAGGGTCTGGCTCATTCCCTGAGCTCTCCCCGGGAAGCTCCCTCCTTGGTTCCCTGTCGGCTGCCCAAGATAGATGCTCTCCTGGCGCCCCAGGCCCCTCAAACAGAACCAAGAGACATGAAATCCAAGTCCTCTTCCTGCCTAAGGACCACTGTCCAGGCCCGCGGCCCAGGTTATCACTGACAACAATCTCAGCCTTCACGCTAACAACCGCACGCCATGCCCACAGCGGGCTGCCTCCACCCCCAGCCCCTCCTGGACAACCACACCCCATGCCCACAGCGGGCTGCCTCCATCCTCAGCCCCTCCTGGGGTGACTCTCCAGGACAACTGTAACTCTGTGCCCCATGACAACCGCAGCGTCCACTCCTGCTGTGCACAGGGCCACTGGGAGAGCACTACTCAGCAGGACCACTGCCACACTGCATGGTCACCGCCTGCCCCTGACTTTGTCCTTCCGCATTCCCAGCTCGGAGCCCAGGGCCTGGCACACGGTAGGTGCTCTGAAGACATGTCTGCCGAGCGACTCTTGCAGAAAGGGCCCTGGCGAGACGGAAGAGAGGGGTTTGACCACAGTCCTCGTACTGCCCAGCTGTGTGACCACAGGCAAGTCCCTGTCCCTCTCTGAGCTGCAATTTCTCATCTGTACAATTTCTATCTGGAAAGTAGAGTTTGCAAACTCTGGCTCCAGAGGCCTCATCTAGGTTGTGGATATGTCGTTTGTGACTCATTCAGTGTTTCATATTTTATTTTAAAATTAGTTCCCAGGATTTGAAAACTAGATTTCCATAAAACTTAAAGTTTTCAGCTGTAATCGTAAGATGAGAAGACCTGGCTGGCTACACTGTCTCGTCCCACAGACAACAATGGGCTGGCCTGGGCACAGCTGCCCCTTTAACTGGGGCACACATTAGCCATGTGGGCACAGTCCCACCGCCCCTCACTCCCTAGACCCTTACCAGCTCGCACTGCTCACAGAGGTCCCCTGCCTGGCTCCCACAGCCATCGCACCTGGGTTCGTAGCCCCTGGATGTGATGCTGAGCCCAGCACAAACTGATGTGAGGCCTAAGGGCAGTGTTACAGGGTCCCAAGGTGACACCAAACCATCAGTACCCTGGATAGGAAACTACGTGGGCTGAGTAGAGAGAAACACTGATGTTTCTGGGGATGACACAGAGTCTATAAATAGCCTCGGAGCCAGGTGAGTGCTATTAATAACACAGGCCAATCTCACCTGGGCGTGGAGCCCTCCAGGGCTGGGCATGTGCTCAGCTCGTGGCTCCACCCAGGGACTGTCTCCCCTTCTGACACCACTGAGGATGGCACACGTAGGGATGACATCACAGCCTTCGGGGAAGGCGGTCCTTTTCTCTGGCTCAGACCGGTACCGGTAGTGATGATGTTTGATTTTCCAAAGAGGTTAGAAAGGGTAACAGGAATGAAGGAAGCTGCTCCCCAGTCCAGGCTCCTGGGGGTTGGGGCATGGCACCATCGGTGGCTCCCCAGTGCTCTCCAACAATGTCAGGCTTCAGCCTGGCCCTCAGGCGCCCCCCCCCCCCCACGCCTTCCAGCTCGTGATCAGTATCACGAACTTTCCTTGAGGGTGCCCTGACTGCTCCCAGTTCCGGGCTGGCATTGGCTCACTCCCCTTCTGGAGTCACCTCCTCACATCCTTGTGCCTCTGTCTCTTAGACATGGCCTCGGCTCCCTGCTTCTCCAGCTATGGCGAGGAGCAAGAGCTTGGGCTAGGGAAGGGCTCTGGGAACTGAAGTGCTCGGTGAGTGAAGACCCTACCCTGGGGTAGGGCTGCTCGAGCTTCATCAGGGTGGAAGATAAACCGAGGTGCCCCAGGAGCGGGCCCGAGGGACAACAGAGTACCACTGAACCACGCAGGGTGGCTGAGGCTGTGCGGGCTCAGGGCCTGGTGCTGGCTGCAGGGAGCCTTGGGCTTTAAGGAAGCTTTGTTCAAGGCAGGGGGGTGATTCCTCTCCTTATTTCGAATCCACAGTGCGCACTGATGTAGCAGGGATCTGGGAGACGCGCCAAGGGCTCAGGCGGGGCAGGGGGCAAGTGGGCTCCCCACTCAGGCCTGATCACTCCAGGGCATGATTTCGAGAAAGAAGGGGCTGCTCCCAGGGCCGAATGGGCCCCATCCTGGGCTAGGACCTGGGGTGCATCCCACTGGGGCTTCACTGAGTGCCAAGGCCCCCCCTAGGCCAGGAGTCAGAGAAGGGGCTGTGAGTTTGCAGAAGAGGGGCCGAGCTAGCGTTCTCAGGCGGCTAGGACACTCTGCTCTGCTGCATGGATTTGCTTGGGCCAGCACTTAGCTGCCTGACCTGTTCCTAGGAGCTGACCCAGGATCTGAGGCAGGTCAGTCTAGAGCTGGCTCCAGCTCGAGCCCATCTGCTTCCAAGGCTCAGCCCCCACCCCCTTTTCTGGCCCCTTGGGCCTCTGGGTACCTTGCAGCTGAGACCCACTGCTCTCTGAGAGCAGAAAAACATGAAAAAGACAGTCTAGACAGTCCACCACTGACGCTCATGGGCACAGTACCTAGTAGTTGACAAATCCCTCTCTCCCGTGTTCATTTTATCCTTAGAAGAGACCTGGGAAAAGCATCACACCCTTACGGTCCAGATGGGAAAATCGGGCCTCCAGAGGCCTGGGAGAGCTGGCACAGGGGGTAGCAGGATGGCAGGGTTCTCTAGCCCAGCCAGTGCCTTCCTCTCTGTGGGCCTCTGTTTCCCATGGGGAGAGCCCAGGTGTCAGCCCGTACGCTGTCTCAGGGCCCCTGCCTGTGTTCATTCACTACGGGCCTCCCGCTGCCTCCCAGGCTGCTGTGACGCCCACTCTCAGCACGTGGGGTTTAAATCCCCTTGCTGTGGCTCCACTGAGTCCCCTGCCAGGGTGAGTGTTGGTGGGAGGCAGTCAGCAGCCATCGGCCCTGGTGATGGGGGCCCGGGAGGAGGGGAGATTCAGACCCCATCCTGGTGGAGGGCCAGGGGCCCGGCAGAAGCATGACAGGCCCAGGCTGCATTCCCAGTCTTGCTGGAAGAGGGTCTGTTCTCTAGAAGCAATGGAGACAGGCCCAGGCCAGGACAAGCAGGCAGGCGTCCCCAGGAGAGGTGTCTCTGCTTATCATGTCTTTCCTGTTGCCACCTCTTGTCTCTCACCTCTGATCTCACCTTTCTCTACCTCTTGGTCTCTCTGCCTGTCATCTGCAGGCCCATGGAGGGAGGGGCGGCGGGAGCCTCTTTGGCCTGAGTCTTCCATATACAAGGGGCTCAAAGCAGACTTTTGTTATTATATTCAAATGAAAACATACGGATGCTCACATTTTGGAGTTAACTATGCTTTAGCATTTTTTCCTTTTTAAAATTATATTGATACATTCACAAAAATGGAACTGGCCTTCTTTCACGGGGTCACGTCTGTCCCTCCAGGTCTCTGGTGGGTCGTGTTCAATGGACTTCACGCCCCGGGGCCCCACGAGCCGGCTGCGCTGCCTGCGCTGCCTGCTCCGGCCGGCAGGGGTCGCCGGCGAACAGGCCCGAAGGGGGCGTGGCGTGGGCGGGGCCACAAAGCCGGCCGGGCCAATAAAGACGGCGGCGCGCGACCGCGCAGGACTTAGCCTTCCGGGCTCGCGTGACTCTCGCTGCGTCGGTCTCCGCTGTCCCACCGGCCTCCCTCCCGACCCGCGCCCGCGATGCTGGCGCTGCGCTGCGGCCCCCGCCTGCTCGGCCTGTTTCCCGGCCCGCGCTCCGCGCCGCTGCGCCTCTCTGCGGCCCGCGCCTGCAGCGGCGGCGGCGCCCGCAACCCGTCCTCTTCCTCCGCCGGGAACCCGCTCGTGTACCTGGACGTGGGCGCCGACGGGCAGCCTCTCGGCCGCGTGGTGCTGGAGGTGAGACCGCCCGGCCGGACAGGGCTGCCCTAGGCGTGGGGGACGGTCCCGGGAGAGCCCTGGCCCAGGCCGGGAGCAGGGCTGGCGCGCTAAGTGACCTTGGGCCTCCCACTCCCGCGCTCTGGGCCTCAGTTTCCCCATCTTTGAGAAGGGGCATCGGATTGGTCGTTTCTGGTCTCCGTCTCGGAACTTTGGAGTCGTGGGGGCAGGAGGGAGGGCATGTGTGGAGGAGAAAGCTCAAGGTCAGATCGTAGAGGGTGAGGGCCCGGCGCCCGCCCCACTGGCCGGCCCGGGGTGGGGGAGGGGTTCCAGGAGCCTTCTGGGGCCGGGGCTGGACCCGGAACGCGGAGGTGGACGCCGGAGGGCTCTGGGTCGGGGCTCCGGTCGGGCCGGCCGCCCACGTGGCGGCCCTTGCTTACGGTGGAGCGCGCCCCGCCCCCGCCTTGGGGTCGCACTTGGGGCGCTTGGGGAAAGAGGTGGTTTCGAGGGCCGCCGACTCCCGCCACCAGGTGAACCCCAGGATGTCTCTGCTACTAGTTGGGGCAGTGTTCAGAGAGCCGCAACTCCAGCTTCCAGGGAGCCACACTCAGCACCTGCCCTAACTTTCTTTGGGCCCTTTTTAAAGCAAATAGTCGCCAGGGTAACCGCGAGAAGCCCTGGTGTAGCCTTCAGGGCTGCCCCACTGTGAACAAAGGGGCCAGTCGGTGTGGGTGGGCCAGTTTCCCAGGGAGCCCTAGGTGTTTCTGAAGTCTCAGTTTCTTCTGGAAAATGGAGCACACTCCCCCTGCTTCCATTAAGTGCACAGGTGACTTAATGCTGAGAGGCAAGAGGCCAGGTTGGATGGGGCTCCTACCTCCCCTTAGCCTCCTCCTCCAACACCCAACACTCCCGCCTCTCTCTGGGCCTCAGTTTCCCATCCTTGTGTGGAGGATCTTAGACTGGCTCTTCCACAGGGCCCTCTCTCTGTAGGCTCGGAGTCTGATGTGTGAGCCCAGCTCTAGGAGCCCTGCTGGTTCTGTCCCCGGAAGTAGGCCAGGATGGCACTGTCATCTCCTGGCAGATTGGGAAACCGGGGCCACCTCCTCCAGCCTTGGGTCGAGGAAGCAGCTGCCAGACAAGATAGCTTCTTAGGCGGAATGGAATGCCCCCATTCCCGTGTGGTT